>NC_055673.1:17358461-17684086 GCF_017976325.1 Chelmon rostratus
GCCATTTATTGCACATGTAAATACAGATATGGAGGAATCCGTGGCAGCTTGCTATGGCACAAGTCTATAAGTGAACCTTTGGAAAGTCTCACTGAGAAAGCCATTAACTGAACTATGATGCTTGTCACCCTGCATTTGATCAATGCTTGCATTTTAAAGCCTCTTTTAAAATGTCACATCTACTTAATATCACATCATTCACCAGATAGAGTCCAGGCCTTTAAGGGTTTTCATGCCTTCTAAAGCGGAGGAAATTCTCCCTCTCATGAAAATCTGCAGGTAAATGTCACTTGAATGGTAATTTGTACATTGAACATTGAGGACCCATGCCATTTTAAATGCCTTTTCACAGGCTACATGAATGGAAGTAAATATGTGCTTTTGCCATGAGGTTTCAATACGTCTCCCTAAATAATGGAAAATACAGTTTGCAAATTGTGTGTCACATTATAGAATACATAAACATTAGCATCAACATTAAGTAATTCAGCTACAATGTGTGGGATATGGTGCACAATATACAGTAAAAACCACACAAACATGGCATTGAGCCCTTATTTGCTGTTGTTATTTAATTCTCCTCCAAGTGCATGAAACTAGACGGCTTAACACTAGAGGGCTCACACGCATTGCTACAGTGGAGCTCCTCTTTGTTCAAGCAGTGGGGGTTGTTAGAAATCTCCCGCTATCACGCAGATGACTGTCCAATGTATTATTGATTATGCTTTATTGTGCCGAAACATCCCTTTTATAGCCGTGGACAAAAGTCTACCGAGTAGACGGAATACAACATCTGAATTCATAAGCACACTCCATCACGTCTCATGACACCCGAGTGCAAATTGAGGACAGCGCGAACTCAGACGGAGGATTTTCCAGAAATTTAGATGAATTTAGAGGAAGGGAGGAGGGTGAAAAGGAGCAAGGGGAGGAGGATTTTTACAGGGGCGTTTGTGTGTGTGTGTGCATGAGAAAGATAGAGCAGAGCACTGATATATGAGCGCATCGGCGCGTGTGCATTCCTGTGTTTCCTAATGTCCAAGTCTTGTAAAGTTTGTTTTTCGTGTGCACGCTCTATCACACTGTCGAGTCGATCCCACACGGTAGCAGTGCATGTGTAAGCCTTCGGAAACCGAGCAGCTGGTCTCCCCTGTGGGAGTCATTAGCAGTGAAGCTCATCCTTTTGTCACACACTCCAGTCTCTGTCCCTCACCTCTCAGCCCAACCTCAGGGCCCATCATGTTCCCCCTGCACACCTGGCTTTGCTTCCTTCTTCTCTCCGACTTCAAGGCTCCTCTGGCTGGCTGCTCCCATAGAAACTGAGCTAGATAAATAGAAAGAAGGGGAGAGAGGGCGAGCGAGCGAGAAAGAGTCGGGGTGGAAGGAAAGGAACACAGAGAGGGAGTGGGTGGAGGAGGATAGGTCTGTGAGCTCTCCACAACCTATTATCAGAGTCCTGGAGGACGCTACGACCCCCCCACCCCCACCCATACATACCTCTTGTACAATTAGGGACAAAAAGAGAGCTCACTCGCATCTTCTTCCTCCTTACCAGTTCCCAAGTTATTTCCTTAAATCCCTCGCCTCCCTCATCCATCCAGCCGGCCAGCCCGAGTGCCTGCCTGCCTTCGCTCGCCGCCTCTCCGCAGTGATGCCACAGGGAGCCTCCTCTTCTCCCCTAATCTCGGCGTGGCAGAGAGGCCGGAGCTGGCTTCGCTTCAGGTACGCAGACCCCCACTCGTTTGCCTCTGCCCAGAAAAAAACCTGTACTCAGAGTTACCAACGACGGTATGCCAACACACGGCTCCACACCAGCCCCCACGCTCGTCCCTGTCACGGCTCAGCTCTGACCCCACTCAGCCTTGCATGTACTTATTAAGATGTGGATTCAAGCTGTTTGTCTGGCCCCGCTTCAGCGTTTGTGAAATGGATATTTGAAAATGCACCGAGGTGCTAAGAGGCTGACTGAAGAGAAGATAGAGAGCAAGCAGGTGGCTGGGTGGATTTAGGGATGAGCGCTGTTCCAGGAATTCAGTAGTTCTCCCCTGCTTCATCTATATCAAAGAGAAAATGAAGTCCAATTGATCCCTGGCGTAGATAGTTTGAGAGACAAAATACATCTTTCCTGTCAGGCAGCTGGCTTGGTCATGCTGTTGTCACGGCCCTAAATTGCGGAAAATTAACTTGATTTCTGGGCTCGCCTCCCTGTCATAAACGGTATCTACTGTACTCACTTGGGATGGTTTAGGATCCCTCCCGCGAGGCCATCCCTCACTGGATCTGCACAGAGACAGCGCAGATTGGGAATGAACTCCCTTTATGGATTTTTTGCTCCAAATAAAGTGGCTCATCCCCCTGAATGGCCATGACCCCAACGCAATTAACCTGGCGATTTGTCACTTTCAAGGACATCCACTGGGAGTTTGGGGGAATTGGCCAACTCGTCATCATCCCTCACTCCCTGATCGGTAATGGAAGAGAGGAGAGATGATAGATGATGATCTGTCTCTCTCTTGCTCCATCTCTTCCTCCTTCTCCTTCCACCAACTCTTCACCTTTCTACTTAAAATGCTCTCTTGATTTTGCGTAGATATGTTTACTCACCGCTGCAGGGATGTTTGAGGAGTCTCGATGTCCACAGTCACAGCTGTTTACTTAAGAATCACTGTACTCTCTCCTTTACTAGCTTATTAATCACTACTGCTACTTCTGCATGAGGAAGCAAAGCATCGTGGGCCCTCCCAACTGGATGAAGGAAAATACCATTGATTTCCTATGAAGGCACAGCGCCAGGCCTGATGCGCAGGCACACAGGGTAGATCAGGTGTTAATGAATATCAATGTTAATCTAATTAAGGAGCAGGAAAAAAGAGGGGAAGACAGGCAAGCTGGAGGCAGACTATGGAGAAAGATGATGGGTGAAGAAGCTTTAAGAAGTTACTTAAGTTTAAATGCTGTATATCTTTTCCAAAATGACATCAAAATATACTAATTTAACAGTCATCATTGGTTTATAGAATCACATTTATAAAGATAAGATTATTAACAAATTGGCATTTTCCTCTCATTTTAGAGGGTTTTTAATGTTATTTGACTTGTTAACTCTCACAGTTGTGATAATAACCCCTAGCTCTCCTCTGCAACTCTTCCTTTACTCAGACACAGGGGAGCTTTTGCTTTATCACAGACATTCTTGTTTGGCCTCATCCCCCTCCAGTCTAGCGATTATCAGGGTGTTAAGGTGAAGCTTGTCGTCTCAACACACACCAGGTCAAAGCAGACTGTCCTCCCCCTGCTCTGCAACCATTGTTAATTCGCTCCTATTTCACACCATTGATCTTCTGCCTCCCAGCCCAAACATCCAGGTCTTTGTGGAGCTCTTAAGCTGCTCCACTACTGGACTTTCTGCCCTGTTGTTCCCAAAACTCCCCGCGGGCTGCCAATGAAGTAAAAAAACAAAAGGAAGCAAAGGTGAGGGACATGGCTCGAAGAGTGAAACAACCTTTTTTTTTTTATCTTTAAGTTAATTTGTGACAATTGTGACAATGTTTGCAAGATGACATGTTTTACATCTAATATTGGAAAGACAGGGATGACATGCAACAAAGACCGCTTACACTTTTATATGCAACTTTAGCCGAAATCCTCCAAACGCTTTTTGATCTGACAGCCCTATCAGCAGAACCACATTGTTATGATTAAGGTTTATTTAGTTTAGGCACAAACACAAGTTGATGAAGACCATGAAAACTTAAGATAGGCAACGGCTCATGGTTAAAACTCTTGCATATGATGTACATATATATGGTTAATTTTTGTTTTTTATTCTGTATCCTTTTCATTGTCTTTTTCATCTTTCTACGTCTCTCTTTCATTCTTTGCTGTATTTAACATAATAAAGTTTTATCTTATCCTATCTTAAAGAAATGTTGCCACTCGATGGGAAATGGAAAAAAAACTTGACTCTGTGTCCAAGTCACATGCTATATTGACCCGCCCATCCACCCAAAGGTTGAATGCTCATAACAATTGTAAACAAACAAATCTATGTTTATATTCAGTGTTTTTTTTATCAAAACACATTTGATTGTATTGTTATTGTTGTTGAGTTATTGTATTGTTGCGGCCTAATAATCATTCATTCATTCATTTTCAATAAGATGACATATGCATATTATATTGCAGCATAAATCCTTCTTTATTTACATTATGTTTACTCTTCACTGTCTCTGTGTGCTACTGCCTCTAAGTGTTGATCAGCAGTGCAGCTGAAATGACTGTCGTGAGTGGGTGTTGAGTCACCCGCGTCTGCCTGCTCATGCAAACAAAGCTGTGACCCACTCATGAAAACGCTGCTCCTCAGTACTAATAGTAATCAAAAAAACTCCACAGGCTACCTTTAATTTTGTCCCCGCTTGTTAAGAGGCTTCAATAGTATGCACGTGACTAGCCTCAACCTCAGGATGGGGTTGGAAGCGTTGCAAAACAAGTTATTGGACCTTGTGTTGAGATTATTTGTTTTTTTCTGTGAAGCAACTTTCAAGGTCAATTATGAACCTTCAGCTCAATCTTTTGTCTTCATTTTATCCATTTTAGCCCATTAATTTGCAAATTTGCATCACCTACACAATTGCCACAAATGAGTAAATAAATCAATACACAACAAGCGCCACGACTGAAAAATCTCTCCTTAGCAGATAATAAAGGACGTAAGTGAGTCTTTGTAGGAGTCAGCAGCCCTGCAGAGTCATCCATCCCCCCCACCCATCCCTGTTCTACCTGCTTATTTCGCACAGAGCTGCAGAGGCAACAGGGCGAGCAGAGAAAGCCAGACATCCTTCTGCACAGTGCCGTCCTCCAGCTCCTCCTGGGGGACAGCCAAGCACTTCCAGGTCAGCTGCAAGATGTCCTCTCTCCAGTGTGTCTTGGTCTGCCCCAAGGTCCCCTTCTTCTCAGCTGCATCCACAGCATCGCCAAAGGGAGACGGCAGAGAGCCATACTTGCAACCTCGTTGGCTACCCCTCAGTGTGGGCGTGCGGTGGCTCAGTGCTGAAGAGGGCTGGGCTGATCGTATCGTAGTTCGAGTTGTTCTTGTTGTTCTTTTTGCAAGGTGTCTGAAAAATCTGTGCATTTGTTGCTACATGTACACCGACATGTAGTCTTAATGTTGCAGCAGGAAACATGTTTAATCTGACCCTGTCTGCATTGCTAGAGGATGAGTAAAAACATCCTGGTGCTGAAACAGATCACAAGAGAAAGCATACTAACCGGACAGTAGCCCTACTACCGCATTACAACAAGACTAAGAGTCTGCAGCCATGCGAGCAGCTGCACGAGGATGCAGGCTACTAAGCCACTGCAGCGCTTTCAGCTAAATGCTAGCGTCAGCATGCTCACCATGGCAATGCTACAATCTTATCATTAGAATGGTTAGCAGTTGCAGAAGCATGTTTACCACGTTCACTATTTAAGTTTAGCATATTAGCATGCTAGCAATTGCTAATTTTAACCTCATATCGGTGCTGGAGGAAAAGCCAGGGGTCCACCGCAATCATTGGACTTTCCTCCAGAGACCACGAGCATATGGACAAAATTATACAGTAATCAATCAAATTTTAATTTCGTGGAGCAAAGCGTTGGACCTATTACCAAGCATATTGCCCGAACTAGTGAAAGGCCCTATCATTGTTGGATTAATTAACCAAACTCCACACCTCATACATTACAGATCAGTGAGTTGCCTGTCATGGTGGATGTTCTGCTGGGGACCACTGCAGCTTATCCTGGAGACCAATCTAAAGAAACAGTATCAGCGTCCAGGCCTGCGCTGACATCTAACACGATCAAGCAGCGCACACATCTGCTGCTAAAAGAAAGGTTGTTGGTCACTCTGTAGAGGGCAGGCTCTGTGCTATCAGACGCTCTAAACCCAGATTAGAATTCCTCAAAGATATTGCTTTGACTAATAACAGACTGTAATTAGGCTGATACATCATCTTCTAAAATCGCGGGTAAAAATGTCAGTTTAGAGATCAGCCCAGACCGTGCGAGAGACAAGAGGTCACGCCTCGCCGCGCTGATTAAGGGATGGGGTTAGCGAGCGAATCTGTTATTTTTGAAAGGCTCCGCAGGATTGTTGGTTCATGGGGACGAGAGTTGAGAAAACTAAGCTGCTCGTGCATCCTTACATGCTGCTTTCTGATATATCAGCCTTAAATCCTTCATAGTGCTGTGGGACACTTACCAGCGTCTCATTTATGAAGAGATTTTCTGCACTTTATCTTCACAGCCTGAGTGTTGGCATTCAGCCACGGCAGGGATATTTCTTGTTTACTGTGTTATAAAAGGGCAGTAACAACAGAAGCAACACACACACACACACACACACACACATTGTATATATTCTATTTAGGACAGTAACAGTTTGGCTGCAAATCTAAGTTTCCTGTGAAGCTTCAGTTCTCATCAAAGCTGAAAAACTTTGACTTGATGAAGTTAAAAGCAGGAGCTGGAGTTCAAGCTTGGCAGACAACAGGTGACAGTTGAATCTGCCCTCAGAGCTTTCTTTTACAAAGATTCAACCCATCCATCCATCTGTCCGTCTTTTCTTCACTCTCCATCACCTGCCACATTCCACATCCACTCCTCACCTCATCTTTCTCAGCCAGTTGAAACAGTTTGTTGGGGGTGAAGAAAAAAACCCTGGATTTGACTCAGCCAAAAACTCTCCTGCTGAGGGAGTCAATAATTCTATTTCTCTACTCTTAGTGCGCCCAGACGCCCCCCCCTCCATCACCACCACACCCGCTCCTCCACCCCTCGTCCACATGCCTGCATTATCCTAAGCCAAAGCATCCGAGGTGCGTAACGTAAGCCTCTGCAGTGCGCCTCATGTTTCATAAAGAGATAACGGCCACTAAAAATACCCATCGTGTGTGCAGAGATAGCCAAGCATTAGAAGAGGTATCTGCAGCGAGCAGCCAGCAAAGCACAGTCTCCTTTAATTCCAGCCACAGACATCTGAGAAAAAGAAAGCAGGATCCCATAGACCCAGCCGTAGATAGTACTTTACACAGATAAAGACTGACCATATTTAGTCAAAACAGCTCTGTATGGACATATTATTCGGACTAAACTGCTCTAAAAAACAAGAACAGAAAAGAAAGTAATGTTTCCACAGAATGATGTTCTTACAATGTATAATGTGGTGAAAAACACATGGATGATGCATGTAAAATATCCGAAATGCACAAAAAAGTGGATACATGGACACAGAGGATGTTTCTGAAGAAATCTGGGGAGGTTAGTTTGAAGATCAGGTCTATTAAGATCATTTGGGCGTGATAAGGCGGGTTTCCTGCCATAATCTGAAAATGGAAACTACACTTTTTTTAATTCACAGAGCTACAGATGCTATATTAACCAAAGACTTATGCCTGTTTAAGATTGATCCTTGACTACTACAGCTGTTAAACTCATGATGTGAGTCTATCCAGGTAGTGTTATATAATATCTCACACTGCTCTTACATTCTGCACAGCTCTGTGTGGGACCATATCTTAAAGCTATAGGAGAACTGTCGTCAAGTTTCTTGCTGCTTCAACGCGTCTTAGATCCTCTGAGGGAGGTCCGCCCCCCCTCTGCACACACAGGCTGGGGCACAGCACGGTGAGTCTGTTAGCACTGCTGTTTTTATTGATGCACACGGACTGCCAGAAGTACAGCTGCGAGCACACACACTTCCAAACTAATTGGGGTGTGTGTCGTCACCCTAACTCTCGGGGCGGCGGCTATTGTACACACCTGACCTGAAGTTACCTGTAGCTTGTTAGAGGGAAATTGTGAGTGAGAGGGAGGCAGATCAGGAATATTTTCGCTTTGAGCAAGTGTTTGTCTCTCTACCCATCTGTGTCCCCCACGCACTATCCAGCGCTCAGTCTGTTCTCCACAGAGATCAAATTTTTTACATGCTCAGACAGACAGATGGAATAAGACAAGAGAAAGGAGGGTGCAGCTGAAGAAAGAAAACAACCTGGCTTTTCTTTACTGAGGAACAGGAGTGTTTAAAATCATTAGAAACATTTATTTGTACCATCTGAACCAAGACACTCGCCGGCAAGTTTTTCCTCCAACTCCTCTCAGGCATCTGAGCCCTTATGTGGGCAAATTTTAGCCGACTAAATTAAAAACTCATCAGAGTTCTTCAAAGTGGCTTGACCCTCAGAATTATCAGCAGCGATCAATTATTCAAAGTCAAACACTGAGTGCTGATTTAGCTGTTTTAATAAGTTTTCTCCTCTCAGCATAAAGTGTCTAATTTCTAGTTGATGTCAGACGTTGGTGAGGACACTGTTGATCCAGTCGCAGCATGTAGCACCACAGTGAAATATTTCAGATCAGTTCTAATTACTTCTTCCTGTACTGTGTCCTCTTCTATGTCCTCTTTCACTTCTTTCTCCTCATCTTTCACTTACACATATTTTTCTTCTTCTTCTTCTTCTTCCATTGCCACTTTGACTTCCAAATCTTTTTCCTTTTCCACCTCCACTTCCTTTTTCTCATCCTCTTTGCCTATTACTCCATCTTCCTCTTCCACTTCAGTCACCTATTCTCTCTCTATCTCCCTCTTCCACCTATGATTTTTCTTTTTCTTCTTCCACTCCTACTTCTTTTATCTCCTGTTTTCCTATTTGCAAATTTCATTGCCACCTACTGCTTTTCTTCTTCCTTTTCCAATTCTTCTTCTGTTTCTTCCTACCCATCCACTTCCTCTATTTCCTTTTCAACTTCTACTTCTTCATCCTCATCCAATTTTACTATCACTCCCATTTCCCCTTTCCCTCTACTTCCACCATGTCTACTTTCCTGTCCCACCTACTACTTTTCCTCTTTTCTTGAATCTACTTCTTCTATTTCCTTTTCAATTTCCACTTCTGATTCTACATTATTCACATTTCATCCTCTACTTACCCTTCCACTCCCACTTCATCTTCTTCCACCTTAACGTCTTCTTTTTCACACTCCGCTTTCTCTTTCCATTTTTTTCTCCTTCCTCCACCACTTCATTTTTCAACTTTTTCTTCTTCTGTTTTTCTCGTTCTGCTTGTAAAGGCGCAGGCTGATTACAAATTATTCAGTTCCTGTTGGCACAAACAAGGCATAGAGTTCAGTTTGACAGGAAACAGATTACAACTGCCGGAGCAAAAGCTTGAACCATTTCCAGTACCTTCACATCTTCTCCGCACCTTCACCATTTGGATTTCTATCAAGGCAAAGTGGGTGTCGAGTCATCGCTTGTTTTCTATCTTTGCCGGGATACGGATGGAAAAAGATTACCGTGGATGCACTCGCCCAGCCTGCCCCACCAGTCCAGCATTTCATCTCTCAGTGTGATTAAATGGGAGACATTCACACCCGATTTGTTAATTCATCAAAACGGTACCTTGTGGGACACAGGGGTTGTATTAATCACATTTTGGGCAAATTCATGTTGGCTTGCATAAAGCTCAAACAGGCATGCAATACAGATTAGTCTTCTTGTGAAGGTGCCTCACCAGAGACTCGTCGCATTAATGTATTACTCCAGTCACAAGGTCTGAGGTGAGAGAGAGACAGACAGAGAGACTACCGGTGGAGACGACAAGCTTTCCAGTGAATACAGATGATGGACTCAGAATATCAAGCAAAGATCTATGAATGCTTTTTTGAGAAGCAAAACCAATTTGAGATACAATAAATGGAGTCAGATATGAAACCTGCTGATTTGTGAACTTCTCTCACAGGCCTGTCCTCTTTGAAGTTATGGGCTGCTGGGAGTGAATTGCAATCAAGTGCAGAAACGCAGCACCTTGCCCGTTAGGATGCCGTTTATGAAATTCCCACAGGAGAAGTGGAGGTGGGGGCTTGTTGGTCATCCCCACCCCACCCTTTGTTGTCTAATTTGTCCCATAACAACAAGGCTTTATAACAGTCATTAGGAGGTAAATCCCCTTGGCTGAACTTGCCACAGTAAAGCACTGGCGTTCAGGGCTTGATAAATGGACACTCAACACTGGTTATTATGATGAATGGGAATTTCACACTGGTAGCAGTGCCAGGTACAGGAGGGAAAAAAAACCTGAAAGAAATTCCTCCTAAAAGTGCTGCCAATAGCAAATTGGAAACGGATGCCTATAGGGTCAGTTGACATTCACTCTATTGGCTTTTATTGGATTGTTGGACTTGCTTGAAGTTAGGCCAGTATGTAGGGAGGGGTTTTGACAAAACATGACACATTTCCAAAAAAAAAGTTAGAAAAAGAAGTCCAATACCTCTAATGCCTGCAGGGAAAAGGAAGTCAATAAACAGATCAGCAGCCACCATGGTGAGCGCAGAGCAGTGAGCGTCCGTGGTCGTGTAGCCATCAGTACTGGTTACTGGGGCTTGTGCTGTAGACATGGATGCAGTCAACCAGCACATTACAGCAGCCATATTACCATTAGAGCAGTACATGAAAGAGGGAAGAGAGAGAGAGAGAGGGGTGACATTACAAACTACACTGGGTGTCTGATCAATGGGGGATATCAGACAGGGGAGAGAACGAGAGTGAGGGGATGAGCTAAAGGGAGAGGGGCGATGCAGAGACGAGGGGGGGTACAGTACAGGGCAATTTAATCACAACCATCTCGGCTGGATAATAAGAGAGGAGCGAGAGAATATAAATAGTGAGCGAGAGACTAATGGAACTCATTTTAGGAGAGTATTTAACCTATTTCAGAGAGAATCCAGGGTAATCAATTAAAAGCGCTTTTAGCCCAGGCCTCAACTTTAATTACTCTTCAAATGTGATTATTCTCTGACATGCTACCTTCGTCCTAGAAATAGATATAATATTAGCAACGTTAAAGTGGCGGCTCTTGTGGGCTCAACCAGAGAGGAAGGCAGAAAAATGCCAAAAGGAAGTGATGGCGAGATGTCATCAGCTTTGCTCCACATGTTGTACTGATGTTTAGTGTGCATATGGTGGAAGACTTGCTAAGCTGAAAGTGTCAGTAGTGAATTAGGTGAATTTATTTTTTAAGCTGCCATACAAAAGATTCTTTGTTTTCGTCTTTGAACGTTTGTCATATAAATGGGACTAAGCTGTCACTGTTGTGTTTTTCCACTGTCAGGACATTCTTTATTTAACAGCAGTGGTTAAAAGGCCGACAGCAATCTTGAAGACACAGGCGTCATCAGTCAGCAAGAACAGCTACAGGGAATTCTAGGGAGCTGTGTCACAAAGCAAACTCAAGCCAGTCAGGCTGTCTTTGGGCTCGGTGATCCTGGAAAACGCAAAATCCTCCTCCTCACAAAATGTCATCTTGTGACCAAAATTCCTCTTAATGACGACTGAAGCATCTTCATAACTAGTGAATGAACTCCAACCACTGTTCAAGACTGTGAGATGCAGTTGAAAAGTGTGGAGAATCTCAACAACTAAATCTTGAAGAAAAGATGATTTTGTCACTTGAAAGCACAACGTGTACCATTTCAGGATTAAAATATCTAAAAACAACAACAATCAAGGTCAGTGAGTTTCTGCGTTGGACTATAGCAAAGACAGGAAACGCACCTTGTCCGTGAACATGTCTTCCTGTTTAACAGTGAAGACAACAACTCCCATGTTCCCATGCCGCTTCACGATGTCGTCAAACTACAGGAAGAACTCCACATGTTTGGGTCCTCTATGCAGACCCTGCTCTGCAGCTGGTTTACCTTGCACGCCGTGGTTGAAAGTGAGCCCGCCTTGTTCCTCAGAAAACCTGAGTTAACCTAAAGATAGCTGGCTAGCCTGCTAATCTTGCCTTGCGATACATGCCCCCCTTAATGTGTTTACATTTAAAGTGATGATTTTCCTATTTACCGTACTTAATAGCCACGCCAATGGCACGGCTCCATGCATGGTGATAATGGTTTGCTGGTCGGTCTTTCAGTCCACCACTTTAGTTCAGACTGAAATCTTTCAAAAACTATTTGAGGGATTGCAGTGACATTTTGTAGGAACAATCACTCCAACTTGAAGACCAGACGAGAGAGGCTGTGATAAAGTAAAAGCTCTCCTCCGTCTGTGTAAAGGAATAGTTGCAGAGAAAAGCCATGGGTTATTATCAGGACTGTGAAACTCAGCAAGTTCACATTAAAAACCGACTACACTGAGAGGAAAGTCTTGTAAAATCTGAGAATACGATTAAGACAAGAACCTTTTTCTGTCAAGCAATCACTCCCACTGTGAGACTTCTCTACTGAGAGATCTTTTGCTGCGTATTTGTACCTTGAGATGACAGGTTATGTCAGTGTCTTGTATAATAAATGGAAAAGAAATCTCTATAAATAGAGTATTCAAAAAAAAAATGAACTCCTTTTAGTGTATTTTTACAAATGCCAGTGACACCAGTCTACCGATGGCCTGTCTGTCGACCACTTTGGTCCAGACTGAAATATCTACAGATTTTGGACAACCACTCACAGTTGACTGTGGTGATCCACTGGTTTTTCCTCTAGAACCACTAGAAAGTTGATGTTTATGGCTTTAAGTTAAATGTCTCAGCTATGAGTTGCATTACTGTGTGCTTTGGTGTACACATTCATGTCCCCCTCAAGATGTTTTCAGATAACTTAGCTTTTCATCAAGCACCTCCATCAGGTTGAATTTGCACTGTGTCTCATACGTTGGTTTATGAGCAAATATCTGCAAGACAAATGACTTTTACTGTTTACTGCTAATTAGCATATGTTAGCATGTTGACATGCTGAACTGTGATGGTGAACATGGTAGATAGATACATAGAAGGAGTACTTAATTGATCTCTAAAGAGAAGTTGCAGTGTTGCAGCAGCAATTTGCATATCACAAAACACACATACCTTACACTACGCTGACCTGAGGTAAGCAAGAAAAGACACTATGAAGTACAGTGTATATACATGTTCATAGAAACTACTGTACTAGATAAAAAACAGAATAAAAACAGATGTCAAATTAAAATAAGATGCAGTGCAAATTAAAGTTGATGGAAGTCCCTCAGTAGATAAGTCTCCTCAGCATGCACAGAGGGAAGTCATCGTACAGCATTATTGCAGTGGGTAGGAATGACTTCCTGTAGTGGTCCTTACTACAGCCGAGTTGAAGAAGCCTCCAACTGAAAACACTCTGCTGTCTGGTTAGTAGGTCATGCAGGGAATGTGCAGTGTTGTCCATCATGTTGAGCAGTTTGTGCAACATCTTTCTCTCAACAACCAACTCTTGGGGCTCCAGATCAGTCCCCAGCACAGAGCCAGCTGTTTATTCAGTTTCTTGGTGTCACTGGCTCTGATGCTGCTGACCCAACAGATGGCTGCACAGAGAACTGCACTTGCAACAACAGACTGAAAGAAGATATGCAACATCTTGCTGCGCACATTAAAGGAGCTAGGCTTCCCCAGGAAATAGTCTGCTCTGTCCCTCCAGGTGTAGTGTAACACTAACTCTGGCTAGCTTTGTCATTTCTCCTATGGGATTTCTCATTATATGTTTGCTAGCATGATGGTTAACATGATATTTGTGTCCTGTCAAAGCTATTTGCAACTTCTACTACATTTTTATATGGTTAACAAAACACAATGACTGAGAAAAGTATTAATCTCATTCTGTAATTTTTGTGTTCTGCTGGTTAGTATGCGACCTGGTAAAGGCTTTATGAAGAGAAATGTAAAGTGGAGAATGTAGTTAAGTTGCATACATGTGCATAAATTAAGTACGACAGAAGCGTTGGAAGGAAGCACATTACCTGTTGCCAGTCAAAATTACAGTCTGCCTACAGGCCTGACACCCAGGTTATAGTCTGTTACAGTCCCATAACCTGAATGACTGAGAACCTCCATAAAAATGTCTAGATGTCTTCACTGATGTATCACATTCTTATTTGGTACACAGTTATGATCTCTGAACCTGACAGTAATGGTGTTCTATAGACCTGGACATTTGTGAACTCTTTGTGACTTCTATGTGCAGTGATTGAACTGAAACACTTAGAAATTACAGCCTAATAATTACAATCATTAAAATCTAATAAGTGAGGCTGAGTGGCACTGCTACTCATCTTGTTGAGTGGCAGGCCGAGCATGACTGCTGACCTGCGGGTGCTGCGACAGCTGAAACTCCTCTCCCCTCAGATGCAGCGTCAGCTGCCGGTTAAAACCTGAGCCTACAGGTGTTCAGTAAATATGTGCTCGCCGTCCTGGGACACTCAGGGTGTCTGTTACAGCCACAGCGCCAGTCTAGCGGTAGGCCTGTTTGTTTGACAGTCGAGCTAACACTAATCCACTGCTCTGAATCACTCTCAGAAGGGGAGATGGATAGAAATGGCTGGAGGGTGTGCTTCTGAAAATATGCAATTCTGCACTCACAATATAGTCCCAGTGAGACTGCGTGTAATGTTACTGTTCGCAGAAACACGTGTTCGAATGCCGAATTATGTGCACTCAAACACACAGACCCACACACGCAAACATAGTGTCAACGCATAATGTGTAGATCTGACGCCCATTTGGATGGCTGAAAAAAGAAAAGAGAACAGGAGCTTTGACTGTGAGTTGTTAGCTTTGCAAAGCTCCTCGTCATCTGTCACATCTGATGACTGCAATCGCAGAAATGATGCTACGGGCCAGATTGTCCTGTGTTTTACATCTTTCATGCAAACCCAGCGGGAAGACGTTCCAGTGTCCAGAGTTTTTTGACTGGGGCACAGACTTATGCAGTCAGGCATGAAGTACGTACACTCACACACACATGCACACACACACAGTTTGGAATAGCATTAGCTTACCATTACAGTACCTCCCTGTTTCTTACATTCTGTGTTGTTCTCTTTAATTGCATTCCATTCATTTAGCTGATGCTTTTATCCAAAGCGACTTACAAAAGCATAGGAGAAAATATCACAAAGACAGTCTGCTAATACAAAGCAGCTGTGCAGACAGGTGAGCACGGCGGGGTATTCTCAGGGGTGGGGAAATTAAATGAGGGAAAAGGCGATATGAAATACGAGGTGAGATATTTAGGAACAGAGGAAAATGGGAAAATAGTTGACGGATGCATTGCCGTGACACTGTGTGCACAAATATTATTTATATACTGTAAATACCCTGCAAGCCTGCCTCTAAATCAATCAATTTTGTGTCTGTCTCTGTCTCCCTGTTCTCTACTGTCTGTGAACGCCGTTCTGCCTCTTCTGTATTTGTGTGGCCTGTCCTCCTACCAGGTCTCCATGGTGAGAGGAGGTCTCCTGGTAGACATTCAACCAACCTGAAGTAGTTCAGCATCCTCCTGGATCCATGCTCTTCACCTATGTTTTAGAGTCTACATATATCTGTATTTTTATCAACACAATTTGTACATACTGTGACTTTTTGTTGATCTGTTCTGTACATATAAGTAGAGTTTTCCCAGATAAGTGACTAACTACCAAAAATGTTATGTGCTTTTAAACTTATCGTTTTAAAAGTAGTATGTCGGCAGTTGTAAAACTCAAGATGAACACCATGCTGGCATGATAGGGTAAATGGCTAAAACCAGTGTTTTGTACAACAGGCTTACTATGACTTTGCGCAGCAGGTGCATTTTGCAGTAGTCTATAACAGTGGCAGACGGACCGATGAAGTTCTTCATAGGTGGTTTAGTCCTGAGAACACCACAGCAGGTGAGTGTTTTCATTGAAAATCCTGACTGTACACTAGCCACCAAGCACTGAACAACAAAGTTAGTGACCAGCTGAAGATGATGGTCTAACCTTTAGCAGCTAAAGAGGAAGATAGGAAGTTGAATACTGGACTTAATTCCTCAGGTGGACACAAACGTGGCTCTAAATAAATGCTCCGTATCTGCTGGATATGTAAATAGGCTGCGGCAGTTTGCAAAATCAACTTGATAATGTGTTCATGTGTGTATAGCTTGTTTTTGTTTGTCGCAAGTGCACACAAACATAGTTATTGCAGGGTTAAAGCAAATATGGCAGGATTGTCAAAGACATTTCGTGAAAGATTAGCTGCATCCAAACAACAAAGGATTTACAGATCTACTTCCATCACCCTGGTTGATCTTCACATAATCTTGTCATTTGCATAGATTGTTTGAAATCTATTAGCGATGAAGGGGACCTACTAGAACTTCACTTTTAGTCCCAAAGTTATGCAGAATCGAATGGAACTCAATCTAAGCGGAACCTGCACAATAAAAAAGTACCCTGACAAAAATTTCAAATGCGATACAACTGAAACTTTGGTGGTTCAAAGTAGTTTTAGCTAGACCTCAGGGTTCTGTAGGGGACCCTGACTGAGGGTTGGGACCTCACGATCATGCTCAGTCTTTTAAGGTTACTGTGTTATTGCTACTCACTGTAAAACTGCTTTTTCACAGGCCCTACAGTAGATCAATACCTCCAGATTACAGTGATCAAAAAAGATCCCATCTATGAGTCTGAGTTAAAGCACCCTGAGTGGTTCCACTGTGCCCCTCTACTTCTATGAGTGTTGCATGTCCCTTTTTTAACCCTCTTTTTTTCGGCTTTCAATCCCTCCAGCTTTGGGTCAACTAACTTCTCACCAACACTCCTCCTAAAACTGATTCGAGGGAACAACCGCAGCTGCAGACTCACAGCTCTCCGCACCCATCCCACTGGATGAGCACTCCGTAACTCGAAGATGGCTCGACAGATGGATTATATCCTCGTTGTCGGTGCCTTGCTGCCGGCCACGGGGCAGAAGTGTTTGGGAACCGCATGTCGGAACAGTTGTGGAGCTCTCTGACTAAGCAGTCCACGGCGGGGGAGGGCCAAGACTGCGTCAGCGCCGGCGCAGTCTCGTGCGAGGTAAAGGATTGTGCGTTCACTCGAGGAGCTGAGAGAAAAGAGGGGAGGATGAACCTGACGTTTGCATGCTATGGATGTTTCGTTTTGAACCTTAGAAAGCACAATTCTGTCCGTTCGTTTGGAGCCCTGAAAAAACATGCTGACTAACTGTTCTCCGGCGACCTTGCATCCAGTTTGAGTGCGTTTGTGTGTGTTGGGGGTTGGTAATAAAGAAAGGTGGGGGCATCTATAGACGCAGAGCAGCTTAAGTTTAATTGCTTGTGGTGGCAGTCAAAGTCAATATGCTGGTCAATGGCCCGTGCATCCCGCAGGTTCATTTCCCCATAATTACTCTACATGCGCCTGGCCAATGCATAAGTCTGTCATCATTAAAATAATAAGAATGGGTTGGGCAAGGAGGAGGGCAGGAAGGATGGAGGAACAAATGCAAGAGAAATGAATGAATCAATACTGCAGACAGGAGGAAGAGATGGCCTGGCACAGCAGAGGCACAGAGTTAAGCGCTGGGCGGGTCTGTGGTTTCCCCCACATGTGTAAAAACTATCAAAGGCATGCACATACACACACAAAATGACACAGGATCAACTTAATGTGGCCAGTGCTACATTAAGAGCAAAGATTTTAAGTGAATTTTGAAATTTAAAGGAATGAAAATACGAAGAAAATGAACAGTAGAGAGGTTTTTGCCCAATAACTGATGGCTAATTTGATCGCTTTTCAATGCCAACTGTTAGCGGCTGTATTTTATTTGTTTTTAAAATGCACACGGCAAAATTCAATCGCACAGACAAACAGCCAACCCAGTTATGATGACGAGTACATCTGACAGCACGCACTGAACCACAAGGTCACGACGCACACAATATCAACAATAAGAAAAACAATTCACTGACTGTATTTTAATGCAACTGCCAAAGGCCTTTCTACCACAAGCAAACTGACTTTTTTTTTTTTTTTATAGCTTTAAGACATTTGATCAGATTTACCTTTTCCATTCAGCCCTCCTAATTCAGTTCATATTTGGGATCAAAACACTCTGATGGAGAGAAAGTTATTGACAGAAACAAGATAAGCACTCCCAAAGCACCACCTCAGCTCGTTACAGCTCCCCCGAGCCTCGTGCATTGCAACGTAATGCGGAACAAATGCAAGGTGTGTGTGTGTGTGTGTGTGTGCCTGTGAGGCGGTGTGCGTCCGCCGTGGCGTAGCCATGTGTTCTACAGTTGCTGAGCGTAATCCTCGGCCTTTACCAGCTGCCCACAGGTCTCTCAAAAACGTCTCCCTCGAATTAAAAACAGGTGGACACAGTTTGATTAGCTTGTTAAAACACACCTGCTACTGAAGGGCGAGGCGCACACATACTGCAGCCACACATTTACACAGCACAGGAAACTTATTGGAGGCTGTGGAGCCAAGGTAATTATTATAGGAGGAAAAATTGGCTGCATTAAAGGGTTTTTACAGTAAAAGACTGCCATACTAAGCTCCCGAATGCTCATGGGTGACAATTATACAAAGAAATAGACAATAAACAATGGCCTCTACTGGCTCAGAGGTGCACAATTGTTGGTTCTCACTTCATCCAGGCTAGCTTTCGAAATGTGCAGGTCACATGCTCTGTTTGGTTGAGTTGCATTGCTTTTATTTCCTGTAACAAGAGGAATTGACTGCCTAAATACGAGCTGTCAAGCTGCTAGTATAACTCCACTAAGTATTAAAGAGAAAAGATAAAACGAGTCGCACTCAGTCAGGACACATTTTCTGTTTAGCAGCATAATAAATGGGAACGTTACTGTGTTGCTACTCAGTGCAAAGCACCGTGCATCAGCACAGTATCACAAATGATGACAGTCAGGCTTCTAATGTTTGGACATATTTCACACTGCTGTTGCATCTAATTCCTAATAAGTTTAATGGAGAGCAGCCCTTAAGCTTTATTTTGTTATTCTCAATATTCCTTTTATAGCGCAAGGCAGTTTTTTTTTTTTATGTTGACTCACTGGTCTGTAAAATTGAACTCACTTATTCACTTCTATTTGGTTTATTTCAAGCAAGCAAGTTAAGAGATGTCAGTTTAGAAATTGTGCAGACCTTTGTTCTCAAATGGATTATAATTGGAACTGCAGACACCAATTCTCACAATGGTGGTTTTACACTACAGTAATTAAGCAAAAGGGTGTTACACCAATGCTTGATAATCTAAAATCTGCCAAAATTAGGGCAGTCATGATCAAATTTTAGCTGACAATTAGTCTAAAAGTACATGATGTCAATGTCAATAGATGCTCATTGACAAGCGGCTGTTGGCTCACGTTTCTCGTTGTGCGCCTCGAGACAAACAGTGAATGGAGCTAATTCTCCACTCAGGTGCCATTAAACCACAGCAGCAGAAGGTGGTGCAACCGATAAGGTCATTAAAAGAGCACCAGACACACCTCAAACAGTGGAAAAAGTGCTGGAAAACTTCTTCTGATTCACCTGTTTTTCATGTGATATTAAGCAGTTTGATCAATGTTACTGCTAGTGTTGTTTTTGTCAGTTCACGTTTTTATTTCTCTCTTTTAGAATTGGCCTACTGACCGTGACAGCCGCCTCTCCGCTGTAAATATTCTGTGTAAAAGTAAATAAGAAAAAGTGGGGAAGCTAATAGATGGCTTAATGATTCAGCAAGAATCTCTCAGCTTTATGGTGTGCTGTGATGTTCCCACCAGCTGCATTTAAAGACACCAGAGACATTTTCTGCAAAAGCTTTTTATGGTATGCCAGCAGGTTAACAGCTATTTGAAAGCCCATTGAGTCATTGTTACATTTAAACGTTCTCAAACATGAAGCTGTGTCAGCCTTTACTTCAGTGACTGGGATGTAAGTGTCTGTGTGTGTGTGTGTGTGTGTTGGGGGCAGCTGAGCTTGTGCAGTATTGCAGAGTAATTTCCCACCATCACCAATGGGACAAGGGCAATTGAACCCTGGCACTTCATGTTTTAAATGCTCATTTATGTGCCAAATGCGCCTTTGGAAGATAATAAGACACCATAATAGATTTTTATGAAAATGCATTACATGGGAAGCTAGCGCACGTAAGCCCTCTTCCCTTCCCCTCGTCTCACCCCTCAACAAATCCCTTTCAAGTAGCCATGCTCGGGGTCCATAAAACTTCCCCGTATGAATATTTAATGCGCGACTCATGTAATGCAAATTCTACTTTGTTTTATTTTTCCCTCTGCCCAGTCCATTATTTTGCCCAAGTGCTGCGACAGATCTCAGGACTCACTGGTGAGCGCCCAAAGGCTTTGCACACACAATGCCATTACCACAGAGACACGACTTAAGTGTTGAAAAACACAGGAGAGGAGATACAGGTTTTATGCATGGGTTGGCATTGTTTGAAATGGATGTTAATGCAGACCACATGTATTAATTATGATTTAGATGGATTTTGTGGGAAATGAGATAGAGACTTGATCTTATCTGTGCAAAGATTCTCAGTCATCCAGGCCAGAGGACATCTACAGGTAGAAGACTTTCACTCTCTCATCAGCTCAGAATTAGTCAGCTTAAGTGTTCGCTCACGCCTTGATGCTGCAGAGAAATCATTAAGGTCACGCAGCCATCGAGTGAGACTCGTCAGTTTTAGTAATGTACTATATGCTTGTTCACTCTCTTGCAGAGAGTCAGATGAAGAGATTAGCACCACTCTCACGTCTGTCTGTTAAAAATGAAGCTAGAGCCAGGAAGCGATTAGCTTAGTTTAGCATACTGTAAATACAGCTTGCCTGGCTCTGTCCACAGTTAAAAAAAAAGTCTACCCACCAGTCCCTCCAAAGCTCACTAATTAACACATCATCATCATCATGTTAGTATAACAGCCCTAAAAGCTTAACACGTGCAATTTAAACGCATGCAAATAGACAAAACACAGGCAAATAAGGAAAACGCCTTCATTCGTTTGAAACACATGCAAAGCATTTAGAACACAACAAGATAAAAAACACAGAAATGCAATGCAAATACAGGACAGAAACAAAAACAGAAGACAGCCAGACACAGTATTTCATATTTTGCATTGACGGTATTTGCAGTGTTTCTGTATTCAGTAGTTGTTATTTCTCACTTTATTCTATCGTTGTGTATGTGTTGTCAAATTAATGATGTTTTCTACATTTGCTTTTGTTTAATCTCTTTGTTTGTGTTTTCTTAAGCTTCATAGTGTTGAGCTCTGCAGCTAGTTTGTTTAATATGTCCACAAACGGATATGAAAAAACAGCAGAGTTTGGCTGCGCTGGGTGCAGCGGCTTCACCTGGCAACCTCACGATGATGACAAGAAATGAGCCACGCCGAGAAATAGCTCCATCACATAACTGCCCAACACCAACAAGAGAGTTATCAGTAACAAGGAGCAAACTGGGCAAAACAGCTTGAGAGAAACAATAAATTCAGCACCACCAAAACTCTCCTATTCCTGTTGATGATGTGATGTTGATGGTGCGGACACTGAGAGCATTTAAATAGCTTATTTATTCAAGTAAATTTAAGTTCAAGTTCTACTTCTCCACACCAGATATCTCCTGCTTACCACCACTTTTCCATGACTTTCTGCCCTCCCTGCATGTTACATTGCACAACCTAATGACCTCCCTGCTAGGATTTATATTTAACATGCAAATCAAACTATTTCTCAGATACCCCCAATATTTCATACAATATTCTAAGAGAGAAACAATGATAAAAGACTTTATTTTGCTCATGCACTGAACCCTAAGATCTGATTAGGGTTTCTTTTTTTTTAATTAAAACTCTAATGCTTCAAATGAGGTACAAATTTGGCCAAATGGTCTTGAGAGAAAATGTGCAGAATATTTCTTGAGTGTTTGTGTATTTTTGCAGCTGCAGTCATGACTCATGACTAAATGTAATCAATGACAATGTCCGATCGATAGCAACAGTTTAATAAAGGCCGCTGTTGTTCTCTTATTGACAAAGCTTCCTCTGCTTTGTGTGTTTTCTGAGCTCCGACAGTCTAGTTCTCCATTTCATTAGCTGGGACTCAGTTTGCAAATGGCGAGCAGGTGAAGGCAAACCGCAGAGGACACACATTTATATGCTAGTCTGCTATTATGAGCTTTGAAACAGCAGATGGGCAAAATGGTGGACCCAGGTCTGTCCAGACCTCCAACCCTCCCCTCTCCCTCTGTGCCAGCGTTGGCTTGCCAGGCTAAGAGTGCCAGAGAGCTAGCCCCTCTCTCCCCCTTGAGGGGTATCTCTGTGTGGGGTGGCAAGGGCTTGGCACAGCAATCTGTGGAGCTCGGGTAGTAGAGGTCAGCGTGTGCGGTTAGTGCCCTGCGGCCAGCCGGCGCTCTATCCAAACCTCTGCCTGCTTTGGCGGAAGAAAAAGAAACGAGAGAGGAGGAGGGGGAGGTGATAAGGATGCTAGAGACAGCCAGTTCATTTTTAACAGGGGGGCATGGCCCAAACCCTAACCCAGTTTAATACTAACCCCAACCCGCCAGTAAAAACTGCATCTGTAGTCAAAACATTTTGTTTTGTTGAGTTGTGTTACTTGATTTGGCGGCTCGGTCTGGGATGTGTTCTCAGCAGCACAGATGCTACTGAATGCTCATAGAAATATTGAAGGAACAGCAGCAATGTGGGATCCTCTCGCTATCCCATGACTACATTTTTGCTACTTGTCACTTTGATCATGAAGGTGGCACCACTCTATAGAATATATAGGCCACAATATAGAATATAGAATTTATATTTATTATATCGCTTAGAGGATATTATAGACCCAGGATGAAACTGGCAGAATGGTGGGAATGAGAGAAAATTACAAATCCATCTGCTGCTTCAGCACCATGGACAGCACCATGGATTTATCAATACACAGCAATTAGGCTACTGGTACTCCAGAGCCTCGGTCAGATTCAACTCGCACTCAGTCAGATAAAGGATAACTGAGGTATAGGCAGACTAGACCAGGGCTTCTCCAGATTATCACTCAAAGGTCCGAAAAGCCTGGTGATAACAAAATAACATTTAACCACTTGATTAATGTGACAATTCTGATTGGCAGACACTTCATCCATATCTGTTTCTGACTCTGATGGATTCTCACAACTACGTTTACACGATGGTAGAAACTGCACTAGAGAAAATGAGACACGTTCTGTATCTGTGATTTAGGAGCTGATAGCAAATTCTCTGGTGTAATATTAATGTGTGAACTCCGCAGCAACAGCGCACGACGCTCCCTGCAGCAGCGAACGTCACCATGACAACGATGTCACCCGCCGGGAAATAAGGCACATTAAAACCCCATCGATCTGGGGACACAATCGCTGTGAATGATCTCTAGCTACGCTGTATTTCCAACATCACTAACAAATTATTAATCGATGGAAAATTTATTTCAAAACAGCAAACATTTCACTTCATTCATTCAACGTAGTGCAGCCTGTTCGTAACATGGCAGGGGTCCTCAACTACATTTGTCCAAGGGCCTGGATTTTTCTAAGCAGATGTTGTGGGGGCCAGACTTTCAAATATTATAAAAAAATATTGAGGAATAATTAGCCTATTATTGCTTAATAGTTTCACTTTCATACCGCCAATCACCTCCAAAAACCACCAACTGTGGATTGTAGCCACCAGTTAACGGTCAGTGAGTTATGGGCTCTGTCCCAATTGACTTACCATTTGGTCCAGACGCAGACCGAGGTCCAGATGTTGTGAACCCCCGAACTAGACTAACATATATATATTTCGACAATTTTGCTAACAAAGGAGATGGCATCCCTTCTCCAGCTGGCAAGCTGCTGGCAAGAGACTACAAGAAAGAAAATATGAATTTATTTCCCCATCTGTGAAAAAAACCAGAACAAAGATAGATTTTTCAGAGGGACCCCGGGAAGAGTAGCTATTGCCTTGTAATGGGGATCCAAATAAACAGGACAACAATAGGCAGGGGTCCTTTGAGCTAAATGCTAATGCTAGCATGATGTCTGCTGTAACATTCTAGTTTAACATTTTAGCATGCTAGCATTGTCTAATTAGCACTAAACAAAATTTCATCATGAGGTTTTGGGGGTCAGAAATCAAAGTATCGATTTTCACAATTCATCATATTTGTCAAGACATTTCATGAAAATCACTGAAATTCTCGTTAAAGTCAGTCGGTTCATCCTCTATGGACCGTGAATGCCTGTGCAAAGATTTAATTCCATCCACTAGTCGTTAGGATAGTTCATCCTATGAGCGACTGGATACACACTGACGCTACGAGAACCACACCACCAGCACAGCTAAAAAACACACATGAACAGACAGCAGTCACTGCAGTGAGTCAAATCCAGGCTGCGCATCCCTTTCGTCTCTGCAGCAGAAATGGTAAAAGTGGCCAGATGTGGTTAGAAAGCTGTGATTATGTAAGTAATCAATATCTGCATGGACAATCAATACATTTGCTGGAGGAAGCCATGTATGATCTCCCTCCCCGTCATTTTCTTGGCTTCATATGACCCATTACTGACGAGGAAGGTCTTCAATGAGTCATTACTGGTGTAATAATAATAACAATGAAAATAATACAGAAATAATGTGATTGCTTTTTTTAGGACAAAGTGCCATCAATTAACAGAATCCATTTACCTGAACATTAGTATGCATGTTTCTGCACCCCCCATTCCCTCCTCTCTGCAGGCACTGGGGAGCAAATCAGCAGGTCACCTGGCTCCGCTGTGTAATATCTGCAAGAGGGTGTGTGGTGAACGTGTGTGTGTGCTTGACAAGGGTTGGGAGAGGGCTGATGTGAGAAGGAGCGGTGCTATGTCTGAAATTGGATCTGTGCTAGTTAGCTATTCACATCACAGCACTTTGCAGAAGAGGAATAAATGACATTTGAAAAGCACGATGCAAAGTCATATTGTTTCTTGGCTCTGTGCCTGTAATAAAGAGCAGCTTTGTAGTTTTAACAGGTCTGTTTTGATGTTGGTGGAGATTAAACAGCATTCCTCTTGAAGTTCATTTCAGCTGCCCCAAATACTGACTTTAGTGACGAAAAATCATATAAAAAACATTTGCGCTCCATTTCAATTATTCGAAAAGCGAGCACAAAAAAGATGAATGCTATTTGAAGTATTTGAAGTCATTAGTGTAATGATTTAATTATTTATGAGTGCATAACTTAGTATGGGAAAAGCTTTCAAGATATTATTGAAATGAAATGCAAATGGTTTTCCTCTCCGTGCATAGAAATGTCTGGAAAATAGATTTTGAGTCAGCTCTTTTTGTGTCTGTGACGGAAAGAGAATCTAAGCTTTGTGTACGTCTTCTATTGTCCTATTTTTGTCTCTTCAGTTTTTATTTCCCCTCCTCCTTCTCTCCCTGTCGTGCCCAAGCCTGACAGCGCTTCTTCCTGCCACTTTGCTTAACCCCTATCACTGTGCATGTGCCTGCACACGCTGCGTCTATATGATCAACATTAAACTAATACGCTAAACGGAGCGGACGTAAACCTCAGCCCAGCGTCAGCGTCTGACAGATCACATACATTTAGCTGCAAAGGGAACGGGCGTCCTTTTGATTTCCACTGTCTCCTGCAGAGCCTTATCATATGGACAGACACTCTGTGCGCATGCATGTCTTTGATATCACTTATTGCTGTGCTGTTGCCAGGCACTTTTATTCCCGGGATGACGGCGAACTTGCCAGTCAGCCTGCACACATGCTGATTCCTTGGTTTCCTGCCCGTCCACGATCGAACGCGGGGCATAATCCTCTGTGTGTTTTGCTCTCGGCTCAATCATCTGGAATGACAGAATTAGAGAGGAACATGGCAGAGCGCAGTGCCTGCGGGGCAGAGCGGTAGCCTTGTCCCTTTGCAGAGCACCTGCATGTGTGCCTTGACACTGCCGTGGTTTTCTACATGCTATTTCTGACTAGCCTGAAGCTTACTTTTTTTTTATAAGCCAGGTATTATTATTTATTTTACCCTATTTCGGGTGACAACTCTTTCCCACCCCTGTACTGACAGCATAATTTACTCCATAATGCGCACTGATTGCTCAAACACCGCTATAAGTCATCCTGCCAGATCCAAACATGACATGTGATGGAGCGATGGGGAGGTGAAGCATGATTTGTGTGGCGGTCACAGCCTGCACTGTAGATATGATGCAGCTTCATTTCAGCGTTTCCTTTTCCTTGCTGTTGGAGCTCCTGATGGGAAAATCACATCTCTTCAACGCACTTATGCTAAAGACAAAAACACAGCTCGCTTAAACAGGCGTCTTGCTGCAGCTTACAGACTCAGCACGCTGGTGTTTTGTGGATTCACTTCCTAGCAGTTTGGCCCAAAGTAAAAATAAACACTGTGTGAAAACATAAATCGTGAGGAGCTGTCTGTAAATGCATCGTTATAAAAGCACTTCCAGTCGGTGATGGTTGAAGGATCAGAACTCTCTAATGTGGGCAACTTTTCTGTGCTTGCGCAGCACTTGTGAAGCTTACTATACATATGTGATGGGTGGCAGCAGTATCAGGGTGGCCATAGCCCCCCCGGCCATACTAAATTATAGAACACACTATATATATATATATATATATATCACACTAACCTCTACTGACTGCAGGTGCTTCACTTTGATCAGGCGTCTGATGTCAGATGATAATCCTGAAACCTCCCAGCAAACACCTGAAGGAGTTTTCACACTCAGCATATTCAGATGTCATAGCAGCTTTTGTCCTTGCAGAGCAGGAAAATGCAGTGTTTCCTCTTTCCAGCTGAACTTGCCACAGTTTTAATTTCACATTTGAAAGCAGAGAGCTGAGAAGCTGCTGGAGCTCGAGGTTTAGCTCTGAGATGTAGCAGCATCTTGGCTATTAGCTCGCTCACCACTAAACTTGCCTGCAGAACACTGCCTCTGTCAGAATGCAGTCTTTGAAAGCTGCTTGTTGAGCATCCAAACCCAACATTTACTTCCTTAACTCAAAGCATTAAACTTTGTCCAAGCGCATGCGTCCTCACAGCTCATCCCGTTTAGCATGTTTGTTGCTGAAACCACTCCAAATAAGCCTTTTCCAAACTAACTGAGACACACTGGCTGGCCCTTTACTGGAATCTGTTGTCCGTTTCTCTTGGAAAGCGCGACACTCTGAATCTACCTCTGTTTTGCTGACAGTTGCTAGGATGCACTGATGTGATATCAACTGAGATGTGTGTGTTTCATTCTGGTACCGCTTGGAAGAACATGTCAGTTGCTAATTTGTGTTATTTTCTTCATCTCTGAAAAATACCTTTTGGATTTATGAATTATCTTGCAGGGTGGGGATCACACAGTCTTGCAGGCCTTATACAGAGGATCCCCACCCTGCTCTAAGCTATTGCTATGCTTACTTAAGTACTTTGACTTTAGTAAAAGTAGCAACACCACAGAGTAAAATTACTCAATTTTAAGTAAAGGTCTTGCATTTAAAATTTTACTTAAGTGAAACTACATGAATATTGGCAACTAAATGTCAAATCATGTTTTAAAGACCGGTCACAAATTTATATGTTAAATAAAAAAGCAACAACATTTAAATAAGTAGCTCCTATAGCTTAATGTGGAGTAATAAGTAGAATGTTCTCTCTGAAATGTTGTGGAATAATAGAAAATGGCATAAAATTGGTGGTAGTTCAGTAAAGTATCTCATGTTGACAAAACAAAGGCTTTGAGGATCAACTGATGAGTTCAATGTTGCTATCTTACCGAAGACGTTTGGCTGGACTTTAAAATTAACTGTGAAAAGAGCAGGACAGAGCCGCCAATGTTACGCTGTGACAAAGCAGCATCCAGGGCCAGCTCCTCACAGCTGTGTCAGTCTATGACACACACACACACACACACACACACACACACATTTTTTGGGAGTAAATAAAAAAAGACACAACTCTCCAAATTCTTTGTACGAAGTTTGATTCTGGCTAGAGCATCATGCTCATCACCTCCATCACCTGGAGAACCATGATGTCAAAGCTTGGCAGACCTGCTGTGCCTTGTTGCTAAGTTCCAACTCTCTAAAAGACAGACAGGTATTTAAATTAATGATGCACAAATCTGTTTAAGAAAGATCTTCGCATCCATATCAGTTCTCAACACTCGGCACTGCATACTAGACTGTGTCAGCACTGAAGTCATCCACAAATTAAGCATGGGAATCTAGCAGGGGCACTTGATTATAAGGGGGAGGAAAAGGTCAGGCCATTCATCAACCACATACCTGGTCATTACAGCAACACCAATGGAAACTGTGACAAATGAACCCTTCTCACTTTAATGGGCTTGGCATTCTGGTATTCTGAACGAACACTCCACAGCGACTTGGAGTCAACAAGCCACATATATTCACTGTAGAGAGCTGGAACACTCCTAACCTCTTCAGCCAAGACCAATAAAAAGCACCTACTTAGAGAAAGGAATACCTATTGGATGAGAACGTGGGAGGAAACGGATGAATGAGAGGACAAGCATTGTGTCGTTGTGCAACGATATAGAAGAGGCTTGTGGAAAGAGAGCATGGGAAGAATTCATACTCATCCCGTGCCGCTGTGCTCTAATCCTCTGCAGCCTTGTGTTGCTTTTTTTGTCTGTCTTGATTTCCATCTTTGTGCCCATCTTTTGGATCTGTGTGGGAATTTGTGAATTCGGCATGTCCGGTGCTTTTCCAATTGTAGAACTGCGGATCCCATTTCACCTAAATATATTCCAGAAAATTAGCGTCACTTTGGCGCCGACTCAAGCTGTTTGCACAACTGGAGTGTTATCAATGTGGAGGCAGAGCAAAGCGGCTCCTCCGGGGACCTCACATTTTCCCAAACTCTCCCACTGTGTTTTCCCGTTGACAGCACTCTTTGCTCTCCGGCCGAGCCCCAAACACAAGAGCGAGCCCCCAGTGGCAGTAATTACTGCGCCACTCAACCGAAATGACAAATGAACAAATGTCACAATACCACTGCCTGCTTGCTCCCTCTTTGCTCCAACAGCCTTACTTACACACACACACACACACACAGACATCCTCTCTCTTATCCACGCCGGATTTTACTGCAGGGAGGCAATCAAACAGAGCAGGTGGAGGCTGCGACAGGTGCACACGCCCCTTTCGCTGAGACAAGCTAAGAGACAGGAAGAAAGAAAAGGAGCGGGAGGATGAGAGACTGGTGGATGGCCTGTCAGAAAGCAGGCAGCCATGTCCGTAGCAGCAGGGTCGTATGCCGAACGCTAATTACATTGATGAATGGCATTGGCTGTGTGTCCCGCTACCAGCGATTTACGGCCTCAGTGACCCTAAGTATCACCATACGTGAAGGACAAAGCGTGCAGGGTGCAGAGCAGGAGAGAGTGAAGGGAGAGACGAGCTCGCTCTCTCCCAAAAAAAAAAGAAAGATTTGATGCTTGTTGACATTACCCGCCTGTATTATCACCATTTCATGGCGCCCACACAGCTAATTGAATCTGCACCTCCACCCTGCGCTGAATCCTCTTTACTGCTGGCAGGGCCACCTTCATTACATTTTTTTTTTCCCTGACAGAACACTTCACATTTGACACATGACTCACTCAAACACACACAGAAGATGAAACACATTAGCACGGCTTCATTTCCACTGTGGCTCAGTCTGACAAAAGCCACGTTATATGTATTTACTGGTCGTGTGTGTTCGTGTGTGCGTGCGTGCTAGAAAAATGGGGAGGGATAGGAAGGGGGGGGGTTCTCACAAGGGATATATTGAAGATTTTTGCTCGCATCATGTAAGGGATGAGACGAAGGGAGCTGTGTTTTTGTGTGTGATTGTGTGTGAGGCAGAATGAGAACAGAGAGTACGATATAAAGAATCCAGAAGACAAGAAAAAGAATAATCATGCATGTGTGTGTGTGTGTGCGTTTACACTTTTCTCCATGTGCGCGCTCGCCTGTTTGGATGGCGGCGCGAGGGCAGGGCGCCCTGTGATTGATTCTCCCTCTGTTTCCCACATTCACATCATCAAAGGGAGACACGGTGATCTTGAATACAATTAAGAAGGCTCAGCCCCGACACTAAATGTAATCAAACAAACCGGGGGAGAAGAAATGAGGACGTCAACTCCGGCTGCTGCATCTGCACTTTCATCTCCTGCCCTTTTCCCATCCTGTCAGTTTTTTGTCGATGTGAGAGACGTGTGTGCAAAACGGGGTGGATGACAGGTCTAACTCATCAGACCGAGCCACCCAGCATCTCCTCCGTGCAATATCTCTAAGAAACGCAGGGTTAGATATTTCATGGTAGTTGCTGGTTCGTCAGCTGCAGGCCTGTAAGTGGTCCAGTGGTTCTCAAACGTTTCATCATATTAATTAAAGGTGACATTTACATAAACTGCATTTTCACAATATGTTTTCAATGCATCAAAACATGAAAATAATGTCTATATTAAAAATTATGTTTATATATATATATATATACAGTATATATATATATATATATAACTGGTGACAACAGCTTACAGTTGGCCAAGCTAACAGTTACTTAATGCTTTTTATGGAGAGGGGAAGCTAGCTGCTCTACACATGAATGCCTCATCTGCAGAAAAAAACCTTTTAATTCAACAATGGTTCCAAATACGTTCCTGAGATCCTGAATTCTGAAAGCGACTGCGAGAGGAAAATGAAAAACACAAACAATGCATGATGATTAACACCTACAATGTAAGCTGGCAACTGGTTTTATATGAAAAGTGTTGCTTTCTTGCTTGGTGGTTTAACAGGTTAGAGGTTACGCTTGAATCTAGTTTCTTCGCCGTATTTCTTATGAACAACAGGGGGATAAAAAAAGAGATGAGAGCGTGAGAAAGCAGGAGGAAGATGTGTGCTTTTTGTGGCGAGTGCAGAAATCTCCAAGATGGCACGCAGCCCAAACTATCTTTGAAGGATATCATCACTTCGTATGACTTCTTGACTGTAATTATGGGGGCGTTAGGAATACAACAGAGATGCTGCGATCCGCCGTTCGTCGAAACCGCTCGTCTTCACTGCAGGGGCCGGCTCTCCACTTGAGCCGCTCTGACATCCATCTGTGCCCATGCAAACCCATTTACAGAGCACATTACGGGCTTTAACAATGAGCTGCTCAGCCTTCAACCCGTCCCAAATGGCAGCATGCTTGACTTTTAACGTGAGTGAGGAGTAAAATATTACAGAGAGGAAACTGAGCTAAATTACAGCAGCTGCAGGAATATAACAGCTGGCACACAGGAACATCCATGTGAGCGCTATTAAATCGATCAGGAGAAGAGTCATTGCTCATCCCGTTGGCTGCACGTGACCTGCATTTATATGAAAACTGTCTTACTCTGAATGAACTGCAGCCTACGAGATCATTCTGTGTATGGATATGGAATAATTTGCCATGACTGGAACATTTATTTGACTAAAAAGTTTCAGGTTTAGTGTAAGATGTTCAAATGAAGCATTTTATAAAAATCAGTTTACTGTAATTTTGAAGCTCATGGTGAAGAAAGCGCCATTATTTTCTCTTCTAAACCAAGATGAACAGTCTAATTTATGAGTCAGACACCCAAACAATGACAAATAGCTCTCTGAAAACTAATTCCTGGCAAGTATTGCAAAGATCTCTGTCCTTAAATGTCAGGCCACTGAAATGTTTTCAACAGAATTTTGAACTTTTGCATTGCAGCCACATCAAGGCCTTGATTCTTCGTAAAATATCAGGGTTAGTCATCAGAAAATAAACAGAAAAATGAAGATGGACAGGTGTGTTTTTAAATGCAGGCTCCTTTGGACCATTCTGCTACATGATCGACAAACAGCAACAACACGCAGCGGCCAAAGTGGCAGCAGGGAAGTGTGCTGCCTCCCTTTAACATTTAACCACACAGCAATCCTTTTCCTGCAGCCACACCTCAAACATGGGGCGGCTCGTGTGGGCAGAATCTGGTCACAATGTTGGCGGCGAATTTTCCAAAACACTGTCACTGAATGTAAATGAGTGTTTTCAGACTTGCTCAGTGTGATTGTTGTGTTTGGTAAGTGGGTTGGCATTGACTCATAACATTACAGATTCTAAATGCTGTTAGATAACATAAGAACTATGTATTTTCCATCACAAACACCCACCAAAAAGACCAAGAATAACTTCCACACTTTTTTCTTTTTTTCCACTGAAGCCAAGAAAGTTCTTTGGCAACCTCCTGTTCAAAAAGTATGTATGAAGGGTTCATTTGCGAAAACAGATTCTCCGTTTTATTTTCCTCAATCATGTGTTTCATTGTGCAGTCAAGGGAAAATCAAGCAAGCTGGTGTTGGTTTATTCACTTTAAGAATAGCTTTTGTCTGTTTTAGCGTGTAGATCGTCGGCGAGTGGAGTGATTCTTCACAAAGTCTCTGTGTGGCTGTGAATCTATTGAGCGCTGTTATTCATCCACAAATCAATTAACTGGTAAACAACAGTGATGAGCAAATTACTGGAATATTGCAATCACTAATCACATATTACTCATTGAAAAAGTAATTGCATTATTTAACTAATTGCTCAGCAGCCAAAGTAATGTGTTACATTGCTCATTGCTCAGCTGTCAGCTCCATCAAAGGTGCCGTTAAACTCCAAATCCTCCACAGCCACACGTGGCATCTCCTGTGCTTGACGTGTGTGGAAACAGAAAACATTTGGTGGGATTTACCGACTATTCGGCAGCTAGTTTAGCTTCAGGAGGCTGCATTTTGTTATTACGCTTTTTTGTTATTTCACTGTACAATACAAAACAAGAGGTTAACTCCCACAGGACTTTGCTCAGCTTTATGTCCTGCATGCAACCGGCAGATCGCCTTAAATTGCCATTGTGTGTGAAGTGTGCTATAAATTAAATGGCCTTGCCTAAAACAGTAGAGGCTGCAATGTTCAATACGCCGCACAAGCTGAAAGAGGCGGCTTGAGGAAAGGCCACAAGATCAATAAAAGCAGGGAGTGTCAGTTCGCTGAGCGTGAATCTCATGCCGATCTGTCCGTTACATTTGGATATTTATTTAACACAAGTGAACACTTTGGCCTCGTGGTTGACACCGCAGCAAAGCTCCCCGGTGTCATCCAAAGGAACTGGATTAATACGATAGGGACAACGAATATTGACAGCACATTTCACGGAGATCTGGCCGTTAGTTTGCGAGATGGCTTGTCATGGATCACGCTGTCGGCGGAGGGGAAATTTAAGCTGACAGCAGTGCATGCAGGATCAAGGGGTCACCAAAATCATTAGCAATCATGCAAGGGGCCATATCTGCTCTGGAACAAAATGTGGTGTGGACACGGTGACCAGCCATTGGACTGATTGTCATTGCCTTCCTTAGATCCCTTGGATTGCATTCCTTCCTAATATCGGGACAAAACATGCATATTACGCAGATTGCAGCAGCAGACTGTTTAACATAAGCCCTCCACGATCCACCGGAGGCCGGCCACACACACATACAAGAGAACCGACTCTGTCTCTTCTCATTTCAGAAGGAAAACACAATATATCCCCATCACCGACCAAGCAAGAAATCAAGTTAATGCCTCAAAATCATCCCCACGATGATGTTTTCGCTGCGTCTCCCTCCAAACTGTTCTGTCTGTCATTGCTAGAGTGATGTGGATTAATAATGATGGCAAGGCCACTTTAGCAAAAGGGCAGGACACTAAAAATAACAGCATTCAGTGCATTCAATTAATGCTATAAATCACTACAAACATACATATTAGTGTTTTGAGAGAACGCTTCTCTTGATTTTTGGTGCTTTCGGTCTCGTTCCCTGTGCTTCTCCTGTTTAAGTGTGTGCAGACTGCTCAAGGTGTGCACAGTTAGCTGCTCACATCATTAGTTAAACAGACGGAAGGAAATATGCAGAGAACTGTGGCGGCAGCAGTATGCATATTGATGCGGGACTCTGCTTACGGGTTGTGCTGCTGCTGTGCTATTTCTAAGAGGCTGGTGACCGGTCTCCATTGTTAGCAAAGGAAACACTTTTTAGCTGTTCTCCTGTAAAAGGTAAAATGATGACTCTAAGTATATCCTTTCCTTTGTGACTCAGATGAAAAATGAAGGCAGCGCTGTAAAGAAAGTTTTGCTGGAGGTCGCACAGATTAACGGTTCTCAGGCTGCATACAAAAACAAGCTGAGCAGCATATTTTTAATTGTGCTTTACTCCCTTTGTTGCTAATTGAAAACAATAGAACTGCCTCCGGCTTTAATATTTGAGCACAACCCATTCAATTTAGACATGCCACACGGTTCGGGTCAGTCTCTCTCCGTTCGGCTCGTCATCTCCTTCTCATCTTTGCTTCTCTTCAGCCAACAGACAAGTTCAGTGAGGGGAGGCCTGTTGCCAAGCAACAGCCCAGAGTGTATGATTAAAACTTTGATTTCCAATCTATCACCTGAGAGACTGATGTGGCTGCTTTCCTCTGATGCTCTGCAGAGCAGCTGGGATGGACTCATGCACAGCAGCTCCACACTTGCCAAATGAATCTTTACTGTGAAATGAAACATTTGGTTCACATGGAGTCGGGCTACCTCATCTTCAACCAACCTGACATCGAGCTACACCTTCAGAATGTCATTTTGCACTGTGGTCCAAAGTTGGCCCACCTCACTCGGTTCATTTTGAGATTTTGGGGAGGAATTTACTTCCCTCTCATGCACGTTTTATTAAAAACATATCACCCCGCTTTGGTCTTTTGTCCATTGTGCCACGGCTCCAGATGAAAGTAACTGTAGTTAGGGTACGAGACAGATAAAAGGATGTGTAAAAAACCCATTCATGTCTGCTTTGTTGAACGACAACGGCCACACTGGAGGAGCTGTTACAACCAGGTTTCATCATGATGATTGATTCTAATCTGTCTGAGATGCTCTCATGTTCTGGATGACTATTTAAAAGAGGGATGGAGGAGGAACACATTGAGCATATGTGTGTGTGTGTGTGTGTGTGTGTGTGTGTGTGTGTGTGTGTGTGTGTACCATATTGTCAAGGCACCTCAACAGTTTTGCCCCAGGCAGTATGGTGATACATGAATGACATATTTATCCCTGGCAAGAGACGTCTGTATAAAAAATGACAGCAGTGTGGGTATGTGTGCTACATGCATGTGTTCAGCGTGTGTGTGTGTGTGTGTGTGTGTGTGTGTTGGCGTGTGTGTGCGTGTGCTAGCGATCTGAGCTTCATCTAAATGCTCCCCTCTGGCATCCCAATAGGTAGGAAATCTAATCTTGGGGCCAAAGATGATAAGATGGTGGCATCTTGCAGAGGCAGGGATGAGACAAAATTGAGATGAGAAAAAGTGGGGAGATGAAATGGAAGGGAGGAAAGTGACAGACATTCTGTGGCTTCAGGAGACAGGCTGGAAAAATATAGAGGTCTGAGATTGGACTGAGGAGGGAGACACAAGGGGCCTTGACAATGGCCACCACATAAAGTGAGAGGATGGGGAAGGGGAAGTGGAGCAGAGGAGATGTGAGTGTTGACAACAACGAGTGTCTGTCAGAATGACGGTGGAAGCGCAGTGGACGGAGGCATTTCACGGATTCCACGTCTTCACCCTCAGGTTGAATATATTATACGCTTCTGCCTTGACCAACAGGTGGCAGCTCCAAAGCCAAAACAGCAAAGAAAAACTGTCAGTGTGTCAACAGGCTGACATTTAGCAAGGCACTAAATGCAAAAAAACAAAAAAAATACTGGACCCAAACAAATAAAAAATAAAAGACTCAACCAGAGAAAAGTTTTAACTTTGAGCACAACTGACACCATGAAAAGATCAGCTGTGGACAGAGGGAGGGGGGATGATAGGGGCCTCATTTATAAAGTGGACTTACAATTAATTGAGCTTAAGTATGACTTCAGCAGAAAACCACGTTACAGCCTTTTTTATGAACTCTTACTTTGAGGTGGAGATGATTCCATCTCTCAGAAAAGTCTAGACTTGTCGTGGCCGTGCAGGGTTACTGCAGTTTGAGATGCATTTGTGTCTGAGCCTGTGGTGAACTTTGCAGGAATCAGTGTGACTAAAGATGGGAGGAATTAGCAGAACCACAGTCATCATTTTTGGTGTTTAATTTTTAATGCTACAGTTTTGGCTCCTCCTTTTCCCCGGCCACAGCTGTGGTCGGAGGCATCGTGTTTTCAGGTTGTCTGTACAGCCTTGAGGACATTTCTTCAAATTTGGCACAAGCGTTAACTTGGACTCAGGGATGAAATTATTAGATTTTGGTGGTCAAAGGTCGCTGCGACCTCACGCAACATGTTTTTGGCCATAATTCAAGAGCTCATATCTTAATTATGGCAAAATGTCACACAAATGTCTTACAGGATAACGTGATGACATTTTACAGCCAAAAGGTCAAAGGTCAGCTTCACCGTGACATCATGAAGTTCTGCAGAAACTCTTTTCTGGCCGTTGTTCAGCACCATAACTCAGGAATAGAAGAGGAGATTGTGACCATACTTCACATTTGGTCAGATACTGAACTGGTGACACTAATCTTTGGCGTCCACCTTGAAACTGTGCTGACTGCAGAGATCGTTTTACAGTTTGTAGCGTCTTTGCAGCAACGTCCATATTTGAAGCATTGTAGTCCAGCACAAGCTCACTGGTTCTGCTGATATTGAGCTTCAGGTGATTGTAGTTGCACCATGTGATGAAGCTCTCTATCAGTCCTCCGGACTCCTCTGGAAAAAATAGTCTCAAAGTGAAGACAGCATGTTTCTCACTGGAAATTATTAACTGCAATCATATAGCCAACACCGGTCACAACATCGAGTGAGAGCAGGTCACAGCCATTGTCCTTGAGAGGCAGACAACGGCTGCTATGACAATTTACAGCTTGAACATAGAGCATGTCAGTTATGTTCCATAGGCTTTATGTTAGTTGTTGCAGCCTTACTCATCATCTCCGTCCTGACGGGTTTTCTGAGGCGATGAATTGTTCTGATTGAGTGGTCTGGCTCAGTTTTCACGCGACAAAACTGCTGTTCACTAAGCACCTCTCACACAGCTGGAGACGGGAGACGACAGAGGCCTTGGGCACGTCTTAAGTTTCTACTTATGGAGGGTGCTCCAGAGAGCGGGACACGCTCTGCGCCACAGGAGGCATGATGACAGGGGTGAGGAGAGGCTGACCAATGGCTGGATATCAGTGCCGGAGCTCTCTGGGCTCCATCTGTGGGGACACAGGTGCAGCTGCAGTCAAAGACGAAAGAAAAGCACATTCCCACATGTTTAAAGGCGCACACGTCTGTACATACAGCATGTTCATTTCTAACTTTGCTACTCTCACTCAGTAAGTCATGTTTTGATTTTCAGCGTTCTTCTGTTGGTTTTACACAAAGTATAAAGGAACCAACCTCACCTCAAGGCTGAAACCGCTCCATGTGTAGGCTGATAAAACTTTGTCACGCAACATTTTGTGTTCGTAGTTTGGAGACTATTGTGTGTGTTGTTACTATGGAAACCAAGCTGCCTGTCTCACAAAGCAGGAGGATTTTGTATCTTTGCTGAATAAAACCCAGAACCTCTTCAAATCTGAAACTGTGATGGAAGTAAAAAAGTAATAAGTTATGTGATTATCCACGCAACTCAGTGCTGAGTACGACGGGCTGAGGCTTGTTTATGGTCTGTAAAGGAAACGCTGGGAAATGAGGAAATGGATGTAAAGGATTGTGCTGAACATCTGACACTGATTTGCAATCAACCCACATACTCTCAGCAAGATGGTTTTTCTCAGTCAATAATCTCACATCCAGCTGTGTAGCACATGACAACAACCGTGACTTCATTTCAACTGACAGGTGACAAAATTAGCTCATTAATTCATCTTCTGATGGATTATAAATTAGCCTTTAATCTCTGACCATCAGGTGATCAGTGCTCTTTTTTCAGTGTTTGTTATTGATACAGTCTTTATGATGCAGCATGGATTCAGTGTGAGGCTTGATCCAAAAGTACGAGAAGTGGAAGTTATTTCGGGAATAGCTATTTTAAAAGTGGTGCCAACTCATGGGAAAAAAAAAAAAAAAAAAAAACATTATTCAGAGCAGTTTGATCATCCAGCTGCCGAGCAGGCTTCCCCTCACATCCTGTAACAAGGTCGAAGAATCACTGGAGTCAAACATAGTGTGTGGGTGGTCAGCAATGTATGTATTGATTATATTATAGAAGGTTTTGCTTGCTACATTTTTGCATCAATGGTCTTAAGTAAAAATATAGGGCCTGTGTGCTCAGGTTAAAGCCTCGCTCTATAATTCTCTCTTTTCTCATTGCTTGAATCCATCATATAAACTCTAACAGTGCGGCTGGTTGTGAAGTTAGCAACCTCATCATCGCCCTTTCAGTAACGACTTGCAATCAGGTAGCTGATTGCAAAAGTCCTTTGAGTTTTTAGAGGAAGTTGCTGCTGCTGAGGCCTTCCCTCCTCACGCCTGTGCCATTTTAAGCAGATTAGGACGCAGTCATTGGCAACGAGCTTGAATTACAATATCACAGAAGGCTGTCATGTTGCCTGACTATTATACGGTACAATAAAAGCCTTGGAAAGCAAAGCTCATCAGGTTTAAGTGTTTCTTTAGGTGCTGTGAAGTATACAGACTGAAAGACTGACTGGCTTGCAATAATTTCATGAGGACAATAAAAAAGTGTATGATTGCATTTTATGCCAATTAAACTGTGACTTTTACAAGCGTTATTCAACTGTTTTAAAACACAATGGCTTTGTCATTACTTCTCATTTCTTTCCTGCGGTTAAATACAAAAAAAAAAAATGTAATTTCATGATTAGCAAAGAACATGGCAAGAATAGTAATCACACTGGCCACAAGAGACACACTATACAGAGACAATGAGAGAGGGTCTGACCGACCTCTCAGTCTCTGCTTGTGAAGGAAGTCCAGGTGTCCTCACCAAGCGGAAACCTCCAGGGCTCAAAAAAAAGAAGCAAACTCACTCATTATGCATCATTATGGACATGCCCGCTTTGAGTGACAACTAGCTGCTAGCTTCCAGCAACCCTTTGGATTAGCTGGGAGTTCTGGTGGAGTCTGCCGAGGCGGAGACGACCGGAGCCACGCCACTGAGCCTCACAGTGGCTCTCCAGAAACCTGTGGATGATGTGACAGGGACCACGTTCATGTTTCATACAGTCTGTGCTCAGCGATAACCAACCACAGTGTTGCGATTGAAAAAGATTTGCAGATTAGGTGTTGAGCCAAGAAAGAAATTTTTTGTCTGCCCTTTCTGCAGACATATAACACCATTTAGTAAAAATAATGAATGAAATATGTGTTTCCTTTTAAGCATCGATAGGGTGGAGTGAAGGGGTATTCACTCAGGCTTGTGCAGGGTTTGAGTGGGTGTGCTGCTGCTGCTGCTGCTTCATCCACTCTGGGCCTGACTGGTGACAGAGTGTGATTGAAGTGAAATGACCGATCGCTTGATTTTGCAAATGTCTCAGAAGCCGAACACAGCGCCATATTCAGCAGGCGTCCCGCCCTCTGGGATTGGTGTTGCGTGTTTATTCGACCAGCGCCCACAAAAAGCACCTGGCTGGAAGCTTTTTCATTACAGAGAGTGTAGTTGATTGTATTTTCTACAGCACTCTCTCAAGTGCGGAAATGGAGCCACTATACACTCTTTGCCTCACAGCTATCACTAGAAGTCTCCATAAAGTCTGTGAATTGGGGTGAGAAAGCCATGAAAAAATGATGATGATTCAAAATTTGGACCATCAAATCCATTTGCATTCTGTGTTTTTAACTTTCAATATGTCTCTGCCCACATGTCATGGAATCACAACAGAAACTAGCATCCTTCAGTCGTCTCCAGACTGGACTCTCAACATTTAGATGCCAGTGCCACTGCAGCAATCATAGTAATCACAGTTTAAAGGCAGTGGAGAAATCAAAAGTCTAGCTCCATTGATGTCAGGAGTGTAAACACATTAAACTGTCACTCTCTAAGTCAGTGTACTTCATGGAAAATCAGCAAATCATATGTAACACGCATCAAAGTGCATACACAGAGAGACAGGGAGAACGGAGAGGCTAGCTCTGCTGCATAGTTTGATTCCCTTAGTTGGAAATATGGCTGAGTGTTGAATTCGCAGGACTTCAAACTGAACAGGAATACAGTCAAGCCACTTTTCAATCAACTTCCACATGGCGTTCCATGTAGCGAGCCAGAAAACGAGCCAACGTGGCGAATCTAGTGACCCAGAGAACGTCTGATCTGTCTCTTTACCACTTCACCACTGGCGTCTCGGACAGAGAGGAAGCCCAGCGGTGTGTGTTAACTTTGCTTCACAGATTTATGTATGAGCACACTGTGTACACTACTGAAAAAAACATAAAGTTTGCCATAAAAATGCAGAGATGAACACGGAGAGCCCATAGAAGAGCAAAAATAAATATTTCATTATTACACGGCCATTGAGATAAAGTCACATATTGCAGAAAAGGACGACTGTATCTGCAAACGTGCAGGGAAAACAAATCAATATCACCATCTCTGAATGTGTTTAAAGGATTTGATGCTATTTATTCATTCAATGATTATTTCAGCAATGGAGATCAGAGAGTCAAAATGATGAACAGAAGACAGGCTGTCAAACTGAGAGCAATAAGATGCTGCATGGGGGTTATAAAGAGGCTTTTGTAAAACCAGAGGCAAACATGTTTTTGCACATGCAAAGTGGTTTCTTTTGCTACCTTATTATCGTTGCCTGCCGCTCTGCTTTCATTACAATAACTTAAATAAGCCTTAGCTACAGGGATTTCTGGCGAAACACCTTGAATCAGCTGAATTTAATTAGAGATGTCTTAAATATCCCCTAATCTCCATAAATAAGTACATGTTTTATGGATGCCTTATTCATAATTTATCTTCTCTCCAACTCCAAGGGGCGAAGGAGTACAAGTGCTGAGAAATCCTCATCAAGAATTAACAATGGACTCATCTGTCATGTTATTGACCCTACACAAAGCTGATTACTTCCCCCGTACGCTGTCTCATTTCCGCTAAGTCGTGTATTGTGTGAAGAACATGAGAACTGAATTGGGGCAGAAATGATAGGGTCACGGGATCAAACACCGAGAGGCAAACAAAAGCAGGTGTCATTAAACTGTCAGCTGTTTTAGGTTTCGAGGTCCCTGGATTAAATCCTCCTCGACACGACGCTTTGCATTATGAATCGTAGGAACAAGATGCAGCGCGGCTATCAGTTTTTACTGTGAACGCGTGACGGATTTCCAGCCTCTCTGTCCCTCTCAGACGATTCCACGCGTATCTGGTTACGTGATTACGACCCAGTGCGAAAACGATGCAGATAAATTTGTAATGATACGATAAACTGCGATTCGAGTCTAATCCGAAACATCCCAATGCAGCCACACGCGGAGAGGCTACAGGCTGCATGGAACAATCTGGTTTTTACAGCTGGACTGATTTTTTTTGCCAAAGTTGCAGCGGTTCGTGTATTGATTTAGCCAAATCTCTGACTCTGATCTTGGTTAATCATCACATCCCTAGAAACTGTGATATAGTTTGCATTGAGCTACGTCTGGATTTCATTTAGGTGGCTTCACTCTTGACCTCTTAACTATGTACTGTACGATGCTTCTATGTGTAGTCGCTGCACAGCATCAACAAGAAATATCCATTAATTTACACAGAGACTCCAAACGGCTGATAATTATAGCACAAACAAGGATTCTTCACCCTCCCTGACAGGCTTTATTTGGAGGCACCAGTGAATGCAGCGTCTTAGTGTTATGTGATATGCTACGCTAAGCAATGAGTGGCATATGTGTCTGATGAATGCTAGACACTTGACTCTTGTCCACCCCCTCCCGTGTGGGTGTCATAAATAATCAGACTCATGTTATCACTAAAATAGCCAAAATCATCCTTCTGTAAGCGTACACAAACATTCTCCTGATGTAAAATGTCCAAAAAACGCTGTAAAGATCAGCCACTTGAGATCGGCCTTATCAAAACGAGGGGGCAGAGTGCCTCCGTTGCTATGGCAACGTGGCTTTGGAAAACGTCTTGTTTGCAGAGCTATTTTTCAATCCGGCTGTGAAGTGGGGCGTCGCGGTTTGTAGTGGTGCCTCCCTGTCGAGAGCTTATTACCTGACTGAATGAACAGGCCCTCGCCATGTCAGAAATGTCACGAGGAGCAAAGCCTGCTGGGTCGGGGCGTGGTGTGACAGCAATGAATCCTTTCAAAAGGTTCCTGTAATGGTGGACAAATCCTTATTAGCATGCCTCTTAGGTCTGCAACTTCTGATGTTGCTTGTGATGCTGCTGACACTTTAAAGCTATTGGTGAATTCTGATGCAGTGCAGAGTTTTTGTATTGTGTATTTTGCTGTCCATTATTATTTTATGCTGCAGATAACAATTATTTTTAGTACCTATTAATATGCAGATTATTTTCCCTGATTGTTTACTCCATAAAATGTCTACCACAGTTTCCCAGAGCCCGAAGTGATTACTTAAACTTGCCTTTTTTGTCAGACCAACACTCCAACATCTAAAGATATTCAGTTATTGTAAGACAAGGAAACACCAAACTCTCACATTTGAGAAGCTGGAACCATCAAATCTTTATCCACTTTGCTTGAAAAATGACTTAAACGATTAAGCAATTATCACTGTAGTTGGCAATTAATTTTTTGCAGAACAAGTAATCAATTAATCAGCTAATGGTGTCAGCTCTGATTTATTGGCATGCAACGCTTTCTTTCTCTCTGGCTGTCAGACATAACTCCTGTCTGTCTGAACACTGTTCATACGGGGTTTCTCGACTTTAAATACCTTCAAAGATTAACAGACACACATGAAAAATCAATGTCTCTGTCTTATTTAAAGCATGTTAACACATAACACATGTTACAGAAACTAAACCCACATATATGGGTTTAAAATGAATTGTGAACAAAGCAAATTGATACTAAATATCTATTATCTTGAGATAACTGTGCACATTAGGATCAGAAGGGTTCAGTTTAATTCCTCATCGTTAAAAGATGAAGAAGAGACTGAGCTTTTGCTGGCGTGAGAGCCAGTGAAAGCCTAAAAGCGTGACCGGGCTGCAGTTGAACTGGAACTACAGATCTGGTCACAGGTTCCCCGGTAATGGCGCTGCTTGTTTATCCTCCTGTCATTGATGTGAGGCTCTGGAAGTCTCACAACACGCCACATACCTCATTTTCTCATTGCCTGACCTGAGATCAGAGGTTCTTTTTCTACGCAGCGAATCGTCATGGTCAGCCGCCTATCTTGCAGGATGTGTGCTGCGGCTGTGGCGCTCAGCGGGCTGCTGCTCCGATCAGGTCGATGGTGAAGAGGGTGGGTCGAATAGCAGCTGCTGCTGCTGCAGGTAGCTCTACCTGCACAGCTCCCTCCTGGAGAACTTTGAGTGCATTACATGTATGCTTCAGACATAAGGTTATGTTCAATTTGTTTACTGTGAATGATGAAAGAGAAAACCTACATGCAGGAGGTCATTTAGAGAGCTCAACTTCAACCTCCTGGTCTCCATCAGGTGTTTGTGGGAGTAAAACAGGCAGGACAGGCAGAGCAGTAGCCGAGCTGCAGGTACCCTGATGGTGGATTTGTAGTCTCTCTGGAAAAAAAAAATTAGCTTGTACAGTGTCAGAACATAAGCATGTTATGTGATGGCTGACCCTGAGTTTCCACAATGTGCATCATCTGAAAATACAACACAACATCAAATCACAGAGAGGAGTCCAGGTCGAGGTCTTTCACCGAGTTTCAATTGATTCATGTCTGTGTTAATTTCCATGAAGGGCTGAGTTATAGTTTTTGTTAAAAATATTTATAAACCTAACTTTTAGCAATGAGAACTGGGGGAAAATGGGAAGCTGAAGCATGAAACCAAACTCTTAAACTTGGAGTGAGAAACTTGCACATATGAATGAACGTCAGGCTCTTGTCAAATGAGTTCAGTGCTGATTAAGCCTGTGAGATAAATCTCTCTGTGCTTCACAGAATACAAGAGCTTTTAAAACTGATGTCTGTGGGAGAAGGTTCTTCCTGCAGTATTGTGACGACATGACACACTTTACTCTGAAGTAGGAAGTGGGTGTATCATGCAGCAGGTGTGTCCTATAGCACTGTGCATCTGCAGGTAGACCAAGCTGGTCTGTGGCGACATTCCCATGCTGATGCACATGTAGTGATGGAGCAGGTATTGTAACTACATGGCGGAGCTGAAGGCGTCACAAGCATGATGACAGTGTTTGTGTAGTTGCTCTTTCTGCCAGAAGGGGGAGACAAAAGTTCCACACTGCAGGTTTAAGAAGAAACTTCAAGCAGAGTAAACATGATTGAAACATTTCTCCTTGGAGCACTATGACTTCTACTAAGGGTGCAGCAAAACCCCATACAGAGGCTGTGGATCTGCAAGTTTATATTATTAGCATGCTCACTTTTTCAGCCGCCAGCACACCATTAAGAGATCAAACATGGTTCCAGTTGCTCACCTGTGTGGTTGAATGTACGAGCACATACCTGCTTAACAAGAGGTCTAATATCTCTTCTTCATGAAGAGTCCAAGCGCTCAAACTTGAGGCAAAAACGTCCCATCAGTGACAACTCTGTACCATCGAACTAAATTGCATTTGTCCGAGTCCAGCGGTTTCAGTTTCAAGAGGGCAGACACCTGGGGACACAAACCGTTATATAATTGCAGGTGTTTCTTCAAATACTACTCAACCACAGTACAAAGCATTGTTGTTAAACTTTGATTTGCACGGCCAATTTCTTTTCCTACCTCTTATTTTGCCTGCGCGACAGGGTTAGAGGCCTCACTCTTCATCGTTTTGATTACTTAATGTACTATTACAAAAAAACATTTTTATCATAGGATCACTGGCTTCAAAATGTGATACAGAAAAATGTGGATTCACGAGTTAAAACACACTCAGTGAAAGCACATAGACATTCTATGAATTTATAGTTGGAACAATTATCAAAATTGCATGACACTTCTTAATGAGGAACTTGTTAATGAGTTAAACTTGTTAATGAGTTGAACTTGTTAATGAGTTGAACTTGTTAATGAGTTGAACTTGACAGGCAGAACGAAGTTAAACAATTGTGTAAATTTTGTGGCATGCTGCAGTAGCATTTGTAAGTCGTGGACCTCTTCAGTCTCAGCACTGACAGTCAACTCTATTTTAAGAACTGATTTACACATGCATACACAGTAAATATCTGTAAGTGATTAAAGGCCTCCAATTTAACACAATCATGGCTCATTACCCTGAGATTTAATCTCAACAGGCATCTCAATTGATGTGTAAGTGCAAAAGTAGTTGAACTGTGGATGAAATGCATTAAAACAGATCAGAAGTTTTGAGATTTAAGTAATTTATTGGATTTTCTACATGCTTTAATATGCAGTTTGCAGTTGCATTATTATATATATCAAAAAGCCTCAAACATGAAACAATAATCTTGAATAAAGATGGAAAAAGAATTAGAAATCTTTAAAGTAATGGGCGCAGTTTTTGTGATCCCCTTCTTTCTCAAGAAAAGCAATTATAGTCTGTTGGAAAAAACTAGTGAAACAACCCATCTGAGTCTATTATCACAAGAAAATATAGTTTTGCTGCATCTTGTAATGTATCTTTGGTTAGCTTCTTAAATAAATGTCTGTGGGATCCCGTTCTCTGCGCAAATCATGCTTAACATGACAATTATTTCCATCATTTTTGGACAACATTGTACAAAACTCCATATCTAGATACATATATGTCCATGCTACTTCTTTAACTTGAATCAATTCATAGTTACAACACAACAAGCTGTTTGACGCTAACATGTCACCTCACAAACACCTGACAAACGTGTTAGCATGTAGCTGCAGCTGTTTACATCTTCAGCAGACACGGAGCAGCTGGAGGAAATACGATTTCAGTGTCGTCTGAGCTGCGAGAGTCTCCACTATGCTCACTCGCTAGCTGATAACTTTACTTGCCTGTCGTTGGGTGCTAAGAGCTAGCTAGCTAGCTAAGAGCTTGAGAACCGTTTAACTACCAAACTTGCTAATGAGTTGAGGACTTGACATGTAGAACAAAGTTGGATCCAGCAGTTATGGAGCAACATTATCATTGACTTAAAGTCTGCTAGCTGGCAAATTGAAGCTTTTTTTGCTCTGTTTTTGGTCTCTGCCAACCTCAGAGGGCTCCATTAAGGCTGTACTATGTTCACCAGACAGCTTGGGGCACAGTGGATTCATTGGACGTTTTTTTATAATTATTGTTTCTTTTTTGCTAAAAACAGAAACATTTGAGCAGAGGGAGTGAACCAAAACAGCAAAGTAAGATAGATAGATAGATATAGATGTAGCTTTTATGCGCTTTAAGGTCTGTGTCATATTGAGGCTAACTGATATTAGCATTCAGTTAGCACATTGGTGTCCATCAGCTTCCTCCTGATGGCTTTCAAGTAAAACTGAAAAGCTTGAAACAACAAAAACGACTCCGCCATTGTTGGCTCTTGTACTTTTTCACCGTCAGAGGAAGTGTTTTGGAAGAAGCTGTCTGTTTGTGTGACCGCCTTTCATTCGCATGCATAGCAAATGACATGAAAAAGTTATTACCCGCTCAAGTTTGTCACAACACGTTCAGTGCGAAATAATCAAAATGAAAACATCTCATTCAGCCGCCTCATCAATAGCTCTCTCACCCACTGATCTGACATTAATTACCCTGATAATTACACAAATGTGCTAATGAATCAATTTGACAGTCACACATGGGAAGCCTGCTTGTTTCAAGTTGACTGAAAAGGAGGGATGAGTGGGAGAGACAAAGGAAGAACAAGAAAAAGGAGAAGAGAGGATTCTCAGTCTGCTTCCACGTTTGTGCATCTCCTCCTGATGAGCCTCTCTTATTATTATCCCATCACGCCATAGAGCCCTGACAGTTCCCTGTTAGTTATTGTCCTATTGCTATGAGTCAAGGATGGTGGTAATTGGAGATCCACTGTTGATTGTTATCATGGAGCTTGGGTTTTCTTTTTACTCATTCATTATTCAAGATAATGAGAAGTTTTCTCTCATTCCGAGACTCACAAGCACATTATCAGTCTGTTTTTTCCTCTGCTTCCTTTCTTTATTAAACCACTGCATTATTCGGCACAAAGACGGGCTGAGGAGATTATTGTTGCTCCATTCTTTACCAGCATGAGTTTGCAGCTTCGGCGGGGCAGTAACTGAAAACACGGAGATGTATAGAACACATTCAGATCCAAATGAAGTAGTTGACTAAACTAATTGAATTTTAAAAAAAGGATTTCTAAAATTGAAATTGATTACAGTGTACCTTTATATTATTATGGGCTCATGACAACAAGAGAAATCCCAGATTAGGGAGCTTGCTCTGCAGAAACGGCAGCGATATTTACTCATAATTACCACGAGTCGGCCTTCCCATGGTGCACCGGCTGCAGTAAGTGAGCCAGCCCCCCTGCTGACAAATTCAACTGACAGAGCAAATATATACTTCCTCTCATCAGTCAATCCCTTCATCCTTGGTCCAATGTCTTCTGGGACAGCGGAGGGTGGATTTTGCCTGATATTAGCCAAGGCCCGGGCCAGCACGCTGGGGGGATTTGCGAGGGTAAACCCCTTGCTTTGATGTCTCCTCGAATATCCCGGCTTGACACAGTAAAAACAAGGGCGAGCAGGAAATTGAGTGGACTGATCCAAAAGAGATGCCCCTTCTGACCCTGCTATCAACAAACACAGGGAAAGTAAGTAACAATGGTAAAAAAAATAGATTGTAATAATGTCGTATTATTACACTAATTCAGTGTTGTGCTCATTACAAAAACAGGAGTGTTTAGTGCTGGAAATTATCCATATCCACAACATATGTACAGGACTATCAGAGCAAAAGCAGCTGGAAGAAGAAGACATGGAGATCTGTGTGTTTAAACATGGCATCGACCTGCTAAACCTATTATTCCTCAAACGCCACACACAGCCTCTCTGAATTCGAGTAAATGGTTCATATGAGACGGGGACTTGCTTAGTCCCAAATGATCTTTGCAATTAATTGTACAGTCTTGTTTTTCTGTGTGCTGTAATAAGCTCCTCTTATTAAAAATAAAGCAACAATGGGAACGTGGCTGCCGGACACCTGGGTAATTGGAGGAGGCTGTCGTCTCAGGCGGGGTGGCGGCGGGGTGTGTGGCTGTCAGCGTGATGCGTCAGACTCGGCGCAGCCATAAAAGTGACAAAGCTAATTGTCGTCTCGCATCTCCACGCTCAAAGAAACTCCCGAGACCTCTGAAAAGCTTTTTCTCTCCCATTCTTCTTCCTCAGAACTTCTCTCATTGATATTAAAAGGCCTGAGGGAGACATTTGGGTGGCGCGGCAAGAGAAAAGCAGTAAAACTGATGTTGACGTTGCACCGTCTCCCGCATGCCGGCTGGGATATTGCGAGCGACTCAGGCTGTAGTGAGGAAGAATTATCACGCCATCGCGTCGGCTCATGAGCGCAGCGACACAGGAAGTGATCGGGGAACTTCGCAGAGGCAATATAGCACATGAAGAGAACTGCCCGCGAGCCAGAACTAGCGACTTATAAGGCACTTTGATTCCCAACCCAGAAACCCGAGAGTGGATCTCAGCACGGCGCCCCACTTCATATCACAAACGGAAGGTATTACAAATGTAAGTTCGAGTGGATACAGAGTGCATTTGAGCAGAATCAGATTTTAATCTGATGAAGAGGCAATCGCAGAGAGCGCTTTGAGTTCATAAGATGGCGGGCGTATGATTTATCGGCCTGGAAACGAAATCAATGGCTTCTTTTTGATCTGCATCGTCAGTCGGTGATAAAGTGGAGCAGCGGGTAAGTTAATGCTCCGGCATTGACTCGGGACACAAACACTGAGGCCATGAACATTTTTTACAGTCCAGTCCTGAGGACGGAGGGCTAACCGGCTGCTGTGAAGGAACACTCTCGCAGGTCAGGGCGACTCGACAAGGTTTGATTAATCGCCGTGGGAAACCTGGTCGAGAACAGGAGTGACTAATGACCCGTGTATGGCTGTTGATTTAATCAATCAAGAAAAGGCTGTAACCTTGCCAGTGCTCGGGCGAAACACAGCCACACACACACGCGCACGCTCGCTTATTTGAACCAGCAGGAGCAGTCGTTCAAATATTTCGTGTGATATGGAGCGCGCTAGTGCAGCCGGAGAAGTTCAATTAGGGGCTTTTTTTGACAGATTACCACAGAAATCACACACCCCCCTTCCTTAACACCATATAAGTGATTAAAAGTACTATACATACAGAAATGCCCTGAGATGGTACGAGAAATCATTATTATATAGTAACAAAGGATGCAGAAGAAAAAGAAAAAGATTTGTGATTAAAGCTTGTTTTCAGCCTCTTCACAAAGTGTTACGCGTCTCACTTCTGTATTAAAGATAAGATTAGGGCATTTTCTCAGCAGGCTATTAGTACTTCAAAAATACAAAAAAGGGGCTGCAAGGCATTTTCCACCGTTATCAACTTTGCTGCAGTGAAAATGAGAACTAAATGCAATTCTGGAGGCGTGCGTTCATGCCTACACTGTCACAATATAAAATACATTAAATCATGGAATGCAGAGAGGCCCAGACTGTTTTTATGACGATGATGTCGAGATCAACAATGCATTATTTAGTATGTTAACTGCCGAGATTTGGGGCTTTTAAAATCTCATTTTCTGTCTCCTGCTGTGTTTTGAAAACTTCACATTTGAGGCAGCTCAAACATTTACAGCAGCGCGGCCGTAAAGAGCCGGGCCTCACGCTGCAGACTACTTAAACATAAACCAGGGGTGGAGGAAGTACTCAGATCCCTCAATTCAGTAAAACTACAAACACTACAAATGAGCAACTTCTCTGTTAAAAGTAGAAGTACGGCATTGAAAATGTTACTGAAGTAAAAGTATGTAAGTGTATGTAAATCAGGAAAATGCAAAGTACCTGAAGTATTTAAAGTAAAATCACGAGATTATTATTGCACATGTATTTTGTTGAGGTGGAGCTCATTTCATGCAGGACGGCAGCTAATCATTATTTTCATTACGGATTAATCTGCTCATTGTTTTCTCCATTAATCGGTTTGTTTGGTTTGGAGAAATTCTGAAAATATGAGAAATGTCCACCACAACTAGCCCAAGGTGACACCTTCACAGTGCTTGTTTTGTCCAACCAACTGTCCACATTTTACAAAAAAAATATTACAAATAAAATTATTAAAGCAAGTAGAAGGAAAAGTAGAAAATCTTGACGTTTGTGAGGCTGAAACTTTTCTGCATTAAAAATGAGGAATGAGAAAAACAGCTGATTGATAATCAACTGTTTCAGCTGTACTTGTAAAACTGCTGCGTAGTTTAATTTATAACAAGAAATATTCTATATGCGCTTCATAGATTTTGCAGGGAAAAAATGTATTTTGTAAAGTAACTTAAGCTGGGAAATAAACGCAGGGATGTAAAAGTTATATTAAAGTAAAGTACATGAGTAAATGTATTCAGTTCCATTCCTCCATTGATACTGACTTTTTACTATGGCTCCTGTATGATGTTACAGATTTGACTCTACCAAGATGGAGGCAGTATCAGATCACTGCACCTGCTTTCTAAACACTTTAAACAGGTTAGCTTGATTCAATCAAGGTTGCCATTGGAGTAATACAATCCAATTAAGATTTCCATTACTTTCAATTTTATTCCCATCACATATTTCAAGCACCTACTGAATGTGATTGGTTTTTCTCTGCACCAATAAGATGTTGCCTGTAGTCTCCTTCAGATTACATTCAAGTTATTGAGCAAACAATTGGATCTCATTGTGACATAACATATAACATAATGCTACGCAGTGAAGATTCACATAACACTTAACTGAAACAATCTGGAAAACACAGTCTAGTTTTCATAGTATGAGAAGCACAGTAACAGTGTTAATGCTATTTACAGGTGACGAATCGGTTCTGTTCTAATGCGCCAGCAAACGATGACATGATGACACGATGCGGCAGCGAGTCAGCATCCACACCCATCATCTGCTTCATCATTTTCACTTTTCCCACTGTTACGTCTGTATACAGTGAAAATGGGATACGGTGGACACCTGACACGTGATCAAATTGCTTGATAACTACATTAAATGGGAAAATTCAAGATTACATTTCACAGAATAGCACAGTACAATCTGTTCTGCGATAGCTAGTTATACTACAGTGACTTCCTGTTTAGATAGTTAATTGCTTTTCAACTCAACAGATGTTTCCTAGCAACTGATTTACACATTACCAGCCTTTACTTTAGTTTTAATGGTGCAAACCCAATTTACTAAATCACCTGTTTGAAACTAGCTAGATGTTACAGGACTTTAAACACAGACTTGGTAGCAGACCTACAAATAGCTGGTGTAACCCACTGCTGGAGAAACTGTGTCACTGTGAGCCATTAAACCTTTAAAATTGTTATTCATGTCAACATGAAGCCAGAGACGCCTGAACAGGCAAGTATCAATGCAAGAGTGGAGGCGGGACATCACCATGCTGCACAAAGGATGTGACGTTTGTGTGCTGTAAGAAACATTAATCCCCGCCATGATAAGTGGAAGCACATATCTTGGCAAAGATACGAGAAGCTGCACCGGGAACTCTGGTTATATACAGTGACACTGCTTATTATCCCCAGAGGCTTGTGCATGATTTGCTACTGGAGTCCGGCCTTGGGGCGACAAACGCATGCAGTCAATAAAGACCCCGATGGAAAGTAGGTTTTATATTTTATTCCAAAACCTTCAAAATAAGTTTCAAGTTCAAGAAAGTAGAATAAGCTTAGACACAATGCAAAGCATCATATACAGACGGATAAAATACATTTTATATATTGCAGACAAGCCATGGTGGGTCTTACATATGTACAGTATGTATGTAAACTTTTATGTACAATCTTTTTTACATATACAAAAGCCTTGTTTCTATTTTTCTTTGTATATATATTTATATATATATATATTTATATATAGAGATTTTTCATATACTCCCCACTAGCATTTGTACTACAATAATGAAAAAGAAAAACATTTACATATATGTCAATCCATTTTTTCTTTTTATATTACAAATGTATTTTCATAAAAATATATCTCTGTACAAAAAAGGTTTTTTATTCGTGAACACTTCCCCTCTTATAGTTGCTCTCTGTAGTTACACACAGTCTGCTCAAGTCCGCGTTAGTCCACATCTTTACAGGAAACCCTTTTGGTGTACAGCAAGACAGCGACACTGAATCTTTGTCTTTCACTGTTTCGTTGTTTTGTTGAGGCGTTCGAGGGCTGCGTCGATCGCGCTGAGGCGCTACTGGCTGCCGTGAGAGTTAGTCGAGAGATCTACTGCGCTGGCGTGACATAATGTTTGGGAGAGGAAAAAAACAAAAAACAAAAAAACATGGGACCTTGTAATAACTTTGTTGCTATGACAAACATACAGGACTATAAAGTCTGTGGTGATAAAAAGCAGCTCTCTGTAAATATTTTGCTATATTATACTCTAGATAAATTGGACATTCTGTTTTTATTCCGAGGATGACACATTTTGGTAACACATTTTTCATTACTGCAGACACACAGAGGAGCAGTTGTGGGATTACAGATATTGAACACAGTATAGATAAATTCTGATGCACTCAGTGAAATGAAATACATTCAGTAGTTTTTCAGTAACAACCCCACTGATCCGATCCCAAATCGTGGAACTAACAGTCCATTCTTATCTCCATTTACAGAATCAAATCCATCTGAGCTCCAAAGCCTCCCTCTCCCCCATGCTTGAGTCCAGCAGACACGCTGAAATGGGCTGAATAGTGAAGGCAAATTGTATGGGATGGGCCTGAAAAACACAGCAGTGAGCGTGGCTTCGTTGTAGCCGTCAATATGCGGTGACAATGAAGGATGGGAGATTACAAGTGATGGCTGATGCGGAGTACGTCACGCAGCACGACTGGCGGATCACTTGGCTTTTCGACGCGTGTACGCCGCGGCCCGTGCTGGAGAGTGAGAGCTCTGGCTGCAGAGAGAAAATTGCGAAGCTTTCGGTCTCGTCCCTGACTGTGAGAGAATTCGGTGAACTCAATGGGAACTCAAAGAACATAGCCGTGGTGTGCTTCATTATAGAAGAGATGGCGAGCAGGAGAGGACTCAGAGCTGTGTCTGCCTGATAACGAAAATGAACCCAGGATGAACAGAGTTTCTGTCTTAAAATATGCAAAGAGAACCAGGAAGTAGCCAGCTGCTATCAAGAAAGACTCTCTTCACACTCTTATAATACGGCTCCATCCAGAACTCACTGATCTTCATTTTCATAGAACTGCACTGCACTTTCTTTGAGAACTTTCTGGACTAACCCAGATCAGTTAAAAAGAAAATATTTCTGTAGATGTAGAGCCTATTAAGTGAAAACTCCCATTTCTGCAAAATTACAAGCATGAATTTTTGAAAATGTCTTGTTCCCCATTAAAAACTTTTCTAACTCTTGGAACTAGATGAAGCAACATTGAGAACTGATTTAATCTGTTTATCTTAATTTTGCTTAATTCTAATTCGGCTGAATGTGGATAACTTTCTTTGGTTGAAAAGGTTAACTTTTTTTAACTCTCGAAAACACAGACAGCACAAACAGTCAAACATGCAGACAAGCACATAAAATCCACGAATCCTCGCACACCGAAGCACAGTACTAATGAGCTCGTTGCTCATTTAGGAGGGGCATACAAACGAAGGTTCCTCTGACATGATCCTAACGAGCTCAGTTTTTTTTCCCCCCTGCAAGATCAAAACCACGATGCCAAGAGCTCCCAGTTTTTTCTGCAGGTGTGTGTCTGTGTGTTTGGGTTACACAGACGGACTGAAAACCAGAGAAAGACCTCTAATTTCATATCTGACACAAAGAAGCATTATAATCCCCCCAATCCTAGCAAAGAAATGACGAGGTTTGCCTTTCCAAACACAAACAGCCTCTCAAGCAGGTTCATCGTATCATGGGGTTGTACCAAGGCACTGTAATGAACGTAAAGTGCTTATTGGAGACTGGAGGAGGTTAAAAAAAAACATGGAGAGGGAGTGAGTCTGGCGCTTTAAAACCATTTCTGAATTTCGTGAGACTGAGCCCTTGTGTGTAAAAACAATCATAGCTGTGTGAGCTTCTTTATTATGTTTGTCCAAATCTACAGTCTAAGTCTAGTCAAATAGATCGCTTCCATCTAAAGAGTCAGGACATCATGTCCGATCTCACATTTGTTTGTTTAATACTCAACGCAGCTTAATAACGCATTGCAATGTGTGTTAAACGTTGCCATGGGAGGAATGAATGGAAAGACCACTTCAGAGTGGCCTTAACAGAACCTAACTGGAATGTAATGAAGCTGTCGACTCGGCTGAAATATCTGGAGCAATTTTCAGAATGAGAATAAATGAAATGCACAATGCAACAGCCGCACAAAACTATGAGAACTGAGTACCAATGTCTGCAAGATAATGGGAGTGCAACTGCTCCTCTCCCCCTGAAATCTCCAGGGTAATTCAATCGTTTCCCTTTCCATCAATTCAGGACCAGAGCAGGCAAGGGGCAATATTCTATCTGTACTGTCAAGATAAGCGAGAGCTTTAAAAGTAATAAAATTGTAAAAGCAATTACTGACCCACAGCGAAACTGATTGAAGGAACAATACAGTGATTGGTTTCAAAGGCCGGGGTTTCTGAGGGAAATTATGCACTGTAGGTGATTTTAAAGACTTCATTAATAAAACCTGTTGTACGGAGGTTGATTTTGGCTGTGAAAGCCACTTTGCTGCCTTTATGTTCATATAATGTATATGTTAATTTACCAAAACAAATCCATGCAAGTCATATTTCCTGTCAGAGAGTACACGGTGAATCAAAGAAGAAGAAGTATGGATGTTTTCGACAGCTTTTTTTTTTTTTTTTTTTGGAGTCAAATGTTACATAATTGAGGATCCGTCCTGTCAGTGATAATGGTGAGATGAATTCAGGATTCAACATGGGTTTGACGGTGAAGCAGGGCTAAATTAACGCAAATTGCATGTAATGGCTCAATTTGCAGCGGTGAAATTTGAGCACTATTCACCCCACTCAGCATCCACAGGATACACAGGTATGGGGACAGTAAGTGGTAAATAGCCGGGAGCAGGGCGTTTGAAATCCAGCAGGCTGCCGTCCCTCGGCTCTGCCGCTCACGTACATTTTACACACACATGTTAACGGTCACAAAAGCATTAATGTTTCGAATCCTCTCTTCTCCTCAGGCATGCCACAAACCAGGGGGAGTCCTGCTGTCATCTCTGATGATAGTTCCCTCCGTGTCGCACTTTTAAAACAATGTTTTCTGTATATCACTCCTCAGCTGCCACAGGTTTGAGGAGCATTAGCATTAGAGGCATAAACACTGTATCTTATTTATCATTTCCAATTTAATGCATGGGAGTAATCAGCATGCCGGCACCTCCCCTGCGGTCACGGCTCTGAGGAAGCCTTCTGCAACGCTTTCCATGACGAGCGAAGACAAAACAAAGCAGCCCTGCTCTTTTTCAGAAGGATGGAGCTGTCAGGAGTTAACTTGGAGGAAAGGACCTGAACGTAATCCGGGGGAACAGATCACTGACTCATCCATTCTTCAGACTGAAACCCCCTCAGTTGAACATTCTGAGGGAGTTCAAACATGACCACACTTTGATCTTTGTTTTCCTAAGGCCGAGTCTTAGGATCTCATACTGCATCTTGATCTCAGGGATAATACAGTACGCACCACCTTAAAGCTGCAGGAGCATGTGAAGGTGGATCCGTCAGTAAAAAGAAAGTCAAAAGCGAAGAATTTGATGTCCGACTCGCAGTCTTTCCACAGAGAATGTGCCACTTGTTGCCGTGTAACTTAATGCTACAGCTGCTTTTTATTTGAGGAAATGAAGGAGAAAAAAAATGGAGATGTGGTCCCAAGGTGTTCATAAATCCATGGAAATAAACTGTATCGCAGTTGCCATCCCTACTTTGACCCTCAGAGCGACAGTGGCAGCAAGGTCGTAACTGATGCTTACGCGGAGCAAATCTGAGAGCACTGCCCCTAGCAAAACATTTTTATTTAGGTGCATCGGTTAGAGAGGCGGATCTGTTCATCCTTTTCAGTCTCTCCCACCTACAAAAATGCAAAGCGATTGCACGTGAATCACCGAAAACAACGAGAAAGCAGATGGAAGATGTTTGTTTCATTGTACTGGTGTCCGGAACGTCCCGGTCCTCAGAATTTCTTTCAAATAAAATAGAACAAACATGGAGAAATTCTTTCAAATTAGCTGTCACGTGGGCCAAAACTGATAGGAGATATTTTGGGCAGACTGCAGATGCAACCGCCACACACATGCACGCCGTCTCTCTCGCTCACAGATACACATAAATTCTCTCCACACCCTCGCTAAGTGCTTTTTTTCAGCTGCCCCAGCTTCCTTTTAACCCCTGCTCTGGACACAGCTGCCTCAGCAAGCAGAATTTCATCCCTGCTTTAAAAAAAAAAAAAAAAAGACTGAGACATGCTCAAAAAGCAACGATAGAATGTGTGTCCAACATGGCCCTCAAAACGTACTGAATGTTTAATTCATCCCCAGCCAGAGACTCACGGCCTCCGATGAAACCTTTCAGCAGTCTCAGGAGCAGACGGTTGGGGAAAAACAAAGTTCCCAATTACTCATCACAGAAAGCAAGCAGCGTATAAAAAGAGAGAGAGAGGGAGAGAGAGGGAGAGAAAAAAAAAGCAAATGTAAAACAGAGAGAAGAGTGAATCGAAACAGTCCAGACCGTCTCTCTCTCTCTCTGACTCACACAGGCCACCGCGGGGCTGTCCGCCATGACAGTTCACTTGCACAGAGATCTCCGTTAGCTACAGGTCAATTTTCTTGACTTAAAGTTGACCTTAAAGTTGGGAAATTCCCTTTGGGTTTAAGCGGCGGGCGGTGAGAAGAGTCATCACAGCTTTGCATCCAGCATCGCTCGACCTGCAGTTTCAGGTGGAAGCTTTTCCTCGAAATATGGGAAAATGATCAAGAAACCATGTAAAGTTACAAAAAGCGTTTTGTTGTTGGCGTTTGTTACAGTCGTTGTTGTCTTTGCATGGTTTCTATCTTTTTTTTTTTTCTTTCTTGTCTCCTGCGGGTTAGAGCCGTTGCCGCTGGAGATGTTTCTTGAATGTGTTTCAGCAAATAAAATAATCTTTGTCTTGCCCTCTGCTCAAGGAAGTATAGATGTCCTCTGTTGGCAGGGAGGCGAAGATGTGGCGCACCTCTCCTTCCCTAACTGAATAAAGGATGAATGGGTGGATGTAAGGGGTGTGGGAGAAAGGACGAGAGAAGGGCGAGAAAAAGAGGAATCGGGAAAGAGCAAAGCAAGCCAAAAGAAGGAAGATTAAAGGGAAATAAACAAAGAGAAGGTAAGCAATAACCAAAAGAATGGGTATACAGATGAGGGAAATCACAGAGAAAAGAGAAGATAAGAGCATTTATGTAATATTCTCATCAGTGTTCAAATAAAAAATACATACTCTATCTTTTTTAATAAAGCATAAACAAGCCGAATGAAGTTCATTAATATGAGAGATGCAGATCAAAGGAAGCAGAAAAAAAATCCAATCACACATTTTTCTATCCTCAGAAAATTCTAGAGGGACGGTGTAAAAGGTTTAGTCAGAGCTGGATGCTGAGAATCTGTGTCTTGTTGCTTCAGCAGTTTTGATGCCTCGGATGTGTGATTAGCTCAAGCTAGCCATCAGCTGATAATGTCATCTACTTTCAGAGGAACGTGGATCTGAGGACGCCTCAGGTCCCTGCTTTCTGATTCTTACCTCTGGAGGAAGCAGTTGCTATACAGCTGTGCACACTGTGCTGACTGTGAACTCTGTCTCATTGGCCATGATGTCAGTGGGCTGGATGTTGCGGTCATACATCGGGTTCTCGAACGTGGCCCGTCCGTTGGTGTTCTCATGGCCCACGTAGCCATTGAAGGGGACTTTGGGTCTTCTTCTATAAAACAGTAAAAGCATGTGAGAAGCTGGCACCAGCAAACATTTGGTGCTTTTGCCAAATAAATGACAGAAATGATTAATCTGCTATATCAATAGCAACTGACTAACTGATAAATCGACTGCTTGTTTCAATATGGATTTGGCTGGACTGATTTGTAGTGCAGCGTCTTTTTTAATTGTCACATCAGCACTGTGAGAGTTGCATCTGGGAATGGAGGTCGCTCGCTCACTTATTCCTCATCGCTCACTCAGTCACTCACTGCATCGAGCAGCTGACTCCTTCACTGTGTCTCACTGTTATAAACCAATTAGTTTTCCAGTCGGGGTGGGGGAGTTTTCTCTCTATATCACAGATGATGATTTTCTCATTTTGAGGTCAGCACATGCCTTAGCGCATTGGCAAAATCCATATCAAGCTAATGTATTTTGGAGGGTGAATGCAAATTTATCTTTCAAGAGAAATCAAGCAAGGTTCCTATCTGAAAACAGCTAACTTTGCAGAGGCAAATTAAACCGTGACTAACGCTGCTTCCAAATGGAGGCAGACTTAATGTTAGAACGATGCCTGCAGATGACGAGTGCTGTGGAATATATGGATGGCGTGAACCTTACCTGTGTTTGTAGAGGTACAGAGCGAAGCCTGCAATGATCATAGCTATAAAAGGCACTAGGATGGCTGCCGCCACTGAGCTGCTGTTGGACGCAAAGTTGTAGCCAGGGTTGTCTCTGCTGGGGTCTAAACTCTCTGGAGGAAAAAAGAAATAAGACACTGAGCCCTTGCTTTGGCACCACTGCAGTAGGAGATGACTTCAGCAGCAGACATTATAATGATAAAGGTTTAAGGCAAATAAAACAGCGAAATAAAAGGAACTATAAGGGCTGACAAGGAGGCTCAATTTATATATAATAGACAAGTGACTTTTTCTTAAGTTTATTGCGCTGCTTTATTTTCATTTGCCCCCCTGAGAATGTCACATTCTATTATCCTAACAATGACTCTTAATTACTGGCATCAAAGGCCAACAGCTATTAAGTCATTTCAGATTCACTCTGTAATTCATGGAGGTGTGTGTCTGCAACAGCAACAGCGCAGGAGTGACAGCCCACCTGTTTGTCACAGAATGCCAAAAAAGCGCCAATAGAGGACGAGTGACAAACAAGGAAGAATTCAATTAGTGGGTTCTGCGGTGTTTGCCAATCAACCCCCCACCGCATGAGCGCGAGCACACAAACGGATGCACAAGCACACTTGTGCAGGCGAAGGTTTAATGCCGCCGCCGAGCTAAAAGCAAAACACGAACACCTCGACAAATTGAGGAGGATAGTTTCCGAGACGTCCGACTCGCCTCCCAGACTCACATCCGTTTTTCTCATACACACTTAAACACACATACACACGAGCGCTCTGGCAGCAGCCCCAGTCCTCTGTATTAATAAAGAGCTGTTTGCTCTGGCAGGGTGGTGCTGCGGGGGGGGAGGGGGTGGGGAGGGGAGGGGGCTCTGCACCTGCTGTTCAAGCACCTCTCTCATTACAGCAGATTTTCACATCCACTTTCGCTATGTTCACACAATTTGCACCAGGCATACACACGCTTAATCTGCATTAATACCAATTCTAAACTGGTCAAGTCCAAATTCCTGCTCATATCTGACGTGTTTTTGTTCCTGCGCTTTCACTCTTCAGTCTGTCCTGCAGCTGGAACAGGAGCCACGCCGTTCCGAGCTTTGCTTTTTAAAAGTCCTGTGAAACCTGTCACCCTCACCAGCTTTAGCAAAAAGAAGAAGGCTTGACCGTGGAGATGGATTAGATGACAGAAGATCTGTGTCACATATGGAATATAGAATAAAGTGTGGAGGATTTTAGCTTTACATATTCACACAAACATAGCAGTTTTTTCAAGTTTCCCTCAGGTATAACATCTCAAACTGAACACAGTCTGCCACAGAGGCTTAGTGAGAGGCTACGGCTGTCCAGGCTACATGAAAAAAGACATTTCTTACTGAACCACCACTGATGGTTGATGGAGAGGTTTGCTCTGGGAGAACATGTCGACGTTCATACAAATACTTAATTGATGATGATGGGGAAGAAACGTCTCTCTCTCTTTCAGATTTGCAGCTACTGTTTTTTACATTGATGAATTAACATGCTTTCACACATTCTCATCCTTTTTAACTGCATTGTAACAGTGGGTGGCAGTAGTAAACCAATGTTGTGAACTGGCAAAATCTAATAAGAAGAGCAGCAAATTCCCCATCCTTTTCCAACACACATCAACATAGGTGGATAGAACATTACATACTGTACATTTCTCCTCCATATGTTCCTTGTTTAGTTCAACAGAAGCGAGGGGTGCGTTAGCAGTTGCAGATGCATCAAACCAGAGAGAAAATGGAGAGAAAAAAAAAATATATCTCCCTCTCTCACACACACACACATGCTTGGCTGCAGCAGCCGTTCAGTTCCATGGAGGCAGGATGTACGGATTTACTGTATACAAACTGCAGAAATCACAGCGAGGAGGATCACATGGCTGAGATTTCTAGGTCACAAACATGAAGCAGAATATATGGATAGCTGCAGCCCTTTGAAAAAAAAATCGTTCTCTACCTGTGACAGCGGAGCCGAATTCGCTGAAGGAACCAAAGAACGAATGATGCTCACTGTATCAAAACTGCGATATGTGGGGTTACTTGATATGGCAAAAACTCCACAGGCATCAATGCATTACCCACAAACTCCCGAAGGAAAGATCTGTCTGGCTGTGTTGTGCTGTGTGTGAACGTGTGGCTGTAATCTTCTGACTATATATCATGTTTGTGAACTGTCGCGCTGGATTCGCAGCCGCATTCTCCAAAATTGTTTTCACATTTGTAAAAGTAAGCAAGTGATCAATCCAACACAGCACATTTCATGCTGTGAAAGCACTCGCGGCTACAGTTAAGAATACTACACGTACTTTAAGTGAAAGATTTCCGTGATAGAAATCCAAACAGAAAACCCACATACATACAGTCTTCCCCCCAGAGAGCCACTTGCTCAGTATGGCTTCTATAACCAAGTGGTCAGCTCACTCACCCAGCCTCTGGAGACCAAATTGGCCAAAGCCTTTTCCTCTGACAAATCCCTGGTACACAAAGGAGTTGGATGAGGAGATGTAGGACACCTAGGGAGAGGGAGCAATGGAAGACAGACACTTTATGTGTCACATCCAGGCTTTACAAAGGAGCGTATCATCAAAGTGTCAGCAGCTGCTGCACGCAGAAAATGAAATATCATGTCAAAGGAGCTGAGAGGCGCTCTTATAGCTGACATTTAATATGACGTTTTTCTGCTCAAGAGCGCAAACATGGACACACTCAGCCGCGTGGCGCACGCAGGCAAGCATGTTGCGCGAGAGGAATACTTCACTTTGCACAACACGCTGGTGCGTAAACACTCGTATGTGCTGTGAGGCTTGTGACACACGCGCGTGAAACCGCATGCACATATACTGTGACCTGTATTTATAATTCTATCTTGAGGAGTGTGTGTGTGTGTGTGTGTGTGTGTCTGTGTGTGTGTATGTGTGTGTGTAGTTGAGGTGCCTGCAGTTGGAGGATAATATGGGAGAGAGGAGTGGAAGGGGGTCTGTCGAGTCCTGATTACCAGGCAATGATTTAACTGACATTTTAATTAAAGAGAAAACTCTTGGTGGGCCCTACATTTCCCCAGAGTGACAAGGTTAGTGTGTATGTGTGCTCGTGCATAGTTCACAATAAAGGGGTGTGTGTTTGTGTGTGCGAGAGTGGTGCAGCTATTGAACCTGACCCCGGTCTTGTACTTACATGTCCGTCCAGGGCCCAGTTGTCTATTTTGAACTTATTGACAAAGATCTCCACAGGGCCTCTGATCTGGTGGACCTGTAGCAGCAGCTGAGCTTCCTCCCTCTTATATGTGCCTGCAAGACAAAACAAAGGGTTTACAGTTATTTTGGAGCAGCAGCCACACTCACAGCCAACTGAAAAGGATTATGCGATATAGATATGAGACACTTATACACAGGGAATTTAAAAAGCTAAATCTGATTCATCCTCCAATCGTAGCTTCTCTTTCCCTCGTCTGTCTGGCGGCTCGTCTTTGTTGACAGAAAGTCTCACCGCAGACTTGACTGCAGCTCAGACACAAGTATAACTTTAGCAGCGATGTAAGCATGGAAATTCCAGCACAAACCAGGAACCTCAAGATCATGTTCATTTATTAGTTTAGTCATACATAATTACAAATCTTTGAGCAAATATTGCATTTCCTCATGCTTTCTGGCTTCAGCAGCACAGAAGAAAAATCAAGACTATTCATTTCTCTTGTATCATTCTTAATAAAGCACTAAAACTTTAATGATACAACGTTTCATTCATGGGTTTTGTTGACAATAAGACAACAGAATATCCCCAGACTTATCCCTTACGAGGCACAATAACATACCAGCTTATGAGGGCCAGGTGCAAAAAGCAAGACTGTTTATCTGAGACTGTTGCAGTATTTAGAAAAAAAATGTTTTGTTTAAACTGATGTGAAGATTTGTCCTGAACGATTTTGCAATAATGCAATGTAATTAGTATATTGTGCCAACACAGCAATAATCCAAAAGTCTGAATCAGCGACATTACTTTCAGAGGAGAGTGTGGCAAGTTGTAGCTGTAGAAACTAATTCTGACTACACCTGTGATGAAGATTGATAGCGTCCAGGTACAGAGGAGCGAAGTGTCCAAGCTGTTGCCGGTGCAGATTTGGGTCTTAATGACCACAGCTGCATGGCAATTATTCCGCGGGAAAAATAATTAAATGTCCGCTGTTCAGTAACAGCAATGATCTACTCCACGCGGGGACCTCACAGGTTCCTTTGCTCCTTGTCCTCATTTGAATTTATCAGGCATGAAAACCCGCAAAGCGACAGGTGTCTGATATGAGACTATGGTCATGTGTGAGCTCTTGACTTCTGGTGTTGGTGTACCAACCGGCCAGTTTGAGTTCCACTCCGCTGTGGTCGATGAGTGTCCCGTTAACGCGGTTGCTGAAGGGTTCAAAGGCAGTGATGCTGAGCATAGCCGGCTGCTTCTTCCCCAGGTACTCATAGGAGCCCCTCCACAGAGAGTTCTTAGCGAATACACCACCAGGGACTGAAAGAGGCAGAGGAAGCATGTTATCATTCTGATAAACATGCTGATTTGGACACCGGTGAATCAAACTAAAGCAAAATGAATCTACTTTTGAAGAGGGTCCTTATCCATGACACAGATCTAACATCTTCAGATTTCCACTGAGCAGCACAGACATAGGAGGAACAAATATTTGAAAGAAATATAAGTTGGAGGACGTGTCTCACCTGGTAATTTGGAGGGTGGCTCTTGCACTGTCCCCACTGGGCTCTTTCCACTTGGGCGATTATCGGCTGAGGAAAAAACAATTTACATGTTTGTCCTCTTAACAGGTACACTCCATTCCTCAGCAAGTGGGAATAAAAGATCCAATTTTCTTTTTAAACACAACAACTCTACGGTAATTGCAGTAGGAGGATGTCACCATCAGCACTTCCTGTCTGTCTCCATGACTAACAACCCCCATGGCGGCCAGAGCGATGGCTGCCCGCGACAGGGCTTGACTCGAACGTCGAAGAGAAGCCCGGTCTTCCCTGTCGGGGCTACGGCTAAGTCAGAGACACAGTTTGGCTGCTTCGGGGGAAGCACTTTAATAATGCCTTACTGCTCACACGGGGCCACAGGACTACACCGCAGTAGTAAACATACACCCACACAGACAAACAGAGCGAGGAGGGCTTTACACGCGGCTACAAACAAAGACAGGTATACTGATGGTAGTTTATGAGCACAAACATCACCTCGGATAAATGTATACAGACACAAACAAACACACATGCACACACTCCCACAGCCTTGTACTTTATTAGCTGCCAGTCTTTTGAGCTGCCCCTCCATCACTGCGCCCACAGGCGCTGTTAATATCCTCCATGTGCTAAGGCCAGTTCTCTTCCTTTCCTTCACTCTTAATGGCATGGCCTTAAAAATACCCATCACCTTCTATCTTTCAGCAACGGCTTGGCGTGGAATCCATCACATGGATACCCTCCTCTAGTGCATCTTGCTCTTTAACCCATTAGCATTCGTCTATCCTAGATAATTGTGTGTTGATGACTCTATTTTTTTCCCCCTATATGTATTTGGGCCAATGCTTGGGGGTGTCTTAATGGCAGTCTATTTGTCTGCTAGACCTTGTTAACACTGCCTCACCATTTATAAGAGGTACTTCTGCTAACCTAATCAATGGGATACATTGGCCTAATCAGGTTTTGCACCCTTGTTAATGTTTTAAAGCTTGTGTGTCTGTGTGTGTTGGAGTCTGTGCATGTGTAATTCCATGCAGCGTAATTGTGTGATGGATGGGCCGTCCTACCCTGGCATGTGCCTGAGAATAAGCAAGTGTTAACAGAGCTATTCATCAACATTAACAGAATAAGCCCAATTTCCGAACCTGAGACACAGCTGAATAGCGAGCCAGTGCTGACCCCAGTGGTTTCAATACAGAGTGCTAATGGAAACTGCATGATATAAATACCACGTGCAGTGTTTTAAGTATTTAATACATCTGCGTGTTTTCATGGGAAAATGGGTGGCCATGTGATCTGCCTCTCTGCATGTGTTTGTGTCTCTTAAGTCATATATAAGTAATATTGTAGAAATTTAGCAGCAGCAGTACTAACAAGGGTGCACGTGTGTCCATGTCATTGCACATGTAGTATTGAGTATTTCTCCATGGCTGCTTATGTATGTAATGTAACCATGTTTATACCTGCACAGAGAGGTGGTTTCCCTGTCCAGCTCCCATCAGACCTGCAGGTCCTGTGCTCTGATCCTCCGGCCAAGTAGAAGCCCGGCTGACATGTATAGATGAGCGTGTAGCCAAGGGATGGCAGTTCAATGGCTCGCACATCAGACTGGGCTGGCAGCTCCGGCTGGCTGCAGTGGTGGGCTGGAGAAAAGGATTAAATAGACCAAAGAAGAGAGTGGGATTTTAGAGAAACGGGTAAAAGTGGGGATGAGGATATGTGCAGGGAGAGGGATCAGAGGAGCAACATATAAGAAAGACAAAAAAAACATGGTGGGAGAGAAAAAATTAAAAAGATAGGCAAGGTGGAGGTGTGGGGTCAAGGAAGAGGGTATGGGATGTGTAGGTGTCAGATTTTGAGTGATGCAAACCTTTTGCTGAAGGTGATGTTTTCCACCTAACTATACACGTGTCTTTGCAATACAGGCAGCTGTGTACTTACCAATGCACTCAGGCTGAAAACCGCTCCAAGTGAGGTTGGGCAGACAAGTGCGGGAAATGGAGCCCTGCAGTAAGTAGCCCTTTCTGCAGCTGAAGAACACAGTGCTGCTGATCTGCAACAGGACACATGAGCACAAGCAGCCATCGTGTATATCAGCAAGCAGATTTTGCAGTTTCATTCAGTTAAATTGTTAAATCATTTGTTCTGGGCACTATTAGCCCAAAAAGGTGATTAGCATCGATTCAAAACAAAAATTCATACATTAACTTTCATTTTCACTCTGTTTGCTATTACCGTATTATTATTAAGCTGCACGACAGCACAGCAGATGGTAACCTCTGTGCGGAGCTTCAACAATTAATCGACTAATCATTCAGTAGAAGGACAGAAAAATAATCTGCAAACATTTACATGATCTGTTAATGGTTTCAGTCGAGAAAAAGCGGTAAAAACATTGTCTGGTTCCAGCTTCTTTCTCAGATGAGAGGATTTGCTTCTTTTCTTTTGTTTTTGACATTTCATACGCTAAAAGATCAACTGATGAATTAAAAAAAGCACATGAATCAATAATGAAAATAATAATTAATTGAGCGGGGGGGTCAAACGTTATTGCAGTTGTTGCATCTGTCTTTCGCTGTGTGGGCAGAGTAACAACACTCACGCAATTTACATACACTGCCCCCATGAACTCGTGTATGGAAAATAACTTCACAAATAAGCTCAGAGGAAGAACAAATTCTGAACATGCGAGGGGGGGGAAAGGAGCACATTGATTGATTTCCAGCCTTTAATTGTGCAAACCGGTTTGCAAATTAATCAGTGCGCACCAGTCCGTCTGTTTCCCTCCGGAGTTTGCTGTCCTTGAACTGAGAAGCACCAGATCCTGCTGCACACTTGTAGAAGACGCACGGAGAACCCTGGTTCTACATTATTAACATGCTTTATGGAATCAGAGGAGAGATGGCTCTGAGCTGACAAGCCGGTGCTTTCTCATCAATACTGAGGCAGTCTTTGACGCAGCCTTGCAGCCCACATTGTGGCTGAAATGTATGGTCCACTGACACAGGAAGAAAACCCACATGACAGAACATAAGTAACATAAAAACAACCTCTCAGGCTTCATTTTTTTTCTCTTTAGTGCTACCAGATATGGAACCGCACGCTGAAAGGGTCCAATTTGTGATCAATACATGACTTCAACTTCCTGTGTGACAATATATACACACCTGGTAGCCTTGACTGTTGTTCTGATTTCCAAAGAGGGGAGTGCCAGGGTCTCCACAAGTCGTGTGACTGGGATCTGAAACACACACACACACACACACACACACACACACACACACACACACACACACACACACACACACACACACAAAGCCAATCTGTGATTACTACTCTAGTGCTAGAGCATTTAATATATGTCACACACAAGGACACACACCACCTTAGAGACACTGTATGGAGAAATTACATTTCTCCGACATGCACAAACTCACATACACAAATCCTACAAAGTCTCAGTCTTCACAATCTTCAGATCACTAATACCTCTCTATTCCCCCTCAGAGCAGATTATTACGCTGTGACAAACTCTCAGGCTCTATCAGTCCAGACGCCCTGTTCATCAGTTAAAAACATTGTGCAAGAATGTGTTTCACTGCATCATTTTTCTTCCAACACCCAGTTGATTACATCAATCAAGTAATAAGTTAATTGCACGTCTTTGCAGTCGACAAAGAGTCAGGACAAGCAAGGAAGCGTCATTCAGCTTCAACTCTGATCATTACAGGACTGCCCTGATTTACCACCTTCATTTTATCCTAGTTCCTCAGGCTGTAGGCCAAAGTGGAAAAGCGCCATTTCTCATTTGAGCTTAGTGTAAAAAAAAAAAAAAAGAATGAATGGGACTTGACATTTATAAGAGGCTTCAATCGGTCTCAGAGCAGTCATCATAAAATCTAGAATTTGGAACAAGACGCCACAGGAGGCCAGTCTGTCCACTGAATTTAGAGCAACTACCAGGTGTTGCAAGAGAGGAGGGAAAGTAATGTCAGCAGTAGCTACATACTGCACATCTGTAACACAGATTCTCCTTTAAATTGATTAAATCTCTAAATCTTTATTTAACCTTTCCCACATTGCATATAGCACTACAGTTTTTCAACAGCGGCTGATGTCAAAAGTGTCTGATAAATGATGCAAAGTTCTTGGTGCTTCTGGTGGCTTTTGCCTATAAAGAATTCATGTTTAAACTGACTGTTATTGGGTCATTTGTTGGCATGTGTGCATATTTTACAGCACTTAAAACATCACAATGGGCCTAAGGGCTGGAACGATCCATTTATTCGCACTTTGTGTCTGACTACAGTGTTATTTCCTTGAGTGCTTCTAACTGCAACATCCACATTTACACCTTGTAATTCAAATGCTTCTCCTCTTTCTTGTTAAAGGAAGTTCATCGCTTAAGGAAACAATATTTCTGATGATACAGGCGCACGCAAAAGTATGAAGTTTGATGCTGGGACCAGTTTCACTAACGCGTTTTTACACGCAGGCGGCAAACGGTGGCAGCTTCTAATGTCACAAATCGGCCTCTGGCGCAGGTCTTGCATTGCCAGACATGCAGTCTTTATACATTATGTCTCCACGGACAAGAAAGATTTAACTGAACCCACTGTTATTCTGAAATAGGTGAAATAAATGTTCTTAATAAATGTTTAATTAATTACAGCATTCAGAGAGAAAAAACAGAAACAATGCAGCTTGTTAGTTGGGACAAATGGTTTTACATGCATTATTTCTCATTTGCAAAAAGCAATCAGGACTACAAGGGAGAACATAATGTAAGAGGCGTCTCTCACACGGATACTACTGTTATAGCATTATATGAAAGTAATCACATATAGTGCTCAATGTTTTGTGCCCTGATTATAGAACAAGGCCAGGCTGGCAACCTGTTGCCAACAACCACCTGTAGCCCACCTGTATTTCACTGCTTTGATATACATCAAGTACTGCATTCTAATACATTCAGCATGTTAGACTTTACTGTCTTTGTTGGGTTTTATTTATTGTGCTTGTATTTTATCTTGTGTTATTTGTGTTTTACCTGCTCTGTAAAGTGTCCTTGAGTGTTCTGAAAGGCGCTTCCAAATAAAATGTATTATTATTATTATTATTATAAATGGAGGAACAAACGAGCATTTTACCTATGCAAGAGGGTTGTGTGCCACTCCATGTGCCATCATATTGACAATATCTCCTGGTAGAGCCCACCAGGACGAGGGGAGGGTAGCAGGAGAAGGAGACAGAGGAGAGATAGGTGAACCCTCGATCCTCCCTCCTCCCCTGGGCTGGCATCCCCGGGTCTCCACAGAACACAGCTGCAAAGATGAAGGAGGATTTTCCAAGGGGGTTAAATGTCACACAAGGAACATACATATTAATACATACTTGGGTGAGGGAAATGTCAGAAAGATATCAGTGACATAAGTAATCCGGCATTCCAGCGTGGTTCCACTTACGGAAACATTGGGGTTTCTCTCCACTCCAGTTGCCGCTACCTTGGCACGTTAACACAGTGGGCAGGGACAGCTGGTAACCTTGGTTGCAGGAGTAGCTGATGCTTGAGCCCCACGTGAAGTCTGTACCGACAACCTGTCCGTTAGGGATGGTAGGCGGTGGACCACAGACGATTGCTACAAGGAGACAAGGAGGCATTACAGGACTTCATGGATTCTGCATCCTCCTTTAAATCATTTGATGCGTTCCACTCCAGGTAAGTATTAGTTCTTCTGCGACAACACCTTTAACATTCATTCCAGCCCTTCATAATCACTCCTCCCCGTCCTGTATCGACTACGTTGATCTTATCTCCGTATTGCCATTCACAACATCCTACAAAACTTTACCTTTGCAGAGAGGCTTGGTGCCGTTCCAGGTGCGGTCCTTGGTGCAGATGAGAGTCGAGGCCCGGTCAGCATCCATGGTGAAGCCGGGAGAACACTGGAAACTGACTGTGTGGTTGTAGGTCAAATCATTGCCCAACCTCACCCCATTGGCTGGAACTCCAGGGTCACCACAGTTGATTACTACAGAATCAAAACAAGGCGAAGAAGTAAGGACAAATGAATAAATGATAAAGACAGAAGAAGCGGAACGTGATGAAAATGAAGAGGACATTTGTTTGGGCTAAGAAAACCAGTTGATACAGTTTGTTACTCCATCACGTCTGAGCTCCACTGTTTGATGACTTCATTTGTTTTACATTTGATTGTACTTGGTAAAGCAGGAAATCAATATCGCACACTTATGATGAAATACAATCAAGTAAACAAACTGTTTAAAATCCCACGACCAGATGGAGCCTCAGAGTTAATGAACTGTTATATGCACTTGATCCAAGCAGTTCACCTCCCAAACAAAACTTAACAACCCAAGAAGCAGCTTTGCTGATGTGTCTTTACAGGTAATTAGCACTTCATTCATTTATGGACCAGTACTTTGGATAACAACAACAACAACAACAATAATAATAATAATACTAATAAATGCTTAAATTATAATATGTGCTTAAAAATATTCCTTAGATCTATGCAGCTGATCTTTACCACTGCACTGTCCTTTGCCTGTCTCCAGTTTAGAGTTGTTAGGGTACAAAGAGACTAAATATTGTGATAGATCTTGTACAGCTGCTCCCTAAAGCTCCAAAAAAAGAACCATATTTCTCCTTGATTATACTTTTACATTCTGCAGGAAACAGTGTGATTGAGTAACAACAGCGAGAAATCCACCGTGTGACTCAGCAGCATCGGGGCTCGGCTCTGCTGTAAATGTCTGAGGCAGAAAATCCAGGGCGCGAAAGGACAAGTTGCGCTAAAAGTTGCCTTGGGACAAGAAGGCATTATTAAATGCATATGACCAACATTCCAGCGAAATTCCCAGTAGGGTGAGGAAACTGGGCCTCCTGGAGGTGGAGTGTTTCCCCTTGACTGAGCAAGCACTTATATTTCCCTCCGGGCTGGAAAGAGTGTGCCACCAGGAGCCACAGTGTCAATCTAGGACTATGTATCCTGAGACTAAGATACGGTGAGATAGCTTCTTTTGCATAAGGGTATTCTGACAGTGTCATTGGCAAGCAGCCTGTAGCTTTGAGACTGTAGGTGCTAAACAAAAAGTTTAAATAAGTGTACATTTCTGTTACGTTCACAGTAAGCTCAAATAGAGAGAGGAGACTACCAAACCGCCTCTGTCCAGTAAATCCATATTTCGCACACAGTTTTTCCCAGATCAATAGAAATCATTCGACTAAAGTGATTTCCGCACGTCCCTCGCCCTCTAAAGATGTTCCACCGAAATGCGTGCGACATGTACCCTTTCACTCCTATGGATTACCAAGGTCTGGAATCCATAATGGCGCTGCTTAGTGTTTATCCTCTCCATTCAGAAGAACTGGTTCTCTTTAGTGACCTCTATTTGCCAGGGTCTCCTGGCTCTGTACAGCAGCTGTGTGTCTTTTGTGAAGCATGACGATAAAGGGCTGTCAGTCAGGAGTGGGCCGTGCCTCAAAGCAATTTTCTCCTACTGAGCCGGGGATCCACATGAGTCATTCATCGCTAAAAAACGTCTCACTGGCCTGACTTACATGCGGTCCTGCATTTCTTGTGTACCATTGAACACTTTGCATTATAATAGCTATTTAACCTGTATTCACCTTCTCTACAAGGCCTGGATATGTGTTCTATAACTATTTAGTGTAAACAATTGTTGACATACAAATAAAGATGAGGCTGACAGGCAGACGACTCAGAAATGTGAATAAGCCGAGGAAACAGAAAAGCATCCTCAACTGGAGCGTGATCTTCCATTTAAATGGGGACAAAAAGATAAGCCTTGCACATATACTCTTAGGTTCCTCCTCTGTGAGAGCTGTTAATTACCAGAGCACTCGGGCATGTTGCCGGTCCAGGTCCCGTTAACGGTGCAGTGCCGGGTCAGCAGGCCGGTGGAGTAGTAGCCCTCCCTGCAAGCATACGTAATGGATCTGGAAAACGTTAGACCATCGTGGATCAGGATCTGGGCATTCCGTGGAGTTCCTGGGTTTCCACAGGAGATCACTAAAAAAAAAAAAAGAGAGAGAGAGAGAGAGGACAGAAGAAAATGATTAGATAATATTCATTAACAGACTAAATCCTAAGTGACTGGAGGAGAAAGTGTGAGTTAGTTAGCAACTAAAAGTGAAAACACTTCTTTAACCCCAGTTTCAAAAAAAGTTGAGACACTTAAACACATAAACAAAACAGAAAGTCATAATTAGCTAATGCTAAAGACAATATGTTGAATGTCTGACCTCATCAACTTAATTGATTTTTGTAAATATCTGCTTTCATCTGAATTTGATGCAGCAACACGTTTCAAACATGTTGCGACAGGAGCAACTAGACACTGGGGAAGATGTGGAACGCTCCATGCATTGTTAAAGAACTTTAAATGTAACAACATGCGTTCATGTGTATGATATACGTTCATCACTCGGTTTGTTTTCCCTTTCCCTCTTTTCTTCTGAACCCACCCAACCACCACCCATCATCATCTTCCCCTGCGTCCTACTTCATAAGTAACTTTGATGGACACATCCTTTGCTCTGAAAGTCCCTTGGTGTCTGTCCGGCCGCCAGCGATGGTTCTGTTCATTACAGTCTCCAGCTTGCCCCGGGCCCTCAGAGCCCCGTGGGCTTCGCCCTCCCGTAATGACCAGATGTGGCCTGGCCCTTGAAGTCTGTGCCAACCAAGAACAGGTGGGCAACCTCGGCTAGTGGGCATACCGCGCACACCAGAGAGGGAAGGAAACAGCGTGAGGCAAGGGAGAGAGGTGGTGGTGGCGTGTGGAGAGGGGTTTGTATGTGAGTGTGTGTTTTTGTGTGTGTGTGTGAAGGGGATGTTAAGAGCACAAGAAAAAACAGCCTTGGAGACAGGATGAAGATTCTGGAAATAACACACTGCATACAAGGATGAGGAAAGAAAAGGGCCATGTCTTCACAGGGGGTGAAAAAAAGGGGGCTGGAAAAAGAAAAACTATATAAGTGCAGAGAAAACTTACCAACTTTAACATGGAAAACTGCTACTGCAAGTTTATGGATGGTTTTATTATTTTAGTGTTTCTGGGAGATGGGTAAAAACCCGTGGACACAACCTATGGGCGGTTCATGCAATATCAAAAGGACAGGTTGTAACGCACACAACCCCCACAGATACCAAGAAGAACTACACTTACTTCTTTTGTTGTTTGAAATGTTGTTTGTTACATCTTTGTCTTATTTCCGTTTAAGTGTAGGGCATTAAGACCCAGCTCTATCAGACACACACTTCACATTCAGACCATCAGCTTTCTCAGGTGTGACACAAGGACAACAATTCAAAGCCTCATGAAGTTTAATTATTTGGGAAATCATTCTGTTATGTCCCTCTTTCTTCTCTTGTCACTGCTTTACATTTTTACAAACACACGCACGCAGAAGACATGCAAATTTGTGATGTGTCTTTCAGTCCATTTGCAAAGCAGTCGGTGACTGTTACCACATTATTAGCCACAATCTCTGGGTGGAGGAAAGCTTGAAATGTGCAATTCACTGGTGGGATTTGTTGTGATCAGCTAGCTCTGAAAAGGCATGAAAATGCAAAGATGGTGAAATATAAATACTCATTAGCAAAGTAACCATATTCTAAAACAGTCATTAATGCCACCATTAACTTCAATAGAGGACAATGATGGGTGTCTGAAATTCTAACAAAAATCTATTCAAGCAAATGTTTGCAAAACTGATGCAGTTGAAGTAATTAAACCCACTTCTGAGGAAAGGCAGAAGAAAGGGAGTGAAAAGAACTACGAGTGAAGGAATGTAGACATGTTATGTATGTCTATAGTGCATTAGAGGTTCAGTGAACATCATAGCTCTCCAGCTGGCCTGTTTGACGTTACAGTCAAATATTGTGTTCATGCATTACCGTTCCTAAGAAGTCCATCAAACCATCCATCCGTTCATTTTCCACCAGTTATCCAGGTTTAGCGTAGCAGTGTAGTATTGTGGTGGTAGACATTTAATCAGTAAACCACACATGATTTTCCCCAGCGATGTCCTCCAGCTCCTCACAAGGAATCCCGGGGCATTCGCAGGCCATATGGGAGATGTAATCCCTCCATATTCTTCTGGGTCTGCTCTAGGATGTCCAGTTGGACGTGTCCAGAATACTTCCACAGTACGTAGGGGAAGGTATCCTGATATGATTCCCGAACAACCTCACCTGGACGCTTTCATTGCAGAAGAGCAGCTGTTCTACTGCGAGCTCTTCCTTCATATGCAAGCTGCTCACCCCGTCCCTGAAGGGTTTTAGTCTCTTGCTCGCTACCCAAATCTCATAACCATAGGTGACAGCTGGAACCTAAACTGACAGCTAAATTGAGAGCTTTACCTCAGAGCTCAGCTGTCCTCACCACAAATTGGTGGATGCCACACCAATCTGCCTGTTGATCTGATTTTACCCTCACTTCACCGGACCCCAACATTTACACACTTCTTCACTTGGGGGAGCAACCTTGAGATTCTGTCTATAAAGAATAATAAACAGAATCACTGATAACGTAGAGGTTTGTGGAGTCCATCACTCAATGTGAGCACACTTGATTTACCACCAAGCACAGTACGCATACATGGCTCCGGCTGAGGCTATATATTGACCGGATAGCCACAAGCAATGATCTCAGTACTTGTGTTTCCACAGCTACCTCCACAGGACAGGCTTTGTCCAGCTACATGAAACTCATGTAGATTAGAGCAAGAACTGCGGTGACCCCTCCAGTATCGGTGTGAGGGCAAAGGGATGAGGAGATGAGGCTGAAAATTCATTTTTATGCCCCTGAAACCAAAGTTTGACGACTGGCTGCAGTCTCCTTCCTAGCATATTGGCAAAAACTCCCCAAGCAGTGTGATCCTCTGTATAAATGGGGTCCACCATCGCCTTCTACCAGCTTTTGTTCGCCAGAGAAGAAAGAAAAAACACACACTGTAAATACATGCACTCATTCCTTACCGTGGCACTCAGGCTGGGTGCCGAGCCAGGTCCCGTTGGTCAGGCAGGTTCTCTCTGGCGAACCCTTCAGCATATAGCCGGGCTCACAGCTGAAGCGGACAACGCTGGCCACTGTGAATTCCTCTCCAAGACGGATGCCATGCACAGGAACGCCCGGATCACCACACAGCCCAGCAGACTCGCCTGGGAAAGATGAAACGTATTTTTGACGATATGAGAGTAACGCTCATGCGGAGAAATGCATTCTCCACATGACTGATGCTTTCACATTAAAACACAAGAATAATTACATTAGATTGAAGTGGAAAACAGAGCCCTTCTCCCACCAGACTGCCATCCAACAGGAAAATAATACTCCCCGTCCTCCCTGACGAGTGACAAGCTTTCCAAATACATTAAGTTTAATTATATCTATTTGTTCAACATGCAGAAAATGTGCACTACTGGGTGATTTTTCTTTTTAACCAACCCAACATATAGTTTGCACCTTGCTTCATAATTCCACATCCTCCATTTAAAACAATCACAAACTGTTAAGCACTGCTGTGTGCTCCTCTAGCTCCTTCTTTTACAAGGCGCTGGTCAGAATCCCTTTAACATGGCATAGCTTAAAAAGTCGTGCAAATCTTTATAAAAAGGTTAGGTTTATTGGCCGTTGAGAGAACACTAGCAATCCCCCTGGAGATATATATGAACGTCATGAATTGTGACATTAAACTGTCAGCTTGCTATTTAACTGTTGGCTTGTGCGTCTCTGCGTGGCTGCTAGTTTGTGTGTTTCTGTCACTGTTTATGTTTGTGTATGTTTCTGTCACATCTTTGCGAACGTGCTTATTTGTGCCGATGCACATTTGCACGTGTGGACGCCCCCGAGGCCTTTCTCGTGTGTTTTGAGGTGTGAAGCGAATCGCTGTAAGGGGACAGAGCATGGGGCCCGATGTCTTTATAGTGCTTCATAACCCAGCTGAGGTGTGGGCGTCCCTGTTCCTTAGTCTGATATGAGCAGATTAAAGCAGGTTTATGGAGGACACTCTCTTTGCCCTTGAGCTCCATCTTTGGTCCTCCTACTTCGCTCATTACCTGCTAACAGCTGCCACCCAAACTATTTATTTGTTGGCCTGGCATTATGAGGTCATCAGTGTGACCGGGTGCCGATATTACATCTGAATTAATCAAGTATTACGAGCAGGAAGCCAGACAGAGGACGAGAAAAGGGGCGACACCAGCACAAAGTTTCCAATATTGAAGATTGAATGTGCCGTTTCCAATCTTTTAATTGAAGTTGATCCTGAACATGAAGATAGAACACTCTCACATAAGAGGGTTATTTTCAGTTTTATCCTTGCGAACCGTCACACAGTCAATCTGGGTGTTGTTTTCCGTACCGGAGCAGTGTGGCGGCGAGCCGCTCCACTGGCCGTCCAGCTGGCACATTCGCGTCGTGTTGCCGATGACGGTACGCTGGCCGATGCAGCTGTAGCGGATGACTGAGCCTACTGTCCGACGGTCGCCCGAGATCTGGGCGTAGGGAGGCATGCTGGGGCGGTCACACAGCACCACTGTCCAATCAGAGCAGACAGATAAGAGAAAGAAAGCAATGAACGCGTGGAACTGCCCCAAGGCCAACGGTAAACATGCAGCAAATACACCACAGACCCTGAAAACTATAAAGTGTGTTAATCTTGGATGACACTGGATTTATGTTTGTTTTTATGTTTGTTAGCGCACTTTTCACAGTGTCAGACCACATTTAATTAAAAAAAAAAAACTCTCCAACCAATTAAGAAACTTAATTCTGTCAGAACGCTTCATCACTTTATCAAACTGAGGCCTGTCTTGAAATGGATTTGGGTGTTCAATCAATTAGTTTAAAAAATTAACTAAAATAATTGTCGACAATTATGATAATTGATTAATCATTTAAGCCTGTTTATTAAGCTAAACTGCTTCTGGCATGTGATGAATTTGCTGTTTTTCTTTGTTTTTTAGTCTCTGTTTATTATCTTTGGGTGTTGGACTGTTGGTTGCACAAACTAAGTCATGTGAACACTTCACCTTAGGATCTGGGAAAGTGTCCATTTTCCACTATTTCATGATATTTCATAGACTAAACAATCAAATAATTAATTGTAGGATTAAGTCAGTAATCACTAATGCTACTTGTTTGCAATGATTTGATTTGGGACAAAAATGATGTTTAACATAAAGACTCAAATAGGAAAACAACAACAGATCTCTGCTTTATGGAAATCAGTTTTAAATAATGAGGTGGACTGGTGAGTATTTACACAGTTTTTCTTCCTCTCTTTCAGTACATACAACAAATATACACGCAGCAGCCAAGCCACGAGGTACTCACACAGGCACTTGGGCAGGGAGCGATCCCAGGTACCGTCCCCCTGGCAGGATATGGAGCTGGTGCCCAGCAGGTAGTAGCCCGGGTTACAGCGGTATGACACAGTGGTCTGGAAGCTGTAGCGATGTGGCCCGCTGGGCAGTACCTGCCTGATGCTGTTCTCTACATGGCCCGGCTCTGTGCAGTTCACAACTAGAGGAAGAGATACAGAGAGGGGGGGAATAGAGTAAAGGAGAAGAGAGAAACATACATCATGTGTCAGCATTTAAGGTTTAGTTTAACTAATTATTTAACCTTGAAATGATGATTTAATGTTGGAACATTTTTTTCTTTGACAGTTATATTCAAAATTCAAAAGAAAGAAAAGTGGGAAGGTCTTTTTATCTTATTACAATAATATATCATACATCTCACTCTAGATATACAGGGAACGTGCCCATTTTACAAGCAGAGATATTTCTGCTCCTTTACTCTCTCTGTCCATTCCTTTCCTCATCTACTACTTCCACCCATCCAGCATCCATCCATCCATCCGCCCCAATCCAAATGAAGTAGCAGGCAGACTCCGGAAATAAACATTTGCTTCATTAGAGCCAGTCTCCTGCTGGCCGCCGTGGTGCAGAGATGGTGATGGATGGGGACCTCGCAGGAGAAGAGGCACCATGTCAGTTTAGCACCAGATGGAGAGAGTTGGGGAAGGGGGGGGATGAGGGATGAGTGAGGAGTGAGGGACAGTGAGGGGGGTGCTGTACAGAGTTAGAGAGGAAACGGCCCTGATGGTGCCGAAATATATTAAAATTCATGACAGCATGTCAGGCCACGACTGCTACCAGCACCAATTCATCTTGAGACTCTCAGAAACAAGACACAAACCAAAACCTCACACCGCCTCAACAAAGTCAGAGCAAACAGTTGCTGTCTAGTTTACACTGTGAACCACAACTACATGTGCAGTATGATGCCAAAACTCTAATGGCTTCTAAAACACTGTCTGGGAGTGCCCATACAGCCATTATGCCCCAGTTTGCCTTGCCAGTCTCGCCCCATGAGTGTGCCTTTGCCACAGCCAAAATGAACCCATTGTATGCTAATGTGCCTAAAAGCTCGCTCATTTTCATGCTCCCAAGCTGGCCAGCACAGCTAAATCACCCCCCAAATACCTATTATAATGTATTCCTTCCAGTAGAGTGCTGACCCGTGGTGCCATCATTTACAACTTACCGCATAATAACACTACAAAGTGTATTTGAAGCAGTGGAGCTGCTACAGCACGAGACTTTCCAAGCTCGGAAATTCAGCTTTGAAAAAAAATGTGCTCGGGCAACACGGGCTCAAAAGCGATCCAACAGTCATCTAAAAAACGACTGACCTCCCGGTAAAATTTGTGTGTGTGGCCCAGTGGGCCGGGAGAGAGGAAGCAAGGGGATGAAAGCAAAAGAAGAATGAAAGTGAGAGGGGGAAAAGGGCTGAGGTAATTCATCTCTGTTCCACTCAGAAGTGGGGACCCCGGTCACCCTCTCCTCGTCTTGGCCTCCTGCCAAGTAACGGCCCTGTAAGTGGAGTGTCAGAGTGTGTTTTTTTTCCCGTCCTGTGCCTCTTGCCTTTTATCACTGAAAGACAAATAAACACACACGAGTCATCCAAAGGAGGCGGTGTTGTGGCTCTGTTGCCGTGACTCAAATTGGCGGTGATTAGAGAGGGATAGGACACTGGCTGGGCCGGCAGTGCTGTCCTGCTCCCTGCATTATTGACGGAGCCTACAGACTCTTGCAGTTACAGTCTGGACACTGGAAATCATTACCTTTGTCTGACTGACTCCTGGCCCACCCTCACCTTTTTTTTTTCCTGTCCTCTGCATCTATCCGCTGCACTCTGTCTCCCTCTGAAAGAAAAGCCGGTGGTTCGGCTTAGCTACGGCTAAGGTGAGATGGATGAAGCAGGTGTCATCCCAGCACTTACGCACTCCGACTCAGGGGAGGAAGCACGCGGCAGGCAGCAGAGCACACCTCACCGAATATGTCTCGAATGCTGCAATTAAGGTGATAAATCTGATTGACAAAAAGACCTCTAAGCTACTTATGTCTCAACATCAACAGTGAGGATAATGTGCCATCAAAACAGACACCAACGCCCGCCCACACACACGCCGAGGCTCATACAAAATGCAACTCCGAATCGGCATCTGCATGGAAACAAGGCCAATGCAAATATCACGTCGCTACGAGGGTGGAGGGATTTAAGGCGGACGTCTGGGAGAAAAATCTCGCCTGCTTATGCATGCAGCAGCCACATGCACGTCTCCCTGTTTTTTTTTTTTTGTAACAGCTGAAGAAGGGCTCCTGTGAGACTTGTAACCTCCTCATCCCTTCATAGATGTCTAAAAAAAAGGCCAAATCCTTTCTCTCCTCATTTAAAACAAACTCATAAGTCAATCCGTCACTGGTTCTGTCACTGCCTTGTCACATTCAGGGCCCGACCTTGCGAGCGCCCTTTCTGTGCCTGTCACAAAGCCCTCAGTTAGCGGGGACTTAGAGACAGACGTGGGTGCCGAGATACATCGCTTGTCGCAAAAACACTGCCAAATTAAAAGTCCTTGCCTCGCTTATTCAAAGCAGAGCAGGGTACTTCTTATTCTGAGCAAAAGCCGGAAAGCGACTCTCCAAAGGCTGCTGTCTTTCACACAAGCTCAAGGACCCTGTGACTGTTTTTGGCTGTTTCTGCATGGTTATCAACCAAGTTTGTTTCCCTGACAGACGGGTTAGCCTTTGGGTGTAGCAGAGGTTGCTAGGCTAAGAGGAAATAACATCAAGAGTAAATATTATCCGGAACCTCCATGGACCACGTGGCTAGGACCGTGGTAATTAAATAATCCGGGCCTCTCTTTGGTTTTCCATTTCAATTTCCCCTAATATGCATCGTTTAAACTCTTCCTCCCTCCGGGCGTCTCTTCGCTTCATCTCCGCTCTCTCTGTGATTGGGGTCATCTGTGGTCACAGAAGATATGACCTTGCACAACACAATAGGTAATTTAATACCTACCCACACACATGGATGAGAACACGAGAAAAGAGACACACCCCAGCAGGCATGAGGATGTGGAAACGAACACGCTGTATGACACTGTCCTCACTCTGTGCGTTAGGTAATCGCAGCTGCTTCTTTGGCCCTCAAATTACTCAAACAGCACGATACAATAAATACAAATATAAGAGTTGCAATGTTAAACCTGTACATTGTTCATGTGGCTGTGCTGTGATCATAACATGCATTTGAACATTTTCCTCATATTTGTACAAGATGTATGCACATACAAATTTTGAAATTATAGAGGTGTCAGGAGAAAATGATTTGATAAATTGTTCTCCCATATTAGTAATTTGTTCGCTCACTTGACAAATTGCACAAGTTTATGGCCTGAAATTGCTGTTTAAGTATAATTAACTGCCTACTGACAGGATAAGGCACATATCTTCCAACTGTGCTGCTTTTTTTTTAATTTAACCTTCCGTCTGTAGGCGCGATGTTCTCCAAAAACCACAGATGCTTTGACTGATGAAGCTTTTGGACACTTACTTTTACACCTGGGGAGGGCGTTGCTCCACTGCCCATTGGCCAGGCAGATAGATTTTACAGCTCCCTGCAGAACGTATCCCGTATTGCAGACAAAGCGCACAACGTCGTTTAAGTTGAACTGGGTTCCTTGTGTCACGCCGAAGGTGGGGTTGCCAGGATGACCGCATGTGATGGCTGGGAAAGCCAAAGGAGAAAGAAAATTATGGTTACACATGTGCAGAGCAGTTATAATATGATCTGAGGGTTTAATATGAAACACCTGAGCAAGGTAATATCAGGACAACAACAAAGCTGTACTGCTACAACACTCAATGTAGACACTGAGCATTGATCCAAACTCTAAAGCCACAGCCATAGAGGAATACCGCGTATTCATTTGGAATAATGACCCCACCTTTGACAAGGTCATGTTAATAACAGCATGTTTACAGTGTTGTGAGACAAAGGCGGTTCATACAGTGTATTTTATGCAGGAGCTTGTCCAGGGGCTTGCTGTAAAAATGTTCAATAACAGGAATTAGTGGTGATCAGCACCAGGAGGCTCAGGTCTAATCACACTAAGTTGGCGGTCGGTATCGGCCCTAAACTAACCCGATAAGAGAAACCCTGGGTAATTTATGTCTGCACTTATTACAAATCACTGATCAGCAACACCATTAATCTGAGAAAAAGGCAGCTTTGGGCTGCTGAGGTGTTGTTTATGTTAGCTCCGCAGCTTACCAGTGGTCCTAGTAGAAAATGCTTTCTGAAGCCCGACTCTATTCAGCTGAGCAGTTTAGAAGTCTTCAGCTAAACGCTGCACCACCCGCAGCTTTATTGACGACTGACTGTTCTCTGGGGGCACTTACGGACACAGACAGGAGTGCGTCCTGACCAGCGGTGATCCTGTTCACAGATTCGCACTGACACCCCGATGAGACGAAATCCCGGGTTACACTGGTATACAACGCTGCCTCGATAGTTATAATTCTCCCCGATGATCTGTCCGTTCACGATGGGCTCCGGGGTGCCACAGTGGCCAGCTATGGATGAATGAAGAAGAAAAAGAGAGAGAGAGTCACCGTCTGACAGAGGTGTTCTTGATAACTATTGAGGCAAATTGCAGGACTTTATCGAGTCGTAATCATTTTTGGGAATTTAAAATCTCACCTAGACACTGGACCTGTGTTCCACTCCAGAGTCCATTGGACATACACTCTCGTACCCGAGAGCCCACCAAGGTGTATCCAGTGTTGCAGGAGAAAATGGCCGTGGCTCCATATACAGTCAGTGTTCCGATCTTGTTGCCATTTGGTGGAGTTCCAAGGTCCCCGCAGGAGATGACTGAAATTGGAAAACAATATCATATATTGCAAATGACCCATATGGTCGAAGTACAATCAACAATATTAATTTGTTCTGTTTGGAAAATGGTTTTGTTTGTTTTCTGTTTATTTTGTTTTGGCTACAATATTTGTGCCTATATAGTTACGGTTTATTCTTAATATCACAGTGGAATAAGACATTTTTGGATACAATTATTCTTTATGCTTGACAAATTGTTTTGTTTCTGGGAGAGAAATTTCCATTTCTTACCGTGAATGAAGACATTAACCTCAGATCCTGAAGGAAAATTAAACAACGAGATGTGCGGTTTACACTTACTCTCGCAGACAGGGCGTGGATCTGGGTAGTTCCAGGTGCTGTTGGCCTGGCAGCGAATGACCCGTTGACCCCTGTAGTAATATCCCGGGTCACAAATGAGCATCATTATAGCGTCATATTGGTTTTGAGTTCCATAGATCAGCCTCCATCTCCCGTGTTCCACAGCAGAGTGGCCAATGTCGGGGCAGGTCACCGCTGGAGGGTCAGAGGGGAAACAAACATTATCAAATCAAATATCTACATGAGTCTGGTGCTGTTTTAATATCAAACCTGCCAGGAATATCTGGAGCTCATTGCAACTAAATGAACTTTATGAGAAATACTCACGAACACATATGGGCGGAGCCTCGATGGGGGTCCACCTCCCAGATTCCTGACAAGTCACCGAGGTGGTGACGGGCCCTGCCAGCCGAAATCCGGGATTACATTGGTACGTGGCTCTGGCTCCCAGAGAGAAGTCCTGGCCCACGATGCTGCCATTGACCGGAGGCACTGGCATCCCACAGGACATGACTGGAAGGGAAAGGGGCATGCAGCAGGAAGGTACGCCAGGAGAAATGTGGGCGGTTAGAGTGAAAGCACAGGTAGCAAAGTATATTTTAATAACCATCTTTGTGCGCAGAGTGCCTAGATCACAATAGGCTTCCTGTGCAAACACACTCTCAGAGCCGGCATTGATGTGCAGTAAACATTAGCTCAGGCTGCCATCTGCACAACAGTAAACAATCAAGTCTAGAGAGAGCACATGCAATTCATGTAGAGATAACACCGAGTGCAGACTTGACCAGACACTGAATGGCTGCCCTGCTGCTCTCGATTTTTGCCTCAGCTGATGCTGTTCATATATCTGGTTGGAAGCGAGTCTCACTAGTCTCTTTCATGCTTTTGTGATGGAATATAAAAGACAATCTGAACGCAAACAAATGGAGAACTCACTGAAATTGGAAATCAGTGAAGATGGTGCAACAGCATCGCAGCCTTGTAAATTCCAAAATGGCATTTTGGATTTTTTGACAAAAGCACACTTTAATGGAAGCAGATCAATCTTGCTTCAGTAGCAATGCCTTCATTTATACTATTCATTTTGTTTATTTTCAAATGGAAATACGTTCAAGCTTTGACAACATGTCAATCTCAGCTGAAAGTTGATTCCATCACTGGCAAAATTAGCACAGCGACAAGCAGATAACTGTGACTGTAACCGCCAAGACTGACATATAAAACAATTCAGCTCAGGTACAGCCAAATATCATTAATCTGGTGCAGCGTTATCTTCAAAGCAATTCTGAGGCATGGTGAAGTGAGCTTCCTTGAAGCACGCCTAAGGCTGAGGGGTTGTTGGTGATGGCACGCTGTCAGCTGAAATCACACTTTGATCCAGAGCAAATGGATTCAGTGATGGTTTTTTCAATCAACTTAAATCAGAACGACTGAACTTATAAAATACATTTGCTGCAAAAATGTCTCCTTTGACTCAGCACGCCAGTTAAGCTACGAGTGTTAAAATCTTGTTTTCTTTGCAGAGTTTTGAGGTTCATTTTATCACTTCTGACAAGTGGGACTACATGCAGAATGAGCTCAGTCACAATGGTACAAAATGTTTGAAACATGATGAAATGTAACTTAATTGAAGAAAATTCTTGAACATGTTGATTTGCATTCGGAATGAGAAACTATCCTGCCCCAGAATGCAGATTTGTCTCAATTAAATTATGAAAAAGAACACAATCTAGTCTATTAAATTTCTGCATGCGTGTTTTCCGTCCTTCCTCATGACCTGCTGCTGTGATGGGGCCTCACCTTGGCAGAGTGGCATCGGTGCGTTCCACTGGTGGATCCCCTGTGCGGTCCGGGTGCACGTGGCGCTGCTCTGGCCGATAAGCCTGAAGCCCTGGTCACAGCTGAAACGCAGGGTGCTGCCCAGCTTAGTGCCTGTCAGACTGTGCACTGTGGCATTGACGGGGTTGGCTGGAGGGCTGCAGTAGGCCGCTATGAAAAAATAAAAGAAACAGGTAAGGATATAAATATGCATCCTGATAAAATTGAGTGCAACAAGCATAAAAACCCAATAATGATGCTGGATGATGCGGGTTGTTGTTGAGGAGCTGAAGGATTAATGTGCCTTCAATAGCACAGAGCCCCAGATCTCTTTTGCATCTGTCTTCTACACCCGGCATGGTAAAGGAGGATATGTATTAATACATGCACTACAATACAATCTCTTTAAACTGCAGAGTAGAGACAAGGAAAATTGATTAAAGGAAACTAATGTTCTACAAAGCGAAACAGGAGTTTGTCAGCGGCGGCAGAGGAGGATCATAAAAGTGATGGATACATAATAGCAGGAACAAAGTATCTGTTTTTGTTTGTTGGCTAAATTGGTGGCTGCAATAATCATTTATCATCCCAAATGGTGTCTGCAACAGGTCCATGGTTCCCAAAGAATGAGGACTCAGGCCTGAACTGCATTTTCCAGATCTCGCAATAACATGACATTACTACTCAACTGCTGGGGAAGAACACATATTGCGAAGACTTATAAGAAAATATTGTGATGCAACAGAACGTATATACACAGAATATTGTGGGGGGAGATTAGGATGGAAGTGGACCATGGACGCAAAAAAGCATATTATCCATTATGCTAAATTACTGTGACCACTTTACAGTCCTATAAAAATGGTAATTCCGACTCAAACCACTCACATGTGGCAATGGCCTCTCTTTCAAGGCGGTGGGAATTTTTAGTGCCACACAATCAGATAAAACTCTCTTACAGTATAAAAACTTAAACCCACGTCAGCTGTGTAATATGTATTCAGCATTTATGAGATGTCTCACAGAAATTGTTCCGGCGAGACAGAGTGTGAGACTTTTCCAGTGATCTGACAAACCACTTTGTGGCACTGAAGAGATAAAAACTGATTTTTCATGGAACTTGACACTGAGGTTCACTGAGGAAGATGTTAGATTTCTTAGTAGATGACTGGTAGTAGGTGTACTTCAGGCTTTGGTTGTTCTCTGAAGTGTGGCATTCAAGTTTGTCCTCTCTACAATCATCAAGGGATAAATCCTCATTAATCACCCATTGATGGTTACATGGGTAAGGAGCAGAAAAGCCAATGTTTAAATCCAACAGTATGTAATATGCCGACTGAGCTACTCTAAGTTCCTTGGCAAGGCCTCCTCCTGTCAGTCTCGCTGACTGGCGGCTCCACAGTTCAATTGTTCGCTCCTATCTGTGTCTAACTCATTTGCCACTCTTTCTGTGTTCTTTGCTCCTTCCCCCTCTCTGCCTGTTATATCATACAGCATGTCTCACTGCAATCAGCCCCGCAGCTCAGAGGAATCAGATCTACATTGGCAGGTGACTGGATTGGAATAGATAATAGGGAGGAGGAGGAGAAAGAGGGAGGGAGAGAAGGAAGGAGATGGTGATACAGACAAAGGGAGGGACATGTAAGCGTAGGGATTCATGTCTAAACGGGGGGATAGAGAAATGGATGGAGAGAGAGAATGGAAAACAGAGATGGGGAGTTGCTAGAGGAGATGTCTGCAAGTTGTTGATGGAAGACTGGCCCATGGAGACAAACGATGAATTGATGAAGAACAACGCCGAATACATGGATCTGCCTGTGCCATCTGCTTCTTCCTCCCCACCAAGGTACTACAGAAGGCGACTCCATACTGACCACAGCAACTTGTGGGTTCTCAGCCATCGCTTAGCTCCTCTGTCACTTTTGCCAGCTACGGGAAAACTCATCCCGGCTAGGAAAAAGTAAAATAGGCGCGAGAAAACAAAAGAGCAGAGAAACGGCGGAACATCCGGTTGGGGAGACGGAAAGCTCCACTGAGAGGAGGAGAGAGACGATTAGTCAATCTGGCTGAGTGGTGTTGATACAGAACGGAGGGAGCCTCTTAAATATTTACACAGTCATAATTCACAGCGAGTTATGCAGGTGTCGTATACCAACAGATCCTTCATGGGAGCAGGACGGAACAGAAGAATAATAAGCAATGCGAGAAACAGCGCTCACTAATTCCCAGGCCTGTGCCGCACAGCGAGGAGCGCTGCAGATGCCTGCCGCCCCCGTTGGGTTGTCATGGCGATGGGTCATATTTCTTGCTATTTCAGCTGCAGTTGGCAGCCTAAATCTTGGTCTTGTTGACACAGCGAAGCAAAAGCACCTCGAATGTACAACAATGTCCATATGTAACAAAGACAAACATCAATTTCTTCAAGTCAATCTATTCTACATGGAGCACTGAACGAGAGTTTATGAAGAAACCCTGTAACTCCGGCTAGTGTGCGCCTGGTCTTGACTCACCTGAGTAGCGTATGCGGAAGCCTTTGTGGCTAGTGGTGTGATCAAAGGACCAGTGCAGGTAGACTTTGTTGCTGGAGCTTGTGATGCTCAGTGGGTTGGAATAGTTACCGCTGAGGGTGATGAGGAGGGGGCTCTGTCTGGAGGGGCCTGGGGTGAGAGAGAGAGGAGACAACTATGAAAAGGAATCCGTCTTCTGAGTTTGTGCAACAGCATCATCTTCACAATTAAATCTGGAGAATAATTTGATAGCATTTTCCCTGTGAATGCAAATTGATAGAACAGAATATAATCGATATAAAAAAAAAACTGTCTGAATTTTGAAATGAATAAAATTTTCCCCAAATCACGGCTTTTGAAGGATTGTGCATTTTGTTACACTTGTGGTAAAATCCTAAATTTGCTCAGCTGCTAATTGTGCAGAATAATAATATTAAAAAAGATTTCTTTCCATAATTGGCTTGGCAGCCTGGAGGTTAGAACATGTCTGCTCCCCTCCACTCTGCAGCAGACAAAAGGCACTAATCAGGGACACTAGCGTGTACCACCACCATTTTCTCAGAGCAGCCTGGCAGAGTTGCTGACTGCGCCTCTAATCACATGCAAATGCACAAGACAGATGTAGATGTTCTGTCACCATGAAAGGCAGCCTGGTGTGAGTTTCTGTTAGTGGATGCAGAAAGCTTTGTTAGGGACGGTAAATTCAGCTGTCTGCCTCATTTTAGCCTTTAATTTGTGAAACTGAGTGCGTGGGGAGGTGTCGTAGGGATGTAGGGTCAACAGACTACTGATTATTACATACAGTGGGTATCACCCACACCAGGAATGTTACGGGATGCTCAGTTAATAGGCTGAAAATGATCATAATGCAACTCAATGACACAATACTAACCATTGGTATACGTCTGTTCAGTTACAGCGACTCACCGTCAAAGATCTCGAGCTCATCAAACTGACGGCTGGTCTGGAAGTGCTCTATAGTGAAGGTGATGTTGTAGGAAGGTTCGACTTTGACCACCCAAGAGCAGGACTCAAAATGGGGGAAACCGCTGCCTGGCGACTGGCTCATGATGACCCCCGTGGAAGCTGTGAGTATCTCATTCATGGGACAAGTCACTGTTGAGAGAAATAAAAGGCAGGGACGAAAGAAGAGAGGAATTCACTTGAATTATAGGAATAATGGTTTGTTTATGTATTGCTGTTATGTTTTGGTTTCATAATTGCACATAACTTCTAATGGCTCATCCTGTTTAGTGCATTTAATTTACCTTGAAGCACAAATTGGATTGGTTAGATCCATATTGTTGTTGGAGGGCAACTCAATGTGACTAAAAGCATGGCTAAGCTAATTGTCATTCCGGTCCTGATGCTGTCGCAGGAAACAAATCTGTCCACGCTAAGTCAGTCCAGGAAACGGCTTATATATTATATAATGTTACTGACTTGCCATGAGCATATTCCCTCCTCTATGCTCTTTGTCAGTCTTTGACAAATGTGATGTTAACTTGGCGGCTATAGCGCTCACATCTGCCTGGAAGCCGTATTGCTGTGGCACGTCTGGGCAGACCACATCCACCCTGCCATTGGTGTTCTTGTGGGATGTCTCCACGACATCCCTTGACATTTTCTTGCGGTTTCGGCCCGTATTATCAGACGTTACACAGCATTCGTTTCTGTTGCGTCTTTGTGAAGCCAACCTCTTAATCTGCCGGAGCTGTCTGCATACACAGCGGAACTCCCAAAAAACAAGCTGCGACATGAAAGGACACCAATGCTGCAACGGTGGCACAACGCAACTGCTGTATAGTTTTCTTCCTTCCTATTGTTTTTGCTGCTCACCTAATGGGGCTGAGTGCTGAGGAGGCAGAGTGTGAAATAACTCTTTCCATAGACAGAGGAGCTTTTTGTCTTGTTTGCTTGTGATTGCTTTTTGTGGCTGAATAAGAAACCGTAAACCTACATAAAGTAAATGTTCCCTCTTGTGAAATTAACTGCTTTCTACTGTATATCACAAACAATCTTAAGGGCCTATTTTGGCATGCATAATTTTTTTTAACTGTTTTAAAACCGAAGCTGTGCTGGAAGTCAACCCCAACAGCTTGTTAAGCTTTACAATTAAGAAAAGGCCATTTCAAACTCACAGCAAAACCATACATTTACCTCATTAAACACCAGCCAGAGGCGTTGATTACAATCATAGCACAAATGGAGACAGAGAACACCATAAGATGCCGGAAACGTGATTAAAAACCACTTCAAAGTGTGTGTGACCAGGTACTTTTCGCATGCGCGTACATCTTGTGCGCGAGTGTTTGTCAACCAAGTGTGGCAGAAAAATTAGCCGGGGGTGTAAATGCCCCAGTTGTGTGCTGCGATTTGAATACTGGATCCTGTTCTGCCTTAGGGTGAGGCAACACTTGGCACCACCAGGTCCTTCATTACAGTGGTGAAATATTGAACGCTCCGAATCACATTCTAGCAGCGCCTCCTTTGTGGGACGGCGTGTACGAGGGTAAACACTTGTTTTTGTGGACGCGGATGGGCCGTGTGTTTGTGTCAACACGCTGCTGTGTGTGTGTGTGTGTCTCTTGGCTTGTTCTCCTCTGTGTGTTCGTAGGGGAAGGGATTATTAAATTCACGGGGAAAAAAAATATGGCAGACGGCCTGGGCGAAACAGCATTTCCAGCTAAATCTTTGCATTTGTTTTACCTTGTTTGGTGGGTCAACCAGCTGGCGGGGGGGGGGGTTTGCCTCAGCAAATCTGATGTCAGGTGAGCTTTCACTCACAGAAAGGCATGTTAACATGAGTCATGTTCCTGTCAAATAAGTCTGCCACAGCTTCTTGCTATGCATTGTATTGGGATTGGTCCCAAGTCCCAACCAAATGTCGCCACGAGCTGGACAAAACAAACACTGTGCAAACAATGTGACTAGAGGTCAATAAACTGTGTCTTTGGGGCTTTTTTATGCCTTTATTAAATAGCTGACAGCACAGAGATTACAGGCAATGAGGGGAGAGAAAGATGGGGAATGACGTGTAGCAAAGGTCCTCAGCTGGAATCAAACCCCTCGGCCAGCAGGGCACCCCGAGAAACACGAGCTGTTCACAATGATATATTGTGTTTGCATATACAGAAAGCTAAGTGGGATAATATAGCTATTGTACTAATAACAAACATTAAAGTGGCATTTTGCAAACACTTATGGGTGTAAATTGCTGTTTCAGAGAATGGTGAGATTATTTCTGCAGTATGTCCAATGGTACGTACTGAGGAACGTCATGTTCTAAATGAAGTGGAAATTGGAAATCTACAAAGTACTCCTGGCATCTGACTTAGGAAGTAGAAGTGACAGTAATCTATCCTCATCCAAGAGTCCAAGAAGACATTCACCAAGTCTGTGAAATCTTTTACAACCGCAAGCACCTCAGCGGATGTGAGTCAAAAGGCTTAAATCCATCACTGATAGTGAAACTGATTGCACCTGGAAGTGGCATATAAAATCTAAGAGCGAAGTTCATTAAACAATCAATTCTCTGAGGATGAGATGTGTGCTGTCAGTGACCTTTCAGAAAGCTCCAGCGTGTCTTCAGAGCTGCTCTCAGCAAGTCTTGGAGCTGATGGAAAGAGACAGGCGGGGGCTCTTATCTATAGGCTGCTACTTATTAAACTAATCCACTTTGAAATGAAGCATCACTCCGTTTGGCTGTAAACAAAAGGGTATTAGGGGACAAATCTGACAGCTGGAAAAAAAAAAGTGGCTTCAACACACAAGGTGAGATCAGCGCTGATAGGGCTCAAAATGAAATTTCACTTTAATGAGACAAGGAATGGAATGAACTAGTAGCAGGAATGGCAATCTATGAGGCATGCCTTCTGTTTGTGTATAAATTGTTCATGGTATGCAGCAGCTTCCCTGTTTAAAAAAAAAAAATGCGGTGGAGGGCGAACATGCAGACAAGCACAGTGGCACACGTATCTGCATCCAGAAAGTACGTGCACTCCAGTGTCCAAGTATGGACGCACATGTGCATTAATCCTCAATGTATCAGGCTTGTAGTGCTGTTGCGATGCCTATACTCATGTTGGTGTCCAATTAGCATAAGCTGAGGAGCGATAACAAGCTGATTGAAGGGGATGGGCCGCAACATAAGCATTAGCCTGGATCAGGACCTAACAACTCTGAGATGTGGGGATGACAATGAAGATGTGAAAAAGGGGAAGCTGTAATCCATTCTGCAGGACTGACAGAGGGGGGGCTAGGGCAAAAAAAATTACCTAGGGAACAAAAAGGGAGATGGAGCCGGAGAGGGGAGGGAGGCGAAAGGAACCGAGTGGGATGAAGAAAGCTAGCTAGCTGGGAAAATAATGTGATGGGCGATTATGCAGGTTTTAACCAGAAATCTGTCTGGGGGATAAACATGGGGATTTTGACTCATCAGAGCTCATTGTGTTTCATTAATGAATTCAAGCAACACTCTGTACTGATGCTGTTGCTATGTGTGTGTGATGTTGGATCTCCCTGTGGTCTCAGCAGACAACAGATGTAGTTAAGGGCTGTGGGTCCAGTACAGGCCTGTTTAATCAAATACTGCATAAACCAACTGGCTGCTCCAGTGGCAAGAAATACGAGAGAGGCGAAACCCCTTTTGCCATGGTGAGTGGTGGCAATCCTTTGGATTAAATACTGAAAAAGCAAGATTGAGTGTGTCTGTGGTGGTGGCTTGTGGCTTGGCGTGTTGAGAGACAGGGAGATACAGAGCTACAGACAGACACCTCCGTTTGACAATAAGTCGCAGTTTGGTTTTGTGTTATGAACCGGCCTCCGAGAAGGGCGAGAAAAGAGAAAGAACGGGGAATAAAGGGGACATATGTTACGTAAGAACAGAGTCAATGAGTCAGGGGAGGGACACAGCGAGGGAGGGAGGAGGGAGTGCAGACGGAGGGAATGCGGAGGATGAGAGAGGATATTGGCGCCAAGGGGCAAGCAGCACTGCAGAACCAGCTGTAGGCTCCAGTGCCGCTCTCCGGAAGACTTTCACAATGACAACATCCACTGCCGTGTGACCCAGACGCATGCTCGACCAGTGTGTGTGTTCACACAGTATAAGCGTGAGTGTGCCACTCGGTGTGCGTGTGTGTGTGGGGGGTGCGGGCAGCTAGACGTGCTTGTCAGAGCTAGAAGTGGTGATTTGATAGGTGCAGCTGCAGCCGGCATGTCCCCTGCATTTCAATGAGCTGTGCACTTCGTCTCTTCACTGCCCTCCAACTATGTCTCTCCCTATCTCTCTTCCTCGCCTCGCTTTTTAAGTCCTGTCCTGCTCTGACTTCCTTGCCATCCTTCTGCTCATTTGGGAGTCTCTCCTCCATCTTTTCCAGACCGATTCTGTCTTTTTCGAGGATCCTGCTCATTGAGAGTAATCCCAGACTGGTCGCTTCCTATCCGTTTATCTTTGACGCCGCTCCTCTCTCCCCACCCAGTCTTCTTCCCTTCCTTCACACCGAGTTTGTTGTCTTACTTTCTCCTCTACTCTCAACTTCCTCATACTCAACTCCTGACTCCTTCAAACTCTTTAATCTGAGGCTCCCCTCTCCATCACCCTGGTCTGCGTCTATTCAGATTAAGTGGCAGTTTGCACGAGGGACTGTTTGTCCCCAGCATCATGTGTCTCTCCACAGAAGGGGAGCAATTAACGGGCCAGGAAAGTCACAAGCACAACCACAGATCCACAGCCGAAATGCACCGCGAACTGCAAGCAAACGCATTCAACTGTCACCGACTTTCACTTGCAGTTTAACAACAGCGCACACATTTGTTTAGCTTAGCGAGGCTAAGCTGTGCACAAGGCATGATGTTTTCAAAATTCAAATACAAGCGAACGTCGGCGGATGCTTTCGCATGCGCGTGTTTCAGCTGCAGTGATGGGTTAGCAGCCAAACGGCACGACTCCATAGAAGGAAAAATAAACACACACACAGGATTTCCAGATTTCAGATTTTCTTTTTTCTCTCACTTGAATTTTGACACTTTTGGTCTCCTCTGCTCTGCCTCTCACTGGGTGTCCTTTGTTCCACATCTTCATTATCAGCCTATACATAGCTCCTCTTCCCCTTTCATTGCCCTCTTTTTGTTGCCTAACTCTTTTATCTCCCTCCCTTTCTCACCTCATGCTGAGAGCATTTGTACATTGTTCCTGTTTAGCACTCCAAATTAGCTGCATTTATCAAATTCTCCCCCGTCCACCACACAACACCCAGAGTGACACACACAAAACGAGGACAAAGCAAGGCAGACGAAAAAGAGCCTAGATGTTTTAAAAAATAAAGAAAGAGCATGAAAGATATAGGACGCTTTTATGATATTTTGGAGCAGAGAAAAAAAGAGGGACCCCTCTGTGCACCCAGTGTCTTGCCTGGAGGAAATGTATCGCACATGACGTACAGTATTATGATGATGCGGTGAGACGGGAACACAGCGAGCACTGATTCCACCGGGAGGACGATATCTCGGCGTGTAGAGAGCGCAACAGCAGCCACCCTCAGCCTCATGGGAGCTAAGAACCATCCACAGAGATGCCAAACTGATACGTGGCTGCGACTCCATGGCTACAGGCAGAACGACCCCTATGGGATCCAGAACTACGGTAAAACTCAAACTAGTGCATGAGTCTATGATTAGGGCAAAATGATATTGGCAACCTATAACCCTGCTGAAAATAAACTCACACAGAAACCCTTTGGCCTGTGTAGTGAGTTATTTATGAATCAGTGTCTGCTTTACAGAAGAAATAGCTCTCTTTTAAGAGTGCTTTAACATTTTTAGTAACATTTAATAGCAGCACCTATTGTTTCAATGCTGGTGCACTGTGCTGCTGGTGTGTTTTGGGCCCTCGCTTTTATGACCATGTCATCTCCTTTCGCTGCTATCAGCTGAAAATTTATTTCCGAAGGAGATGTTCAGCAATAGAGATTTCATGTGTTCAGCCCTCAGGCAATAACTCACCATCGCATGAGGGCGGAGGCCCCTCAAACTCCAAGTGTGTCCCCAACCGGCAGGTCAGGATGCTGTTTCCACTTAACTGGTAGCCCGGAAGACATCGGTAGCGCACAATATCACCTAAACAAAGAGAGAGAGAGATGAACGAGGGAGATCACAGATGGTGGCAACAATCCATATGATTGGTACAAGTCAAAATGTCTTCATACACCAAACAGTGCTCCTCAGTCTGGATGCAGGATATGACACAAGTAATCATGATCCATTGTGTGTCTCAGTGAAAGAAAAAGTTAACAGTGGAAAAAAGCTCCATAATAAATCCCCACTGGGAATCCTATAGATGAAACACTATGTCAGTGTTGCTGCCTTTGTGTCTCTGAATAATAACGAGTCGAGGAGGTATGCAAATAAACAGATAAGGAGAAATAATCTCCATTGTCTTCTACAGGAGAGAATGAGAGCACCTGCCTCAAATCCCTCCGGCTTTCTGGTTATTTTGTCATAATCATTCATTTATACTGCTGCCTGGGTTACGTCGTGGGTGTGAGGCTGCATTCAGCATCATTGCCTTATGGGACGTGGAGTCAATATCAGAGTCAGTGAACCGGGGGCGATGCAAACTGACAGTGGGATTAACCCTTTACGAATGCTACAGTTCCACAAGTCAGGATGGGACAGCTGTCACAAAAAAAGTTTGCAGTGTCTCGATAGCAGTGATTGTGTGTGTCTATACGTGCATGGACGTGCATTTCTGTTTCCAACCTACCAATTTTAAACTCTTTGCTTGCCATCAGGATCTCTGCGTTCGGAATGATGGGAGGAGGCAGGCAGAACTGCAGTCTGTAAGCTTTATTGAGAGCATCAAAGACACGGAAGGAGTCAAGCACAGAGTATGTGCAAAATATCTGGTAGAAATAAGGTCCAAGTAAGAAGAATGATACACGTACCTTGATAGCTGATACGAAACAGTCCGCCCTTCTCTGTGTTACTTCGGAAGCGTATCAGCACCTGATTGGATGTGCTACTGGGCGGGTCATTGGGCTCTCCATCAGTGAACACTCCCAGTTTCCTGGCTGTCTCCTGTGGACCATCCCTGAGGGGAAAAAAGGTCACAGGTGGATTATCACTTCAAATATAACAACACACTGGAGTAAAGTGATGATAATTCTCCGTCAGTAGTTTCTGCTCAGATGCTCGCTCTGTCTCTAACCATAAAGCATCTCGAGGCTCTGTGACCAAACAAAGCCACATGCCAGATTATTGTCGAGCAGCTTCCAGTAGCGGAGTACAACCAAGCTGCTCACTTCATCATATCCAAAGCAATTACTCTGGGCAGCTCTGGATGATTATGTTGAAATAAGGTAAAAAATTCCAGATAAGCGTGAAATGACAGGTCTGGATTGCGCCGCTCCCGCTAACTGCCATCCAATGGGAGTGTCTCTGGAAGCTGTGGCCCAGCCTTGGCAGTCCCCTGGCGTGGGCATGGCCGATTAAGCCAGCTCCCAGATTCCTGCCACAACCATTCAGTTTAAAAACCATCTGTCTTTGGCTGTCAGACTGGGCATGGGAGATTACAAGCAGCTCTGGAAACGGCTGGCTAGGGACTGCTGCCTGACAGCACTCTGGCCAAGCCGCCATTACGGGGCCCATTTCCTTGGCTCAGTAGTTCAGTGGATAGATACACAGCGGTGGAAACTGGAAACTGGGGAACATGATAGTCCCCATCTTGGCTCTGCATGAGCTTGCTGGGAAAGATCAACACAGCAGGGGCCGTTCACAGAAGAGCAACAATATGATAGAAAGTGGACATTTTGGCTCACTTAAGTCATGTTGACCTAGTGACGTAAACTCTTCATGGACTAAAGAAACTTCACACACATTTCTACAAGCAGCCCTCTCCATGAAACATAAATGTCACCTCACACCATGTGGACTTTTCATGTGGTCGTCACGTTGCCAGGTTGGCTGGCATTCAGATCTCCGGTCTCGCTGAGAGCTGGGACCTTTGGAGCTTGTCTCGGGGAGAGGGGATCAACCGGGACTGGCAACCACAGTGCATGCAAAATCCTGTCTTTGGATGCACATATGGCAGGGCCCGCCGTGCATTATGGAGGCGATGAAAGGAGGCTTTACCCCTCGATACTCAGTCAGGCAGAAAGACATACACCTTCCACATAAACGCTGTGATTCAAACATTAACACGCAAAACAGGAGCGCACACACACTTCTACCGGCCAAAACCTTCCCTCCGTGCCCCTCTCTCTTCTCTCATACACAAATATTTAAAGAGGTGGGAACCACATTCTACCTACTGCTCTTATTGGCCCCCCATGGCTGATTGCATTTATTGCATGTTAGCGTTATGTGTTATGTAATTTAATAAAATTAATGAAAAATATTTTTCCCGACATTAAGATTGCATGAAAAGCTTAAACAGGGTGGATTTGCTTCACTTTACAGTTCCTACATAAACTCAATAAACATTATTATTATCCTTTACGTTTTTACAGATCCATGGACTACATACCTTATTTAGGGATTTTAAAAGAATAAAATCATGCGTCTCACAGTGATGGTAAGCAAGGAGGAAATGGTGTAGACGAGGAGAGCAATAATGACACAAGAACAGAAATACAGGTTTGCTTTTGATCTGCATTTTTTTTTCCTTTGCCACTGTAATGGATGACAAAGATGAGGGATGCATGTGGTGGGAGGCCACACTGTACTCGCTTGAAAAAAAAAAAAGCTGCAGAGACAGTGAATGAAGAGAGAAGAGGGGGCAGAGGAGTTAGAGATTAGCTAACTGGAGCCTGATTCAGTCTTCTGAGGCAATGCAACAGAGGCGGATATGGGGGAAAAAAAGGTGGAGGTGTAACAGGTTGGAAAGTAGGAGGGGGTGACGAGGAGTTGAAAGACGGGATTGAAAGAAAAGGCAGTGCGGAGGTGGTGATGATAACGAGGAAATGACAACACGTCAATGACACATAAGAATGTGAAGTCCGGAGTCCACTGTGTTATGACAGCACTGTTGCAGCTCATCCACAATCAAAAATTAACATCAACGGATATTTTAAGGTACAAAATATCCACAATGTTTCATAAAAAGAATTTTCATAGGAACAGTCACTTCTTACCAGACGGTGATGAAGTCGTGCGGCCCATGAACCTGAAGCAGGGTGAAGTTAAGTTTGATGCCGAAGCCAGGGGCCACGGTGATCAGCCAGGAGCAGTCAGCTGAGCTCGGGTACTCCTCTGGGTAACCCGGGGAGAAGATGGTCCCGTTGTCTGATGTGATGTTCCCACCGCAAGGCACTGAGGGCGGGAGGGGAAATGGAGAGAAAGAGGCAGAGTATATATATCACTGGGCCAGGAATACAACGGGACAGATGCATAATTCATCCGCAATCGGCGAAAAAAGGGGATTTTTCATCCCCCACTTCTTCTGCTTCCCTTCTCAGTGTCTCTCTCCCCCTCTCCTTCACTCTTCGTCTGGTGCCCAGGCGCTTGTCTGAGCTAAAGATTAGCCAGTAAAGCCTGTTAGCAAGTGGGGACTTGGATGGAGTGTTTTGCTAAGATAAGGCCTCAACCCCTTTCCCACTGGGGGTGAGTAGAGAGAGAGAGAGTGCGGAAATGAGGCGAGGGGGTTAGTGTGGACTGGGCTTTTGAGGTGCGTGTACATGTACAGGATGTGTATGAGGAGTGTGTGTGTGCGTGCATGTGTGTGTGTGTGTGTGTGTGTGTGTGTGTTTGAGTGACAGGAAAGGTGAAAACAGCATGTCGATGTCAGCACTGTAAACACCATTACCTAACAAGCACACACTGCTGACATCCTGAGGTTAAAAACATACAGTAACGCTCACTCACACACATACAAACTACCCGGAACCCTGACTCAAATCTTCATGCATGGAAATTGTAACTATATTTCAAACATTCCTCAGGAACTCAGGAGGTTCTAACCAACTTAACGATTACGAAGCTTAACATTCCCGCTGGTGCCCTCAGAGAAACCCCACATTCACTGCGGTGGAGCAGGGAAAATCAGTAAGGAGGGGTAATCGCAATAGCGCAGGCATCTCAAGCAACCCAGACAGGGTATTCATCTTAACAGCCCACCATTGGACGCCTATGGGTGAACGATCATTCCCAAAGCAGAGGCTGCATGTTTTATCCCTCTGTTTCTCTCAGGTTATGTGTGTGTTCATGTTATACAGCTGCCTGCTTTAGCCCTGTGGCTGATAGGCCACTCTGCTGCTGGCTCACCTGTTAAATGAGCTATCGATCAGACCGACTGATTAAACCCTGGACACTCTGTGGAGCTGCACCTCTGGCTCCTGCACTCGACTGGCAAGCTACTTAAACCTTACGTGTAAGAAGTGTGTTGTTGCTTGAAGGGTTTGCTGGGAACAGAAAACTTGAGACAGTGCTGCATTTGTTTTTTAGACACATGATAGTAAACAGTCAAGCACAATGGAGCACAGCAAAACCGGTGGAAAGGGGATGATGAAGGAGGAGATGAGACAGACGAGGTTAAGTGCAGATAGAAGTGCAAACAGACAAAAAAGAAAGGGTACAGTGCAAAGCAATCTGTAGACACAGTGTGGTGTGATGCAAGTAGCAGTGCTGCTAGTGCAAGTAGTGATCCAAGTTGTAAGATAAGATAAGGTAAGGTAAGGTAACAAAAGTCAACACACTTTTGTCCCTTAGCTGGGGAGGCCAGAGGAAATGCAATCCATGTAAATACTGTAGCGACAGAGAGTCTGAGCAGCAGGTTGCTGTGAGCTATACTGGATCATGTATTGGTGTTAAAACACAGTTTTCTGCCACATAATAACGTCTGAAAGGTGTGCTAAAAAAATATATTTAATAGGCTAACAAAAGCAGCAATATATGTTTGTCCATGTATGTGCACAAAGACTTGGCCAATAAAGCTGATTCTGATTTTGTAGGTTTGTGCAGGAAAATATTAGCAAAATAAAAAGAAAGAAAAACTGAGAAATGTTGTACGTTTAAATCTAACTTTGCAATGAGTCGAGCAATATGTAAAGCATCAGTGTGTGCGCGTGTGTTTAGGCATATTAATCCCATTACCACCGAGGTATCTGTAATCTCATCATCTCCTGCTATAGCACCTCCTCGCACCAGGCCATAGCCTCAAAGCCAATTCAATTCCACTCACAGTCAGAAGCATCAGGCCACCTTCTCCTCGCCATTTCAGAAGGCAGATACATAGAACAATGTGTACACGTGTGGGAAATGTTACGGAACGTGTGTGTAGTCGAAATGCAGACTGCTACACTGGTAAGTGTACATTAAAGGCTATATGTTATCACTGCATATTCCACAGGTATAGGAAAACAATGTATTGGCATTGCATGCATTATTCTAGAAATAAATTGATGGATTATGTGTGCGAATGTTACTGGGATATAAAATACATCAATATGATTAATAATATATAAATCTCTTTTATATAATATGCATATACACCAACACATAAACACACACGGACATAGAGTTGTGTTTCCATCATGTCAGGGGGTTACACTGACTTACATGTATTTCCTCAAGACCTGCACTAACCATAACCATAAGGACTACTTGCCTAACTCGAATCCTTACCCGAACCTTACCTTAACACCCCCCCACACACACACACACACGCACACACACACACACACACACACACAAAGAGGTATAATATTATAATATTCTCAGCTAATAATCTTTCACTAGAATTAAAAAGGCCAATACAAAAGAAGAGCTGTGTGAAAAGCTGTGAGAGAATAAACTCTATCTCAGTCCCTCCTGCCTTTTCACTCTGTTGCGCCTTCTCTCGCTCGCATTTATCTCCCTGCTCCCATTCAAAGTTCCGGTGTCATGGCCATCACCTCCCTCTGTAATTTTGCCTGCCTCATTGAATAATCGACAGCCGGAGCGTGAGAATGTGGGTCAAGGACGAGGCAAAAGAAAGAGCACCCATTACTTTTCTTTTCAATTTAGCCCCTCTTTTATTCATCTTTTATTTGTCTCCATTCCCCTTTAGCACACTATTGATTTCCATTGAAGAATGCTTTGCTTCATTAATGGGGGATGATAATTCAGTTTAAATTCATAATAGATAATCATTGTCTCCGTAGCCGCACTTTGCACTAATGATCTAATAGCAGTATAACCAGCCAATAGTTTATAGGACTAGTGTTCACATGAATAAATGAGTTCAATTTGCATATTATTGGGGTATCGATACGACAAATCTCACATCCCTCACCTTCACAGCGAGGGAAAGGGTGGTCCCAGTTGCGGGTGGTGCCATGCTCACAGGTGAGGATGGAATGTCCCATTAGCTGATACCCCGGCAGACACTCGAAGGAAATAGACTGGCCCACATTGTAGCCGGCGCCCACCACCGCCCCGTAGCGGAAAGGCTCTGGATCAGGGCACTCCTGAAGCTCATAAGCTGAGGGAGAGAACAGCATACGGATCAATCTATTTGAATATACTGTATATACTGTAACTTTAAAGCAGTTGCATGTATAAACGTGCGTGCTGATGTGCAGATCAGGGACGCTAAGTGACTATTAGTTTAATGATCACTGTGGCCACCTCCTGTACAGATGCTGACTGTTTCAGGCTCTTTGTTGCTGCCTGAAGCTAGCAATCAGTTCACACAACCACCACCGGGTTGCCTCAACATGTGATTGCTCTGCTCCCAAACAACGGTGTCCTCGATTTCTATTTTCCAATTTTAATTGCCCTTCCTCATACTTGTTGTTCTTCCTCTTTGTGTTCAACCTCCCACTCGTTCCTCATCCTCCTACTCAGACAGGGGGTTTTCAGAGGTTAAAAAAAAAAAATGCCAGGGGCGGGATTGACTTGTGCCAGAGGAGTATGATGCAGTCATCAGAAGGAGTGTGGGTAAATAATTTGTACTTTTTCTCCCCCTCTTGGATACAAAGCAAAGCACCCAGTGAGCCTTGAAGAGCCAGGATATAAATATGACTAAAGAAATTGATTTCTATGGATCACGGCTTCCCTTTTGTAGGAGATAACTCATGCAAATGCTGCGAAAGGGGGGGTATTTGCAAATATAATGCTTGATTTATATGCTAATGTACACATAATTATGTAAATGCACAATGCTGCCTTTCGATTTGCCGGCTCGTTTGTTGCATCACAGAATGCAAACTTTGTGTGCCTGTTGCACCCGAAGACAAGGGCGATGTGGTCCTTGCAGTCAGGCCTTTTATTGGCACGTTGTGAAGAAGTCTTTTTAGTGATCAACAGTTTCTATTCTGTACAGAGATTTATAGACGTGGGGAATTCACAGGCTCTGAGTGCTGATTAGTTTGACGCAAGTCACATTTCGGGCTAATTCAGCTATGTTCAGTATTAGTGTTACATGTCACACTGAAGTGACACTAATAGCACATGAGTGAACAAGAAGAAAAAAAGGTAACACTCGCAGAGATGAGTATTTGCTTCTATAATACAAAATTTTATCTTTGTGACTTTCATTGTGTCAGTTGAAGGAAATAGCTCTGATTTAGTAGTAGTAAATCTAGTTATATTCCCTTCACCTCTGCTGAACCATAGTTCAGTGACAGCAAAAAGGTTTGGAGGAGCCAAAAAGCTCCAGTCACACTGAAGTAATTACTAGTATGATCAAGCTCTGCAGAAGGAAGTGACTCATAATACTGATACTGGCTCAGCTTTGCAATTAGCAAAATTTAGCCTTGGTGATTATGCTCATTGTTATAAATATGCATCAACCAAGTCTATTTTTGTCTGGGACGCTGATCATTTTTTCTTGCTCTGATCTTGTGCATGTTTAACTCTGAGCTCTCGCACGTGATCCTGTCCGGTCTCTTACCCTGGTATTCGAATTTGAACCCCGGTTTGTTCTGTGAATGATCGCTATGAAAATACATCGTGGTCTCATGGGAGGTGGTGAGAAGGGAGGATGGAATATCCTGGCCACTGAATCGGCCAATCACTGTGCTTGTATCGAGGGGCCCGTTGCGTATCTCAAGGAAATCATGGTTGGCCTCGGTGGAGAAGTTGAGGAACTGCATGTGGGCTCCTGGGAAAAGAAGAAAGAGGAAATGTTGAGAAAAAGAAAGGCCATCCTCCCCCCTTCCTGTTCCCCTGCACAAGCTTGCAGATCTAAATCTACAGGGTTTAACCACACGTATCTACAACAATCCAGCTGTACAAGTTGTATAATTAAAGGTTCTTGAGTGTGGAAATACCAAAGCGTGGCATTCTGTAAGAGCCTCTTCACGATGCTCACCGTAACCAACTGGCAGGTAGATTCTCCAGGTGCAGTCGCTGTTGCTAGGGTAGTTGCCAGGGAAACCAGGACTGAGAATCATGCCCTCCATCTCCTCCCGGATTCCACCACATTGAGCTGGCAGAGGGCAGACAAAGCATTTTATTAGCATCTGCAAACAGTGATTCTCCCACATTAAAATAACTCGCAAACAGGGTCCAATACACTGCATTGTTGAGTGAGGGGGAGTCCTGAACAAGTATGGTGATGGTAGGAACTAACTGGTGCCTTTATATGAGAAAGAAATAGCGTATTATAATGTGAATTGTTTTTTTCAGTTAAAGCACAGCAGAGGTCAAACACCCAAATCGCAAAGCCTGTAAAGCTGAGGTTAGAAATTAAAGGCTGGGAGAAGAAAATTCTGAACCCAAGCTGAACTCTAACCCTGTCTTCTGGATGGTTTCACAATGCTTTAAGGCGAGGTGAAACTGTTTTTAATTGCGGGTCAATGTGCTGCAATCCATTCTTAGAAAAATGCTCTTGAGCACAAACACGCACATTCCCCTGCACACTATTCCTTTCATCACACTCAATGTCTCCTGTTTCAATCACATCAGTGTTGTTTTTAACAGCAATGATAAAATACTGAATGGATTTCAATGAAATGAATGAAATTTCAATGAAAAAAACTACAAAAATTTCACCACCATCTCATAAAATGGGAAACTGTATCTCACTGTGATGGAACTCTGGAACTCTTTTCTCACTACTTGAGGTATCAAGCTGCCATATACAGTATCTCTTGCTGCTCTTTGACTTTCTCCTTTTATCTTAAACCACTGGTGGATTTGTGTTGTAAATGTCTTGACTGAAATCCAGGACTAAGACTTAAAGGAGCTAAAAAGGTGAAATCATAAAAATATGGCACGGAAACACAGAGCAAAAGTGACAATAAGATCAAGAAAGATGAAAAGAGCGAGAGATCCTGACTCCAATATTAAAAAGATGAAAGGATGCTGAAACTAATGCTGAAAGAATTAGCTGACCCAAGGAGAAAAAGAAAGGCAGAAGTAGTGGCAAGGAAAAAAAAAGCAAACAAAGTGAAGAAGATTAAGAAATAAGTGGGACAAACAGCTGACATGAGCACACGGAGAAACTCAGGGTGCTTTACCATCGTGTTTCTGTAAGGAATAAGTGAGGGGTTAAATGTTACCCTGCAGCAGCACAAAATGCCTGAGGTAATCAGGAAACTGCTGATGCCTGTGAACACGATGAATCTTCCCTCTCCTTCAACCAATCACAGTCTGAGATGGAACTAATTAGGCAGCAGTAGGTTGTTCCAATAAGTGGGACCCGTTTGTCAAGGTGATCTCACAGGCAGGAGAACTCGAGGCGCAAAATGGAGAATGCCCTCTCATTCAGTGTGTGCTCAGCGTTTATGGCAGAAATATCAGCTCATTTTAAAAGTGCAAACACAAACTAATGAAATGTAACCTTCACTTTTTTTGTTTATAAGTGCTATTAGGTTATGCTTGCATGCAGCCGTGTGCGCTCCAGTTAACAAACACAGCTTCTCTCTTTCATTCGTTCAACCGCCTTCTTGAAAAGGTTGGTGTTGTGATATTTGTGCATATCCAAAAACCTGCTGACATCCGAGTCTTTCATAATGCTTAAAAGTGGGTGTGTTTCTCCTTTTGACCAGGAATGTGGGCTTTTCTTTTGCGCATGCAGACCAACCTTGCAAACTGTTGGCTAGGCAACGCACGGAGCTGACAGGCAAAAGGTGGCGAAAACGTCTGTAAAAACTCCAATGTGAGACATCTGAGTGTCCAGAGAATGCTCCACAACCGAAATGCTACATTTAGAATAAGGTCTAATTCTGAATATCCAAATGGAAAATGTAACCCATACATAACCCCAATAAAATATGGAGTATTAGTGTGATGTAAACGTAGTCAGTATGTAGTGATATGGTAATCCAATACTGCTTTCATTTACAAGCTAATGATGACGAAAATGTCTTCACACACTTCCAAGTATTTATGCTGGGACCTTGGAGCAGTTAGCTGGTGTGCTTTCCATGGAAAAGAGCTATTTTTTACCTATGCAGAGAGGAGGTGGGTAGTTCCATCGTCTCACTGTTCCAGGCATACAGGTGATATGCGAGTTCCCCTGCAAGGAGCATCCACACAGCGATGTGAGCACACACAGACGACACAGAGAGTGCAACAAAGAACAGGAGATTGATGCATTCGTTCCCCCCACTGTCACTCATCTGTTGCTCCAATTATTTGAACCTGCTGCCTGTCTCCACATGACTCCATGAGGCAACTAAATGACTAAATCCATCTGAAGTGACAGGGAACAACAGAGAGGGGCGATCACAGGCATATTAAGGTGATCACATTTATTGCTGCGCTGCCAAAATGAGCAATGCTGCATTTTGTTTGAAAGCTCTGCAGTGGAGTTTCAAAGCAAAGTTGCCATCAAGATAAAAAAAAAAAAACCCACAGCACCCACTGTAATATAAAAGAGCGGTGGAGACAACATGCTAGTAAAGACTTATGAATTCTTAGCTTAGCTAAGCTTAGCTTGAGGGATGATATTTAAATTTCCTCTTTACCCTGTTTACCTATTCCTGCAGCCTGAATTTAGTTGAGATGCACCGGTTTATAATCAGAGAAGTTCTAGAATCAAAACGGTGCGTCTGCATGCAACAATATGTAGGGAAGCATCATGTCGTGAAACTGAGCACAAGTGCTGCCCTGGCACAGTGTGATACAAAGTGACGGAGAGGCTGCATATCTGGGTTTTCACAATATGAATCATGCAATAAAATGTGATTTTATAACTAATGCTGACTATAATTTTAGTGATTTCATTTATATCTGGGTACATTTCCATAATTCTCTTGGATAATGCATTACTGCAAATAGTCTGAGAAAAGCAATATTCTGGTCATTTACATGATTGCAAGTTAGCAGCATAACTTAAAACTTCCTGTAATAAAAGACAATATTATTTGATTATCCATGGAAATTGGCTTGAAGTACAATGACCGGACATGTTTGATGGAGCGCAGGATGACACAGTACCTTCCCATAATGACTCAATATATGTGTTAAGTCATAATTTTGATTATCCAGAAAGAAACATATAATTGAAATGATTCCCCCGAACCTGTTAAAATCTGCTTCTCATCCTGCTGCAATCAAACTTCCCCGAAACTGTCACAGCTATTGGACTAATGTCTAATGCAATCAAAAAATGCAAAGTAAAACCTGCTGACAATAAGGGAGTGACATGAGCCGAACTTAATATTTCTGGGCGAGAGCAGTCGGTGAGGACTGGTGTGTAGAGTGGAAGAGGGAACCTTCAAATACAATTAGTTTGAACTCCTGCATTCAGTGTGTTCCACAGATGTCACCATCTGTCCCCTGAAGCCCAGATGACTACAGCGGAAGCACGGGAGGATGTGCGGGACACAGTGAAACTGGGAGGCTGTGCAGAATTCTGCAGATTTTATAGCAGCACATCCTATAAATTACAGGCAGCAGATGGTGGATAGTACCTGTCCTGATTCCTTTGGGTTACACCTACTGGAGCAACTTAAGGGGAAGACTGTCATGCATCACAACATTCATAGAGATGAATCATAACAATCATCCCTTAATCTATAAAAATACTGAGTTCAGCGCATGCATAATTTGGCTATTAATGTGGCAGTACTCCACATATTATTGCAAATTTGTTTATACTGCCTTAATCACATTAACATAATCTTAGCATACAGTTCACTGGTGCTGAAAAATGATCAGATAACTTGAAAATTAACTTATAAAATGAACTTAAGTGTCTGGCTACATGATCCAATCCATCCAGTCCACCCCGTTTTATTTTCTCTGACATTTCGCTTTATCCACTACTGTAATAGTATGTGATCACAGCGTGAGGTGATAACTGAAGAAGAGCAAAACTGACAGGAGTAACACTGAAAAAGGAAACAAAAGGATAGCACTTCCATGGTCATTTATGGCCGGACCGTATCTGAAGCTCGGAGATGTTACCTGGAGTGTATATCCAGGTTCACACTGGAAAGAAACCACATTATTCATCTGAAGACGCTCCCCAACCTTGATGCCATTCATCGGTACCACAGGCTCTGGACAGTTGGTCAGAGACACCGCTGAGGGGTTAAACAATACATGGAAGAAACATCAGACAGAGAAAAAGAAAGGCAATTAAATATCTGCATAAAAACATAAAAAAAACAGAATTAAAGATGCAACATGTGACCAAAACACAACAGGAGAGACACCTGACCCAGAGGAGGAAGATAAGCAACAGGATAAAATGTAGGGTGGTGACACTTTACATCAAGCGGTATGAGCTGTTTGTTTCACTTACTTTTGTATTCCAGCCTGAATCCAGCTGCAGACACGCTAATATCAGAGAAGAAGTGGAGGTAGAGTTGGTTGGAGGTGCTGTTGAGGAGAGCCGGGACCGTGGTGCCTTGAAGAAGATTAATAGTCGAGTTTAGCAGTGTTATCTCTTGCACACGCAAGCTACTGGCAAATAGCTGCATTTACTGATTTAAGAGCGTGTGTGTGTGTGTGTGTGTGTGTGTGTGTGTGTGTGTGCGCAGCGAAATGTATGCATGAATGATTGTTTATAGGTCCATTAGGATATTTGGAGAGGCAGATGCATAATTATGTGACCTACTCGCTTTAAACAAGACAAAGAACAGAGGCATTAGTTTCTTCCAACGTGTGGGTATGCAATCAGCTGAAAATAAGAACAACAAAAACCAAAACAATGCACAATAAAATCACATGTTCTACAAAAACTGTATGACCTCAAATATGGTTGTTTAATAACTCAAATTTGTAAGCCTGGCATTTCTCTTTCATCTCTTTACTTCTGGGTACATCTAACATTTACTTTTGGTCTGGTTCCAAGCACAAACAAAAGGAGAATTCCCTGTTGCTCTATCCTCGCTATGCAGCGAGCAACACAGATACTGTAAACAAACGCTCACTGTAACTCCACACAGAGAAGGCTAACCTTTGGAGAAGTGTACCAAGATTTTGCCAGGGGACGCTCAAAAATTTCCCAAAACTCCACCGGCTGCCTTCATGTACTCTAAATTTAATTTAGCAGTGTTGCAATTCCAACTGTGCCAAACTGGAGCCCTCCTTTTTAATACTGCATGCAGGCTATTATGTTGCTTCAACTGTGCTTTTGGCAGGTATATCGATGAGTGACTTTAAAATTCTGTTTCACGTCCAAGGGTTGAGGCGACGAATAAACACTGAAAACGTGATTGAACGCACGCAAGAAAATAAACGTGCGGATGCAAACGCGCGCCGCAAACACGGCGATACCTGAGAAGCTGCCAAGCATGGTGTCAGTGTTGTCTCCTCCGTCGAACACCTCCAGCGAGTCCCAGTTCTGCTCTGTGACAAAGCTGATTACCTGGATCTGAGACAGGGAGGAGTGAGAAAGAGAAAAAAAAGGATGGGATTTGGGGAGCCGAGCAGCAACAGCAAGGTCAAGGGTGTGTGTGTGTGCGGGGAAATCAAAAGTAAGGTTGAAGAGTTGAAGATTGAGGAAGAGGTTTCTGAGAATAATGGATGCAGCGAAGAACTAAAAAGCACAGCCGTATGGAGAGTGACTGCTCTCGCTGAAGAGCAGCAGTTGCCTCGGCCCTGACACGGGGCAAAGCTATTTCTATGTGGAAAACAATACCCAACCACGCTCTCCTCTCATTCAATGTTCCACAGGATCAAAGATAGAGATCCTTGATAGGCTCTTTTCGTCATTTTTTCTTTTTTTTTTAACTCTTTTTACTACTTACTTTCTTAAAAGGTGAAAAATGAAATGATCAAAGCCACGAAGGGCTTCCCAAATAGCAAAAGTTCAGAAGTCTCAACAGATGGCGGCAGTCATAGTGCAATATACATGAGTGAGCTTTCTTCTCTTTACTTTCAACACCCTTTTGGAAGGCTGTGTTCGAGTGGTGGGCTTGGGAGATGAAATTAAGAAAGCTGCATGACAGCTGCAGAGAGTGTTGGATATTCTTCAAAGACAGGCAGACTGAGACTGGGTCTTGTAACTGTTGAGAAAAAGAGATATCACATACTGTAAGAATTGCATTCTGTTTTCTCACATAGGCTGACTAAACGACGGATTTTAAAACTTGCGTCGCTGTTTAATGCAAACCAAAGAGAGTGCTAGGCTGTCTCCTAATTCGTAAACTGGCCAGAGCACCGTGCCATCTACTGTATCTTTGCTCTCCGTCTGTCTGTCTGCTAATTCATCATGTAAAGCTGAAGAAATCCATCCATCTCTTCAGCGTCCTATGAGTCCTCCTTCGTTCCTTCGCTCTCTCCAACCCTCCCTTTCTGCTCACTCTCACATCCATTCCTCGGCCCTCTCCTCTGCCTCTGATGGTTATAGATCGGATACGAGCCAATTAAAGGGGCGGCAGAGGCTCTGGCGCATCCCGGGGAGACGACGCAGATCACAGATTGATCTTTCATTAGGGGGCCGCAGCAAATGTGCCGGCAAGGCACCTCGCTCCTTTAAGTTCTCTTCTGGATCGTGACACTCCAATCTAATGTGTCTCTGCTAGCTGGTAAAAAGGGAGCAACAGCGAGAAAGACAGATGGAGAGGAAGAGGGTGATGGGTGGAGGAGGAATAGTAGGGATGAGGAGGATTCGGACGTCATATTTTGGTTGCACAGGCGGTTCCCCTTTTGCATTGAGTTAGTGTGTGGGAGTGTGGTGGAGGCCCAGAGAACACAAACATTCATAAATCACTGCCAAACTATACCATTGTCAGTCAGGTATGTATAATTCCAGCGTCCTGCTGTTTGCATTTCAGAGGTTGTGCAGCACAGGCAGCTCTCTGTTCTATTTCTTGGTCTATTTCACCTCAAAGCTATTGCAATGTTAGTGTGTAGTGCAGCATGTTAAGTGCGCCTGTGGGCCATCTTGTGTATTTGACCTGCAAGGACAGTCAGCTGAGGTAGAGGAGCTAATAGCTGAGGGACGGCACTGAGGTCATTAGCCACAGAGGCTGAAGCATAAGCCTAAAAACTTTCCATCAGGCACATCCACAGGGACCTTACCCAGGTTCCTGGTGGAGTACCATCACACACGCATCAAAGAATAGGAATATGCAAACTGAATTAACTCCCAAGAAAGAAAAGTAAAGAAATTGAAGAGGCAATTATATACACATTTATTTCAGGCTGTGCAATCTTAACTTTCTGGAATAGTGATCTGCCAAATTAAATTCTGAGCCTCTGTAAAGTGTACAGACTTTATCATTTAGCCGCTCTCCTGCACCCTGAGATCTATAAATGCGATACCTTGATATACTGTGGGTAGCTCTGTTAATTAGCCCCTGGTAAGATGAAAGTATATCACCGCACAGGAGCTTGTTGTCAAGACTGTGCGGAGCTTCAAAGGCTACAGGCTAAAGGTAAATAATATCTTTTAATTCCTTTACCAGTCTGACCAGAGACCATTTAAAAAGGGGTTACTCGATATGTTTTAAGTGAGCAGAGAGGTCACTGAAGCTCAGCCTCAGAGCTTCCAAATTTAATAAACTACGATGACTGTAGGCAAAAAAAACACTATTAGTATCAAAACTACTCACTATAACATTGGATTTTGGATGGGTCATGGGATGTGACACTGTGTTGTTAACATAGCTCTCTGATTTCCTGATGGATTTAACTCATTTTTGAGGACGTACGTTGATGCCAGGTAGAAACTCTGCTATACTCACCTGGATTCCTGATCCTTCAGGAACAGTGATCTTCCAGACACAGTTGAGGCTGTTGAGGTAAGGCTCAGGAAAGCCCGGCGACAGGATGGTGCCAGTTCGATGGGTTAGATTGCCTCCACACGGAACTGCGGGAAAAAAGGAGAGGGGTGGAAAGATGTCAGTCATGCCAGCAGCGTGCCAAATGTATCACGACTGCAGACGGGATGTACAAAGATGCAGGGAGAGTGAGATTAGGTACATGCATACAAGCATGCATAAATTTGCACACTGAAATGACTATAAAAAAATATGTTAATATTAATCTCCCTCCTTAATCTTTCTTCCTCAAACATAAGATGTGATTCTGCTCGAAGGATTAAGGAATTCTCTCCAAACAAGAGTCAAAATTGCAAACAGGATGAAGATCATACAAGTTAACCAAAAGATTAGAAAAATGAAATCATGACAGCACAGTTAAACATTCAAATTATCTTCGCTTGGTACATTTTGTGCTGGTTCTAAGAGAAATCAGATTTTAGGACATTTGGAGTCTGATCCACCTGACCATGCGAGCGCATGCTGTAACTGTGTTTACAGTCTTCAAACCCTGCCATCCCAGCTTGCTCTGCACGTCTACACATCTGGTGATGGCAGAGGAGCATCTGCTGCAGCTGTATGGAACGTGTGCGTCTCTGTATGCACATGCGGATCTCCATGTGACCGAGTGCGTATGTCTGCGTGTATTTGCGACCCGCGGCTGTGCCCGCCTGCCACCTGTGCGCTGATTGGCTGAGTATCGCTGTATCGCTACGGGCGATGGCTGGCAGCTCTCATCTGTGGCAGAGTTTGAAACTCAAGGCATCGAGCGAGAGAGACACGGAGACAGAAGCAGGGACAGAGAGAGAGATCGAACAAAAGCCTGCAAGAGAAACAAATGAGTGCGCATGTGCTTGTCCGTATTTGAGCATTCATGGCCTACCTATACAGCTGGGTATGGAGCTGTTCCACTGTGCCAGGGCGTTGGGAACTGTCAAACATTCAATGGCGCTCGATCCCTCCAGCACATAACCTGGACTGCACTCAAAGCGGATCACAGCGCCAACAGCAAAGTTGTTTCCCATACGGCGCCCGTTCCGGGGCTCAGGGACGGAGCTGCACTGGGTGGCACTGGTCCGTGGCACGGCTTTGCAGAAACAGAGTGAAAGGCAGGTTGATTTTTAAGTTCGTATTTGTAACATTTCCAAGATAATATGAGGCTGTGTTTTGCTCCTCTCTGTTACTGACTAGTCAGGAAGTTTTCTACTGAATGTTGAAGTGATTTGTTAGACGAGTTACTTCGGGTGTCATTGTCAGACTGACCGCACATAGATAATACAAAGTGTGGTATTCAGCTTCTCTGTGCCTTGTGCTTCCTTCAGCTTAATTATAATAAAATACAATAAATGAATTATTTATTCATTAAACTTTCTCCAGAGCTGCCATTGCCTTTGGATATCTGCAGCAAATGTCATTTCTGGTACAGCATTGTTTAAGGAAAAGAACAATTTAAGAAAAAGGTCCCTCTTGGTGGCATAGAGGAACAGGGGAGTTTAAGCAAAACCTTTTCACCAGACTTCTATACTTCTACAGTGTTAATGCTCCGGAGCACACAGTTCCACCGACACACACATGCAAATCACAGCTGAAGCAGCGGTTGAAGGTGAATCCTTTCGAAATCACTCAGCCAAGCTATCTATTATGAAGGGGGAACTGCTGCTGTTGGAACACAGGGAATCCAAAAAGAAACAAGGCAGTAGGATTTGTTATTGTGCACTTGTGCGAGTGCCTGTGTGTCACACACTTACCCTGGTAGACCAGGTGGAATCCCCGAGAGCTGGATTGGCCTTTGGAGGTGAAGCGGATCAGGATTTGGTTGGAAGTTGCTAAAGGCAACGATTCGCCTGAGATGGGGAAAAAATGACAGACACAGTTTGCAGTGCTTTAGTGCTACCTTCACTTTACACTTGTGCGAGTACACAACACTGTTTCCAGCTACCTAACCGCCATCTAACCACCATCTTGCACAAAACAATATAAGTGTGAATGCCAGTGATTATTTTAGGGACCCAATCTGTGTGTCCACCATGGAACTTCAAAAATGCAAGTGGTAGGAAATCTGCTAATGATTGTGTGAAAGAGGACATACTGCAGGTCTGAACATAGATATATTTAGGAGCTGTACTGATGTACAGCACTGCAGGAAAGTAGTGCAAAAAAAAAAAAAAAAAAAAAATGTGCAGATTTCAGTGAAAACTGGTGTTTAGCCTAGAGCAGCACAAGATGACGTCAGGCTTTAACGAAACAACCATGACGATGCATGAAAGTTTTTATAAGATACATCACAATATGCAGATGAAGATGATCATTATTATAATATAATATTTAAGTCATACAGGACTACGCTCCTCTGCTATGCTTGCTGGATAGCTAACAATTTCCTTTAGCTACATTGTGACTAATGGTGGTTCTGATTATTGACAATGATCATGCATGACTGTGCACCATGTCACACATGTAGCTGAGCCTCTGAGCGGAGTCTGCTATCAAGCCATGTTTTGGGAGCTTAGAGGCTACTTTTGATCCACATATGAACCTTGGACTCGATGTCTTCTTTCTTGCTTTTTCCCCAGCTTGGAAATATTTCTAACTTACAGCTCATTTGTCTTGTTCCAGCCGCACTATTGTAACTCTCAATTATCAAATCATTACGGGAGAATGTGCAGCTGGTAAAAATGGTGCAGCGAGACTCTTAAGTGCTGTGGAACCAGCTGCAGAGATCACACCTCCCCTGGCTTTACTTCACTGGCTGCGTGCGAAACGCAGAATCAAATTCAAGGTCGGGTTTGCAACCTGCAGGGTAAGGTTCTCCACAATCAAGCTCCCGCTTACACTCAGGGAGTCTTTACAGCATACTCTGCAGGCAGGGCTCTTGGGTCTACTGACCCGGGCTCAGTGGCTGTACATCTGTGAAAATTCAAGACCGAGGGTGTTCAAGCTTTTGTCGTTGTGATTTGATTTAATCAGTCCGGTTTTGTGTTAAATTGCATCTGAAAACCTATTTGTGTAGACAGGACTTTCATTCGTGCTTTTTTTGCTCCCTGTGTGTGAAATTTACTGAAATGTAAAGCATTTTGCAGGAATATAGACTCTCTAACTAGAAATCAAAGAGGATGTTTTATGATATGATCGCCTGCTATCCTCATCTGCTCGTAGTGTAATTAAACAAAAGGAAAACCACATGATGCATCTACTGCGGTGAAAAACTATTTGTTGACTGACGCCGAACATGATGGGAAGCGTGAGCATCTCCGTCTCTGCGTCTCTCTCTTTCTCTCAGTGTGCCGCTGACTGGCTCTCTGCAGTGGATCTCATTACTCTGTGTCTGCTTGCTGTCACACTGTAGTGGGAGGCAGACGCGCTTGACCCCGGAGGCAACATCTGCGAGTGCGTGTCAGTGACTCGACCCTGCGCATGCATGTTCTGCTCACGTTTCTGTGTGCAAATATTTCTGGGCCTGAAGTAGAGGTAGTTTCTTACTGCATCATCGCCATGATTGTTCCACTGTAGGGTCCCCGAGGCATGCTGGGTAGTTTATTAGAGGAAGCCCTTGCTGCGTGCTATCATGGTGGCAGTGTTTCATAATTTGCTGCGCAGGGCAGGTATTCATTCAGATGAATCAAACATGTGTCAGCATGTAACTTATCAACCCTCTGGCCACTTTCCAGCTCCGAGCCACTTTGCCCTTAATGTGATCCTCTACGCTGGCATATGAAAGGCACGCAAGGATGGATTTGACTTTGGCTGGAAGTCACTGGTCCAAATTCAGTGTGCAGGTGTGCATTGGTTCAAATGCGGTAGTCCTGGGGAAAATGTGAGGGATTAACGCTCCAGCTGTTAAGCTGCAACTCAAACAGGTTTAGAGTTAAAATCAGAGTGAGCCCACAGTGGTTATATCAGGAAGACAGAGGCCATCACCATTTTCTAAATCAACTGAAGCATTAAGGTAAGTCTCTGTGCTTTCTTGATCCAGCCCTGTTGTGCATGCTGTCTCCTTTTGCTTTCTAGTCCCCACCTTCTGACATTCATATTAAACTCCTTTTTCTCTCCTTTCATTCTGTTTGTCGTCTCCGACAATGCACAATCACTGCCTTTTCTTCTCAGTATAGAGGGATTTGTCTCACCAAACATGAGAGCAAAGAAAACATACTGCTCAATGCTGAGGCGAGTTTAATGTAATATGCTATTTAAGGACAGCACAGGTGTTTTGACTACTGTGATTGACCATGCTTGACAAATAACATCCTGCCAACCACTAAAATACTCATTACCTGACTATATATTTACTGCACATAATGACAGCTTGTGCATTTAGACTGCGTGGGTGAATCTGTTCCTTTGTAAGCTCGCAGATGCATGTGTCTGTCGATTTGTGAGCTGCGGTGCATCTGTGTGGCAGATGCAGGTACACACTTCTGGATTATGCCTAATTCATGCTAGTTCATCATCATAATTCAGCGCCTCTGTCTGCGTGGGCTAAAGGTCTCTCTTCCTTTGCCAGAGTGTGTCAGCTCTGCTCTGCCATGCCTGGTTAGAGAGCTCTGTGAGCCCGCCGCCAGGAGTCCGCAGTTAATATAGCGTCCTGTTTATTGAGCTGTAAACTGGATTTTCTGAGGCTGCCCTGGACACAAACTAAAGTAATCATTTTGCTTTTGTTGAGCCACGGGGCTAGGGCAGGATGAGACGGAGAGCTGCCCTGAACTCACACACCTTTTCACCCGACCCTCTTGAAAGGTTGCGCCGCCCCTATTCGAGCCATTTCTTTTGTTGGCCATCAGCACGGATGTGTCACATGCATCTGCAATTTTACAACACTGCTGCAACAGAAAAAAAAAAAAAATCTTCTTCACCTTTGCACTTTTAACCCTACAGCAGCCTTCTATGCTTTTCTCCAGTCTCTTACATGACTGCTTCATTCAAGTCTTCCACCTTTGTATTTTTGTGCTGCACTTCTGTTGAACTTCTCTCCAGAAATTCCCTCAAGCGAAAGGGGTTATTCCACAGCCCTCACTTCATTCAGGACTAGTTCAGATTCAGAATTTATCTTCAGGATTAATGATAAAAGTAAGATTTGGATTATGCTGAGATAAAGGTAATGAATAGGATCAAAGCCAATTTAAGAGTTGGGGCTTGTCGCTGGGGTAACGATTAGATTTGGGAAATGGTTTGGTTAAGGTCTGGCTTGTGTAGCCAGGGACAGCTTTGGGTTGAGAGAGAGAATAGTCAATATCTGTTTCTCACACAGCTATTGGAATGCTTTCTAGCCTCTTTAAATGACCTTCCCTAGAATATATCATTGCTTTTCATTGGAAACTTAACTACAACATTTATTTGCATGAATAAAGAGTTGCAAGCTGAAAAGTTGACCCAATATCATTAACTGAATTAGCACAGCTTTATGCTATTTATGATAGTTGCAGTGATGTTAATGCAGTTCTGAGTAAGCGTCTTTGCTTCAGGTCTGCGTGCTAAACATGCACAGAGTTTTGTCCTGATGTAATGGAGTGAGGAAATCTCATTTCCCTGGCCTTAACACAGCATGCAAGCGTCTGTGTGTGTATGTGTGTGAGCAAGAGTGAGCGCACTCACATGTGAGCATATATTCTGAGAGCTGACATGTGTGTTTGTGTAATACCAATTCAGGTTTATGAAGTATGTGCATGCGGGTCTTCTTGAGCCTGTCTGCTGATATGTTATCCCTGCGGCTCTTTAAGTTGTTGTTGTCACTGCTGAATTGTTTTACAGCTCACTGGAGCCCACCTGCAGCCACGGCAGCTCTGCCTGTGTCAGCAATTTGTCTCGGGGTTTAACTGGATCCTTATGAAAGGGATAAGGCTAAGACAACAATAATTTTATTTAGTCCCCTCTTATGGCAAAAAATAATGGCCCGGGCGATCAAATAGTCAAATCGCATTTGCTGATTTGTTACACGCTGCCGCTGAATATGAAACAAAAGCTGTACAGGCGTGTGCGAGTCATGTGTCGCCTACCTGCAGTTCAATGCAAGTAGCTTCTTTCTGGAGTTTGATACCTGCTGAAATATCCCCCAAAGCAGCTCCCCAAAAATGTGTATGCATGCAGACATCTGAAGGTGTGTATTTTTGATTCGGTACCTGTGTGCGCTCCAGAAAGAGAGCTGAGAACACGGGAGTGCTGGGTCGCCCCGTCGTAAACCTCCACAATGTCATTCAGAGCAGTCTGGAAGAAGGCGAACTGACTGAAGACGACTAAAAAAGACAGATACAGACAGAAAACTGACATTAGAGGAAACTGAAATTTGCTAAAATTTGCGACTGCATCGCAGTCACGCTGGAAACTCCAAAAAAAATCCATGAAAAAGGATTCTGCTATATACACATTCAAAAGAATATTATGAACAGCAATTCAATCAAAGTGTCTTCTTTAAAGCGAGCTGAATAATACTGCCAGTTATGACAACACAACCAAAAACTGATATTACATGACTAGATCAGCAACCCTGTCTGGGCCTGATGGCTTGTCAGTAGATGAAAAGCTTTGGCAATGACAGCCAATCTGTTGCACAATGTGCAGCTAAACCTCCACTGTCGAGCTTTCATCCTTTCAACCCACCCTTTCTACTGCGACTGCCTCAACACATTCAGCCCTTTCACATCCAATCTATGTCTGGTTTAGCGATGACGAATATTGCAGGTTAAAGAGGAGGATGAAAAGGATGAGGGCAGAGAGGACAGAGAACCAGTGCTCTCCATCTGGGGCGCCGGCGGGACCTCATCTTTTGACTTAAACTCCTTCAATATGACTCAGCATCTGTTTTCTCCTGCTCGACTTCAGTGGTTTCCTTTATCGCACATCCTCTTCATCTCGCTCTATGATGAGAGAAGCCGGTGGTTGCGGTGACACCCACTCCGTCCTCTGCATTGAGGAAAATAGCCCATCATTAGGGCTGGTGCATCAGCCTAATGAGAAGCGGCAAGAATGGAGGCGAGAGCAATTTTGACTCTGCGCGACAAAGTGTGTTGCCTTGGGCCTCGCTGTCATTTCCCAGGAAAATGCAAATGTGGACTTTAATTATTTCAATTTCCTCCCTCGCTTTGACTCCACCGAGTGAAATATGTTGCCGACAGGGTCCAAGAAGGACGGGTGCCCAGACATTCTGGAGCAGCGCCGGACCTGCGAATGGGCGTCATGACCTCGACATTGAAAAGACTGGGGTGAAGTACCCCACGGCCAAACACATGCCAGCCGCTGCTGTTTAGCGTAATTTAACAATGATAGGACTTGAGCTTTCCCTTAGAGGGACCCAGCGCTGATAACTCATCACAGAACCAGAGGGAGAAGAAGAGGAAGCGAAAGAGAGAAAGTGAAGCAGGGGGACATTATGGCCAAGCGAGTGAAACATGTTCGCGTCTGTATTTGCACGTTTGAGCTCTGGCGCACTTCTGCATTGTTTTGCGTCCTGAATGATTCGCTGCTCCTACGGTATCACAGATACATATTGGAAGCGAGCTCTGACCTTTAAGATGGAAATGCCAAAACGCAGAGAAAATTCAGGAACTCTGCATCTTCCAGAGGCCAATTATCTCTTGATGGGTGTGTGTGTCTGAGAGAGAAACCGATGGTATTGCCTGATGTGTGAGATAGTGATTAAACAGCTCCATCACGGTGATATGAAAATATGTGTGTGGCAATAAGACAGATGGATATGGGAACTATCAATCACTGTGTGATTTTGCTATGTGCGGAAAGATATTTTTAAAAATGCACCAGCAAACCTCTGATTAAAGCACGTAAAGAATAAGTTGTGTGTGGGAGCTTTGCAAGTTTTCCACAAACTCGTTTCACATCTTCAACTGAGAATATTCAGGTGTGAAACAAAGCTCAACGGTTTTCTTCTTCCTTTCATTAGTTCCCACAGTGAAAGAATATGTAAGAATTTAGTGAGGCACTTGAGCACAGTTTGCGTTTTGTGCAGTTTGGAATAATTCCACCTTAATTAAACAGACGATTACCCACCTGCGCACACGCAAATAAAAAAAAACTGCTCGGAAAAAATGACCAAGCGCGGTTGGCTTCCTTGGCTTACCGTAATCCTTGGGCACCACCACAGAGTACAGACAGGTCCGCGCACTGCTGTAGTTGCCAGGGTAACCAGGAGACAAAACCACTCCCTCCAAACCCGAGTACTGTCCACCACATGGAGCTGGAGAGAGACACAGGGACGAGACATGAAGAGACAGGGCAGACAGACAAGCAAGGGCTAAAGCCAATAGCGTAAGATCCCATTTCTCCCCTACCTCCTGCTTTCCCATCCCCTCTGTTCCATTACTCCTAAATTACTTTTCTTGTCTGATTGGGCTTTGGTTGGAAGATGTCCCTGGTGTTTGCCACAGTGAAATTGCAATGTTTTCCAAGTGTCCCTCTGGGTTAGGCTGGGTGAGATGAGGCCCGGATCTCCTCGGCCTGCTCTGCGCATGCTTGCGATCCCGCATGTGTGAGCGTGTGTTTAGCTTGCGTGTGAGGACGTGCTCCACCTGACATACAACTGGAGGCTTCGCACCGGAGAGCCAGATTCCCTGGCGTCGGCGCTCTTTTACCAGCATTTTGAGGAGAACATGCACGGTGTGTGTTAATCAGCCGGGATGACGCAGGTTTTGTCATGAATGCGAGGAGCAGATATGCAAAATAAGAAGCTCTCTTCCAACCGCAGATTAAATTAAAGCTATACCCTCGTATCTATTAGCATTAGCTAAACCCACACAGCTCCACGCACATACCTGTAGGACACAGCTCTGCGCAACAACCGCATAATCATACAAGCATGTTTACATGTGATAAATCTCCAAACACTGATGTGGTTTGTGTTCCTAACAGCCGTCTCCAGATGTCAGTGTTTACCAATGCAGATGGGTTTGGGCTTGTTCCAGCTCGGCTTGCCGTCCCCCCCCATGATGCAAGTGAGGGTTGGGTCTCCCTCTAGTGTGTAGCCACTGTCGCAGTGGTAGGTGACGGTGGAGCCCAGCTTGAGGTCGGCGCCCACCCGTGTCCCATTGCGCACCAGGCCCGGCTCGAAGCAGGACTCCCTGGGGTTCTCTGTGGAGAGAGGTAACACGGTGGAAAATCAGCGACAGAAGGGAGCGCGTGTTGGTATTCAATAAAAGCATTTATTTTTTTTGCATCAAGCTGCAGCAGCGACACTGGAATAGAAATTGTTTCCTGCCTAAGGTTCCTGATATTCTCGGATTTCTCACTTCCTTTACTCGTTCTCTTTTCCCCCCCGCTACTCTGTGCTTTCCTCTTTCAGTAAATATATCTCACTGTCTGCCACTTTTCTCTCCAGCCCTTGACGGTGCCCCTTCATCTGTGGCTGCTGGAGGTATGTATGGCTGCGGAGACAGACAGGCAGCTGATTGAGAGTGGCACTGCTCTGGCCCAAGGTCTGCTGACTGCACACAACCGCCTCTCACACAACGCTTCGCTGTGCAGTCAACTAGAGAAGACAATGCACATACGCAAGCTTTCTCTCGCGAGCACACACACACACACACTCAACCTCAACACACTCGCACAGGCTGGATCTAACCACATATCAATCACCACTCCTGAGGTCGTAAGAAAGATGTCTCGCTCAATCTACCATCACATTGCTCTTAGGAGGAAAATGTGCATGTGAGAGGAGGCCTGTCAATCTGGCACACTTCACGCCCTTACAGCTAAAATAAACATAGGAAAAACGCCCAAAGCAATTTCGTTCAATCTTAAATACAGTTCACTTGCACAGCAAACTTCAATATTCGATGACTTATCGCGCACATACAAAAGGGAAGGTGAGTCAAACGTTTTTTTTTTCTTTTTATCTGGAAAACTTCAACTTCAGAGTGCAACTTTAACAATTCAGTGCCTGACAAAAATGTGTGCATGAGCCTCAGCTGTCTCAACATCAAGTAGTTGAACGCAAACATTAAATAGGAAACCTTTGACAATGTTTATACTTTAAAAGACTCTATTTGGAAAGAGCTAGACTACTCTTTATTTTTTTTTCTCGTGCCAGCGGTATTTTACAAAAAGCATATTGTTACTTGTCTCAGACTTGATAATGTTAACTTCCCTGGAAGCGCTCGTCTGTGGGGTCTTTTGACTTTAATGAAGAGGACCAACAAGCTGGAAGTGATTTTTACATGAGGTGTTTTTTCTTGTTCCACCATCTGCCACTTAGAGAAGGGCTCAATTTGCACCAAGAACAACAACCTCCTCCTGTTTTGTGCCATCTAGCAAATTCCCTTTGTGCTATAAAACAAGCATACACAGGACCACACTGTAACTGTAACACAATCTAACTGAAGTTCTAATGATTTACTGGTGATAAAATGTACATGTAGCACCTTGGATAAATGCCTAGTTTCTAAGTTGAAACCAGGGGACCTGCTGACCGGACAGGAGGCTGCCCTTCATGGCTGCACAGAGTGCCGGGGCCAGGCATGTGGTCTGTCTGTCTGTCACCCTGGGCACCTGTTCTAGACAGGTTGAGCCCTTTCATGGGTTTCGACCTGAAGCTTCCCTTGCCGCCTCCTTCGTGTGATGGATGTGGCGGGCGTTTGGTGTGGAGCGGCCCCGGACACAAGCTTGCGGTGAGGAGGTCGGTCAGCGCAATGAGGACGGGCAATTTAACAAGGCCTGCCCTGGGACATTTGTAGGTGCAAGAGAAAGTGGACGAGTGGCATCATCTGTTTTGGAAAATACTCAGAGGAGCTTAAATGTGATGTGAAGTGAAAATGAGCCTAAGAGTTGGTGAAGGTACTGGATTAGACAGATGTGATTATGGGGATGCTTGTATGTGTTCTTTTTCTTTTTTCCCTTTCTCCCACGTCTGTGTCTATGTGCGTTATTCAAATGTGGCTCAAGCATGGAAAGTTTTTGCTCACATATTTCCCTGGAGAGCCTAATCAGACATGGCCAGAGACACGGGAACAGAGAGACAGAACGATTGCTCGGTAAAGAGGCTGACAGCACCTCAGGCAGATTTTGTAATGCAATTTTCAGAGGCGGGCTGACCAAATACTAGCTGGGCCAACTCGTCAACTTGCTGCTTCCTCACCAAATAGACCCAAAACCTGCAGCCAAACACGCTTTTGTGCCATGTTGTTTGTCTGAAACTGAGGAGGTAATTTATGTATTATTTGGTTATGGTTCATTAGTGTGGAGAATTGGAAGTGGGGAGAGGGAGTTTTTCTGAGCCACACACTGGGTCCATCTGCTCTACCAGATTGGCCATACAATATCACACACTGTATCACACACTGCAGTAAATATAGCTGGGAGTGAGTTAAGGGGTAGGCTCTGTAACACTGTCTCACCAAAACACTGTGCTTCACTCCATTTATGTACAATTTGCAAATGAATCACAGCACAGCCTCGCATTAACAGCCAGTGTTCTGAAATCAGCTGAATTGCTTATATAGATCAAATCCTATCTGAACGCCAGCCAAGAGACAGAGAACTCAGGGTCGATCTGGAATTGGTTAAACGTCTGATACCTTAAACAGCTCTAATTGAGGCTGGGAGATTTAGGAAGATTTAACACTGTTCTCTCATGCAAAGCCCTTAACGAAGATGCGCTGTCCAATTTAGAGCTTGTTCAGCGTCTGTATATTTGTTAGGAAAGAGGCTTTAACGTACAGGCACTGAGGTGCTGCACCTGTGAGGCTGAAACACAAATGCAGAAAATGCAGGCGTGCTGCATTATCATTAAACCAACCGGCCCTCTTTCATGGATGACTGTGATCATACTGCACCATGTGTGCAGCGCAGAGTACCTCGTGTGGGCCCTCCAACAACATGCTGCGGTCAGCTAAGCTCAGACACGGGACAACAAAACGTTGTTTGCTCTAATTTATGAGAAGCCTTTTGTGCAGCTGCAAAGCACTGATCAAAAAGAGCTTAAGCACACACGCTGTCGGCTTTTCATTTTCATAATTCTTTGTGTTAGTCGGCTGCTGGAGGAGGTACAGATCAATAATGACTCCCAAGCAGACCGTGGCCCAAATGGGAGGATGGTGATCAGCACGCTGCAGCACAGACACCCCATCCTTTCTCTGAAGCAATTTTCACACAACTAATCTTACTTGCTTTGGACTCGACACAGGAGAAAGTTAAAAAGAAACAATCTGCAAGGTCGATAAGCAGCAGAGGGTAAATCCATTCTCCTTCTGCCAGAGGAAGAATTTTAAAACATGAATTGTTTGGAGGATAAAGCCTCACACACTATTTAAAATTCACTGTTTTGTTGAGAATCTTAAGACACTGAAGGTGAAAAGCTTGTGCACGCGCAGACACAGACAAACAAGATCCAAGTTTACACTAGCTTGGTAGTTTTGTCCAATTAGCCGAACACTGTATTGTTTCAAGTCATTCCTCAAGTAAAAAGGTGCCCACCTGTATACTGCAGCACGAATCCATTGCTGCTGAGGGAGGCATCACTGCGGAAAGCCAAGAAGAGCGTGTTGGAGCTGCTCTCGATGCGTTCTGGAACATCTGTGCCATAGAAACTACCCAGCAAGGGGCTGAGGGAGTCCGGCCCGTCGTAGATATGTAAGAAATCATAGCTGGGCTCCAAGCTGAACCTGGGTACACAAGTGTAAAAGAAATGTACTTAAACGTTTGCAGCTCACATGAGCTAAAATAAGGCAACAAAACAGTTCACTGGTATAATTTCATAATCTTAATATATGAGGTAATTGGATTAAATACTGAGGCTTACTGGTTGAAGCTCAGAGCGATGACATAGTCCTGTGTGACAGTGACAGTCCAGTCACACTCCCTTCCATGGGGGTAGGGTTCGGGATAGTCCGGAGACAGAATCAGCCCATTAGGACCTGTCAGGTTCCCGCCACACGGAGCTTTCAAGAGGAAGAAATTGATCAGAAAATGCAACAGTAAACAACACAAGAAGACCAATTTTCATCTTGAAATGGAATATCATCTAAATTACAATTTACATGAACGCAAATAAACTAAGAGAGGAAAAGAGGGGCTACTTCTGTTGCATGGACGGGGTTTAGGTATGACAAGCCTGATACAGACCAAAAAAACGTACTTTGCAGATTATTAATTAGATAATTTTGGTCAAATTGCACAGCCCCCCTTATAATAAATAAAAAAAGAGACAATAGTGATGAAAATGACACAAAAGCATGTAGGCAACATACTCAGAGAAAGTTTCCAAAGGTACACCAACTTCACAGCAGTAGTAAATACATTGTTTTAACTGTAATCTACAGTCTCCTGCTGTATGTGGTATACGGCTTCCCTGCAGGAAGTGTTAGCATCAGATGCTTAATTGAGCTGTAGCTAACACCCATCGACACTGCTTACCACGTTCTCATCTTTAAAAGTCAGGGAACTAGTGCTGTCAACGAGCATTTTAAATTCCAATTTTTTAAAAAAATCCATACATTATGTGAAATTATATTTGAACGTGGAAAAAAAAAGCTGCACTGCCACAGCGGGTGCATTGAAAGCACTGCATGACAGACAAGAGTCACAAAACCAGTTTGTATTGTCCAGCAATTAGGTTTTTTTTGTTTTTTTGGGGGAAAATCAGTTGAAGTCTGACATTAAATCTATGTAGATGTTTAAATGTAAATGGCTCCACACGCTGTTTCCCCTGCTGTTTCTCTGATGCCCGCTCTCTCTCTCCCCCTCCTCTCCCAATTTGGTGAATTAAGAGTTTATTTAAATCGATCCAGAATTTGTGGTGACTGTCGCAACAGTCAAAAGATGAACCAGGAAGGTCACATTTGAATGAAGCATGTTTTATGATGCTAAAACTACTGTTGTGAATGGAGTCTGGTGGCTTTGGTGAGAGCAATAAAACAGCTGTTTATGGTTACACAAAACAGATCTTACTCTTTAAAAAAAATGCATCGCCGCAGTGATCGTTTCCACAATGACATCAGACCCTTGTTATAACAATCTGATCCTGTCAGTGGCAAAAACAAGCAGTGTTTTAGTGGACTACATTGGCAGTGTGAAAACACCCAGAGGGATTAAATTGCGGCGTATAGCCCAAAGAGTGTCCTGCGCAAGACTTACCGAAAAACGATCAAACTAATTAAGCGCAGCACTAATTAAACAAGGCAGCTACTTATAAGGTCTTAATGTGTGTTGTCAGTTCGCATTGTTTTGTAGATCAGATTTTGTGTGATCAGACATAAAAAAAAAAAAAGTAGGAGAATAGAAGTCTGAGAGGTCTGAGCTGTTATTGAGAAACAGGATAATCAGATCGCTCTGTCTGCAGCAGTGACTTCAGCAGACATTTAGGGAACACGGCCAAAGGGTTTACTGCTTAGGATTCACTGAAGGAGTCTGTTAAGTAATCAGGTTAGGACTCATATTGTCTACCTGTTTCACAAAAGTCAGACCAGTGAGAGAGGTGATACACTAGACTGCTTTAGGCAGGTTGTGGGGCATAATGTACTTTATAAGTATACCTTTTATTTCTATATTGTACAAACATGAAAATGGATGGGCTAGCTAAGCAAAGTGAAAGAACATTCAGGCTGGCTCTGATCAAAGTGCATGCAGCATCATTTGCCATAATAGTTGACTGCATGTTGTGTTAATTGAGTACCTGTGCATGTAGGAGGGTCTGGCTGCCAGAAGTAGCGACCGTTGATCTCAGTGCATGTGATCCTGTTGGCCCCCTGCAGGATGTAGCCAGGATCACACTGGAACGCCACATGATCCCCAGGTTCCCTGCTGTCCCCGCTGCGGGTCCCATTAGTCGGCATGCCCGGATCATTGCAGGAGGTTGCAGTAGAGACTGAAGGAGCGAGAAGAGGCTCAATCATGAAAATAATCCTCAGTTACAAGATGGAAAAAAGGGGTATTAGTGTCATAGTTCACAGTTAAACCTGTGAGTAGTGAGGTTTCTCTCTCTACACCCAGTTACCAACCAGCCATTTAACCCACTTCCTTGACCCTCATCCTGCCTCCTCACCAGAGAACTGCAGAGCGAAGCCCTGCTTGCTGGTGAAGAAGTCTGTGGTGAACTGCAGGCTGACGGTGTTGAAGGTGCTGTGGGCGTCCGGGGGCAGCGCTGAGCCACTCAGCTCCCTCAGCAGCACCCCACCGTCCTGGGGCCCGTCCCAGATCCGAAGCACGTCGTGCACATCCTCCGTGTGGAAAACCAGGAAATGCAGACTGTCAAAGACAAGGACGAGACACTTTAGAGGCCATGACAGTTGACAGATGACACTCCCTCTGATAGATTTAGGTTCTAACCTCCATGCATCTCCTCACAGAAATCAACCTCAGACACAAAAAGCCATTTATTTTCTGCCTGAAAAATTAAAGTTGGCTCTGAATATTGCCACCTCCTATTTGCATTTCACTTTGTTCAAACAAACCTGTGGTCCTTTTAATGGAAGGTAATTATGGCAGAAGTCCATATCTTGCAGCTTTTCCATTAACAGCTTTAGTCAAGAGAAAAATCTATGCTCCAATTGTTCTGTCACATAATGTTGGTGGAACACAGACCGGAGGATTTGTAAAGAAATATTCTGCATCCTCCATCTTTCTTAAAGGTTACTATTAAAGTCAGGTGTTTTGTTTGTATTGCATGGAGACTAAAATTAAATATCATGATAATAAAGCAGTAGGCTTTTGGCAATACAATTCACAATTTTCTAATGTAATGTAAATGTAAAAAAAAAAAAAAAGATGAGTCAGAGCAGATGAGGAGGAAATAAACGGATTAAACCAAACTACGGAGTATTTAAAAGAATCAGTCAAGGTAATGATGTGATTAAAGGAGACAATAAGAATAGAGGAAAGACAAAAACATGGTTAAGGGCAAGAATAAAGGAGGGAGACAAAAAACATTTCAAAATGAATCACAGACGCTGCATCCAGAGCATTCAACGGATGTTCCACAATGTCAGTCAAGCGGATACGTCTGCCATGGCATTTAATAGTTTCAGTCTCGACATCAGAAAGATGATGCTGTCAAAATATCTACCCTTCACTGTGGCGCAGACAGCTGTCAGCCAGCTGGTGGTCCACTGGATGTGAAATGCACTGCAGTTGGTTGCGTGCGTGTTTGTGTGCGTGTGTGTGTGTGTGTGTGTGTGTGTGCGTGTGTGCGGCAGCCTCGATGCCGTGGAGTCATAATGATATATTGCTCAGAGTCTTGCGTGTGAGCATGTGTAAGTACGTGTTTTCGGACAGGTTCGGCAAGATTAAAGGGACAGAAAGCGATGCTTTGGAAGAAATGACAGACACGGGCCGCTCGATATAAAGGACTTAGTTGAAGACAAGCAACATCCTCGAATAGACTATTTGAATTAATTTCTAATATTTTCCTAATCAAAAAATTTGTAAAATAGGGCCTGAAGGTCAGCTGATTTAATTTGTGCCTTTGAATTTTTCTTAAACACACTGCTGTCTTGCATGCCTTCAAAATAAGAGAAAACAGCTGAACGCACTGAGATGAAGGTGTACTCGAAATAAAGGAAACGGTTAAAATCGCGTTGAACTGAACTTGACACACCTGTCTCACACACAAAGCGTTCAGCACAACAACAACACTGTTTCTCCAAATGAACAGCAGCGAAAGAAAACAGTGTTCCTTCCCCTCGGATGATGTGCAACATCCAGCGCGCGTGTCACAGGGGTACTGGGATTGATCTGGGTGAATATGAGCTCACTGGGGAACACGACTCTGATCCTCTGATCTTCAGTTAAAACAGATTCCAACACGAAACGAAATCTGTGGTTCATGATATTTGTGTTCTGCGGCTTCAAAATGAGAAATGATTCAAGCTGTTTTTATAAAAAATCTATTGTGAAAATGATTTCATTATGAAAACTCACTGAAAATCATTTTCCCCCAAAGCAAATTCCTATGGCCAATTCCTTTTTTTACAGACATCAGTCTGTAGAACTCTGTTTATTGTATCATCAACTTAGTTTATTATGAATCTGTCCGGTAGCCATTTTCTCAAAATATCATTTGAAACGTGTTGAATGGTAATCTCTGTCGTATTCATCTGGAGGAAACCACGCAACTTTCTGTGCTTTCAGCATCCTCATCCCTTTACACACGAGCACACACACAGAGCCTTGGGCTAAAGATGATGCAGAGGAGAAACAGCAACCCACTGATATGTCGGCTTTAGCAACAAGTTCCCACCGTTTCTGCATAATTGGTGTCAGACTCCGATTCCCATACTGTCTGATGTGTGAGCAGCAGCCAGAGGCTACTCGACTATGTGTGAGTGGATATACTGTACATAACCTGCTTGGTAAGTTCTATTGCAATCCCTGTGAAAGGAAGTGCACATAAAACAAACAGATACAGACAGGCACACCGGTACATATTCATGCAAATGCCCGCTGCTGAGTGTGTTTGAAGGGTATGTTGCATTGCACTCCCGTATATAAACATCGGCGCCTGGGAAACGGAGACAGAGACACACATACATACAGTACACACATTAACCTCCTTATCGCTGCAAAGCAGCACATCACATTTCCAAAATTCATCACCTAAGACCGGGAATGAATACTAATCCTATTCTTTGTACTCGTTCCTCTGCGTATAGTTCTCTTGCTAATATTCACTGAAGCATCGATAATACACTGTGATATACAGATATCAGTCAATGAAAATATCCTAAATAAAAAAACAGCAACACAATGCTGATACACATGAGCAGTTGGAGGAGATAGAAGTGAGAGCAAGCTGAACCTGTTCACTTCTCCTCAGTACTCTTGGCTCCACAGACAACCAATTAAAATGACAAATTACAAGGCATACACCTGTGTTTTCTCTCGTGAGACGCCGAATCAAACCCGAGAGCTGATGGTCTATTAAGAGTTAGAAAAGACACCCGTTTCTTTTGTTTAGAGTGGCAGCAGCGCTGAGAGATGGCTGTCGAACCACTCTGTGGTTCAGTCCAAATATGTGGGTGTGAAAGTGACCCTTCTTTAGCAGCTACTGCCAAGGAGCAGTTGACCAGGGCAGTTTCAGAAAACAGCGGTTCCCCAGCTGCCAAACATTTCGCAGATGCCACATTTACAGTTTGTATCTGCTCTGGTGTTAAATGAAATCTGCAAATTGCCAAATATCTCATCTGTTGAATGGTGTTAACTAGTAACATATTTAGAGAATAAACAAAAACAGAATTTGTCTGCCGTCGGCCAAACCTCGTGTGTGTCAGTCTGCAAATGTGAGGGTGCGCCTTCCTGCAAACAACGTGCACATGCACAGCATGTTTGTGTGTGTCGAGACAGCGCTGGAGATGTGAGCGAGCGTGAAGAAGATGGTTCCGGGGGATTTGCATGAGCAATGTCAGAATCGGGCACCAGTCACGCGGCGGATCCGCCGCTCGTGTGCTGCCGTTCCCACGTTCTAATGCAACCTTCAGGACTGTCAGACGCCGAATGGCGGCGCGTCCCATTTCAGGATTTATGTGTTAGAAGGGAGATGGAAAGGTGGGTGGAAAGAAAGAGGTGCATTGAGGGAAAGCAGAAGGTGAGGGAGGGAACAAAAACAAGCCCGACGTTAATCATTGCGGGGTTGCTGGAAGAGGAGGATGATGGCGGGAGGATAAGAGGTTGATGGAGAGCAGGGGAAGCTCTGAAGGATGGAGGGATTTGTGCTGAGCGGTCAGATGGATAGGATGGACGTGGGCTGCATGTTAGGATAATTGGCTCCTTTTATACAAGATCTTAATAGCCTATCTCTCCTTGTCACTTTCTGGGAGTGAAGGCGGGGGGTGCGGGATAGGGAGATTGTGAAAAAGAAAAGATGGTGAGAGGATAAGAGTGATGCAGGAAGGAAGGATGGAAAGATGTCGATACCAGCATGTAAAAGTCTCTCCGTTGAAGTCTTACATACTTGTTTAACATGTAGGGCATAGTGTTGAACTATTTCTTCCTCTACAGCGTGCTCTGTGATGGGCAGGTGGGCAATCTGGCCAAAATCTTTCATCACAGTACACATAATCTTATATCACAGTAACGATATATATCACAATACAGTAACTGTTCTGTAAATCCAATTAAGAAATGGTTTAAAACAACCACACAGTGTCAGATTTCTAAACTATGGCCACTCAGCGCACATGTCGCAGCCCTCAAAGGCTCTTTTCCTTCATCTTGGGTTGGCTCAGTTCTCTTCTCCTCCTCTGTGTTTTCTTGTCAGTCCTCCCGCAGTGGTTGACAAACCAGCTCAGAGGTGCCCATACCGCCACCAACCGCGGCTCTCGCATCAGGTGAGAATGCGGTAAGCAGTCCTGCCGCGCAAATCAGCTTGTGAGATCATGAGAGAATCCAGCCCTGATTTGCCGCATAGCCTGCGCCGAATATATAGCAGAGACACTGAGGGATATTTCTACCGTCTCACTGCACACACCGCCATATTGCCCAACCCTGCCGGTACACCTACCCCTGAGAGGTGTTGAAGAGAGTGGAGTGTGCATAGGCTCACAAACAAAACACTTCACAATTAGTCATCCAGTGCTGTTCAGTGTGGAGGAAACTACGAGGACAAGTGTCAGCCACCGGTGGGGAAAGTCAGTTTAAGTTAGGAGTTAATGTTTGTCTCACTGAAGAAGAGGAAATCTGGGTCCCTGTGTATGGTTAACATTTTGTGGAATCATAGGAAGCCGTGTTTTGAAGTTTACAGCTGAGGGCTCTCCTTTACACTTGTCCCCCTCTTAACGAGATAAAATAGCTCAAGCAAGCGTCAGAGGAATCGCCGCAAGAAGATGAGATGGGAGACGAGAGGGATGGGAAAGAAGTCTCCGGTCTTCTTCTTTTGATTCCGCCTTAATTATTTTGTATTCATATGAGAGAAATAGAGAGAGAAACAGAGAGAGCGGAGACTTTCTCGTATGAATACAAAACAGTCTAGCTGCAATCACAAGTCCTGTGGGGAGTCTTCAGAGTACGTGTATGTGTGCATGAAGATGATAAATAAATAAGTACGTGGGGGTATACATGGATGTGTGTGTGTGTGTGTGTGAGACAGAGAGGGGGAATGAGGAAGAAGAGCGATGTAGACACTTTCTCACAGCTAACTGAGATTGTGTGTATAAAAGAAATGTCACACTGAGAGCCGGCCTCATCAGTATGTGTGGACGTGGCCTCTGTGGGACTGTCCCTGTGGGATCATCCTTCAAGGCTGAGATACATCCATATTAAAGGCTTTAAAGAGATGCCAAGCACATCAGACCGTGTGACCAACACGTGTGGTCAAAGCCGTGTGCGAGCTGAAAGCTGCGGTCGCAAAAAGTTTGGCCCCGTTCATGTGCTTCAAGGCATGTGACCCAATAACATGTACGTATGCAGCGTTACCACGCAGATACAGCGACACGTATTGACCTGACCCAAACCTAACCTTCCAACCTCTTCGCCCTCCAGCAGCCCGCTGAAGTTTGAGGACTGGCCAAAATGTCCTCACACACACACACACACACACACACACACACACATTCTTGTGCTTGCACCATCCATTGACCACATTCATTCCTCATCATTCAAACCTTTCCTTACATCACTAACTAGGGGTGTCAGTGAGTGTTCTAAATATGGATGTAGAATGGAATTCTTAAAAAACAACAACAACAAACAAACAAACAGACATTTGATTGGGAAAATCAATATTTGATCGTGAAAAAAACAGCCCCTCTCTCTCACTCCTCTCCCAATTTTGTGAATTAAGGGTTTATTTTGGCCAAACCAGAGTTGGTTGTTGATTGTTGGAACAGTGTACGGATGAACCAAGATGATTTTGGTCCATTTTATTTTGTTTCTGTCGCGTTTGAATGAAGTGTGTTTTACGATTATAAAATCATTGTTTCTGTAAATGGAGTCTGGCGGCTTTAGCGAGAGCAACAAAGCAGCTGTTTCTGGTTAAAAAAAAAAAAGATCACAATAGTTGTTTTTACTTTACATAATTTTGTCAGACACGTATTATGACAATCTGAGCGTGCCAGTGGCAAAAACAAATATTTCTTGTGGACGTACACTGACGGTGCGCAAAAACAGAGCCATTATTCTGCAGCCCGTTTTGTGGCCATTGGCTACAGCGCTCTCGCTCAATGCTGGACCACTTTCAAAAACTGTTGGCTCCATTAGTCACTTGGACATGAAAAAATGAAAAGCTAGGGTCCATAAACACAAACGATTTGACCGGAATTTCTTTTTTTGTATTCTTAAAATACTCCCTTAAAAGAACTAAACACAAGCCAAAACAACTTTACTTCTCTATTTTCTATGGTCCAAACCTCAAGTTGGTTCTCAGAAAGATACAGAAGCACACAAACACACGCACAAACAACCTGGAAATATTAGTATTTACAAAAAGTACATCAGAGTTCCGATTTTATTATATTTGAACCAAGTCTCTCCTGAAGTAGAACAATGCAGACGGTCCTGATCTTATCAAGACAAATCCTAGTGCTGCTCCAAAGACAGCGGAACAACTACTAATACACCAGCACAGGACTGGGATCGGGTTCAAAGACATGCTGTACTTTAGTTCTCAGGAAAAAGTTTCAAGTTTTAGAAATCAACAAGTAATAGGTGGCTTCCCCACTTATAGATGCTGAGTTAAACCTCACCTCTATGAGCGTCTTTATCAAAAAAAAGCAAAAAAGTTGAGCCACACTGGACTACAGACAGAGTTCAGCTATGGGCCTAATCACAATGGGCTGCCTCCTCTTCACACACTGTGCTGGCCTTTTCATGCCTTGTGAAGAACAGTTAAAACTGCAGTTTAAGTATTGCAGCCCTATTGGAGCTCTCCAATTAGAGGGCACTGCTTCTTACTAAATACTAAATACCAATTTTTAGGTGGATACTTATGGCTTCATTGTTCGGTGTACCATGTGGCCTAAATCCCTTGTTTGATCTCCGTAGCAGTAATCACTGAATGTCCCATCAGTGGAATGGCTCATTGACTCCCTTATTATCTCCATTCCTTTAACATTGTTATTATCTCTTCATGTCTGTATTCCAACCTCTGCCCCCCCACCTATATTGTCTTTCCATCAATATCAGTCGGCAAACCAGTCCGTAGGCTTTTGAGATGTCACTCTGCAAAGCTCCTGCTCTCTCAAATCCTCAGTACAGTTTGATTAGCTTGCTACCTTCGGCTACATCATTTGATACACAAGGAATCCCTGGGCACATGCATTGCAAATTCTCCTCAATAATGAATTGCATGCGTAGGATCAAAGGCATGGATATGGAGCATACCTTGCAGAGGGATGTCAGAGGTAGTGAAGGCACTAATGAACCTAAACTAGCAATCATGAGGGGCCTAGGCATGTCACATGTGCAAGATATGGGACAGGGTGCTCACACAAATAGATCCATGCGGACAGCTGTGCAGAATTGTGTGATATGTAAAATGATAAGGTGCAGTACAACAAAAAAAACAAAAAACTATACAGTGCAGTCTGACATTATTAGGACATGTTTTTCTTTGTTCTGGATTTACTCGAGCGCATTCATTGGATTTGAAACGAAGCAATGAATACACTGAAGCTAAAAAGTGCCTGGAACAAGCAAATACCGGCTGTGTTCAAAGCCTGACAAAGCATTACTGGGGTGATGGGACGTTTATATTGAATTGTCAAAGTATTTCCTGCCCCCCAGAATTGGTGAACTATGTTTATAGAATGTATATTATAAGTGCTACCATTTCTACTCAATTCATATGATGTGGATGCAAACACCCTGAAATCAAAGCTGAGAGTCAGCATCTTTACCTAATAGTCCATTCATTTAAAATCCAATGCGCTAAAGTGCAGAACAACTCAACAAAGGAGTACAGCATACCATAATAGAGCACATACATATACAGAAATGTTCCTCTCTGATAAGCATGTGATCTTCTAGGAAAAGCTAATCCAATTTAAGAGGAGAGAGAGATTATAGCCCTCCTGCTTAAACCATCTATTGTGTTCTCTGCCACCTTCACATGCTTCTTCCCCACACATGTGCTTGTGCATTTAACAGGGTTCTCCTTGAAGAGCACTGTTCCTTCATGTGTCTAGGCTTACAAGATTATTACATTAGTTTACGTTCAAGACAGTGCATAGAGACAGCTAATATTCTCAATATTCTCAATTCAACGCACTTCGTTTGCTCCACACTTGTGGCTTAATACTGCTAAAACATGGAACTTATCATAAGCATGCTCAGAGATGACCAACACTGGCCTTAACATGCTTGCAGTCCTAAGTAGCTTAATGAGAATAACACTAACACCACCAGGGTTAAGGCTTCAAAATCCACAAGGACAACGCCTGCATATTAAACAGTATAATATGCACTTGTGATACTGTACTTGTTTTTGTTTGTTTGGTTTTTTAAGGCAAGGGTAAGTGTAACGGCCCGGGTTTGGGTTGCTGGGGTGGGTCGAAGTGAGAAGACGTGAGATGAAGAATAGCGAGTTATTTCTTTGACAATTGTGACAAATAATAGTTGCAAAATATAGTGACACTGTCAAAATAAGGTGGGTGTTATGGCCATATGTCTCTGATCTCTGCAAACATTTGCATACATGAATGAATGTATTATTATCATTTATATATGAATGAATAAAAAAGTATGCATGCATGAATGCATACAGAGATTGCTGTAGGTGGTGGAAGCTGAAGCATGCACCTCATTATTCCCAGTGTTTCATTACTTAAATCAGAGAGAAAGTGTTATCATTTGTTTGCTGGATCACAGTATGGGTGTTAAACTGACTGTGTCAACCTGGTCTCAGGTGCCTCTCCTGGTCACAGCATGACCCCCTAAGGATCAATGCCCTGGGGCAGCCCAAGAACACATTCGACAAAGTCTGGGATCTTTTGTGCATGAAAGTAAAGAACAAAAGGTGCACATATATAAATATATATATATATATCACAGCCAAAATTAACTTTCTTTGGTGTAGTCTAAAACCTGGAGGCTCAGAAGTGGTATATCCCCTCGCAAAGTAGTAACTCAACTATTGGCCAATAGCAGCACGCTGAAGATTGATTACACAGCAGCCTGTGAAAGTGATGAATACCACTGCAAAAAGGGTGGCCAAATTGGAAGTATATTGAAAGGCGGTAAGATTGAAAGAAAGCCTGGAAAAGAACAATGCAATCAGAAAGCTAGGAAACAAAGAGCGCTGTTCAGACCTGATGGTGCTTCCTGGGGCGGCCTCAATGGTCCACATGCAGTGCAGGTTGTGCTCATATGGCGCCGGGTAGCCCGGAGACAGGATGCGACCAGAAGGCTCATCCTTGCTGGTGCCCCCGCACTCCGCTGGAAAATGGTGGGAAAACAGAAAGACGGATTAAGGGGGTGAACAGTGAGCCGACGTTCTGAAAGTCAAATTAATAAAAGAATACAGCAAGGTTAACATACTTAACATACCAGAAACTGCATCATCCCACTTCCAGCAAAGTGCCCATCAGTTCCCTCTCATCATTATTAATTATTGACATAGCAGTCGCATGCTCAAATGGGATGTGCTTCATCATCTTGTTTGCAATTTGAATGATAGGAGGGAGAGCAGCCAACTCAATATACTCTATGTGTATCTCTTTGGCTCAGCGCAGGCAGCCCGCCATCCCAACCAATGACCTCATCCTGTTGCCTTTGAAAGTTGATGGACTTATTGACACAACATTCAATATATTAGACTTAAGTTCAGTCAAACTTTGAAGAAGATGCTTTGACTGGCATGACAAATATTTCAATATATTTTCAGGCACTGAAGATATATATTGCATGTGTGTAACATATAGCTGATATTAGCACCTACAGGCCAACGTGGTGGCTAATGCTTCATACCAAGAGAGCAGAGGACTTGTCATGAACCTCTTGTTCATCACAGGACAGTCAGTGAGCATGCTCACAGGTGTGTTTGCAGGAGTAGATGCTTCTAGTATCACATCACGGTTCAACAAGCCCCCCTGAGGTACACAACACACTCGCAGCATAAGCTCAGTCTCTCAAAAAATTGACAACATCACAAATGCGCATCAGTGAAACTACAAAGCAAAATCAGAGGCCAAAAACATTTTGTCAAGAACAGTGGCAAGAATGGAGTTTCTTTTCAGCCTCAAGTAATGAATTGCCATCAGAAACGCACTGTGACTGAAAAGCAATTTTCGGCCCCCCTTCAATTACCACCTCCTACCCTTATCCAAAAAGTGAATGAAAAAAAAAAGAAAATGTTCTCCAACAACATCAGACTTGAAGTGTTTTGTTCACATTTTTGAGGTCATCTCAGTTGACAAGAGGAGGGTAAACGCATTCTTGTTTCTTCTCCCCTCCCCTGAGAGGAAAACAGATCCTTCAAGCAGGAGGAAAATGGAGGAATCATACTGGTGGTGATGGTGGTGATTGTGAAAGCCATCTGTGGCAAGCGGCCCCTGTGCTGAAATACGGCAACGAGGGGGCACACACACACACACACACACACACACACACACACACACGCACAAAGACTGGCAAGAAGGAAGTAACCAACAACTAAGGAACTAATTTACCATAATACAGCACACACACACACACACACACACACACACACACACACACACACACACACTGAGAGGGAAACAGAGCATTAGACTGGGAAGAGCTGTGGCTTCAGACATAAACATTACTGTATGTCACCTTCCATTTTTCCTTATGTTCGCAAATAAATCTCTGCTTTGATTCCCTCCTCGCCTCCCTCCTTCACACTCCTCGCCTCCCTCATGCATTATACATTTAAATGGCAATAATCACCAGAGCTGGCCTCCGATCATTTTTGCTGTCAAAGCATAAACACACTAAACAGCACACATGCATTTGCTTTTACTGTCTTGTCTGAGAGTGGGGGAAAAATGATCTTTACTCTGAGGTTTTAGTCTCTTTTCAAGCTTTTCTTGTTGGAGAAAACTCGCTGCTTCACGGGGTGAAGAGACAGTGATCTATCACAGTCAGACAAAGCCATCTCGTTCTTCCAGCCTGATGACCTCAGAAACTACTGCTCAGTGCTGCCACGGCAGTGAAACTCCCTCAGTTTGAAGGGGTAGAGTTTCAATCTATGTCTCCACTTACATCTTTCTAAAATCAACCTCAGGTTCTGCCTCTGTTTTTGTCTCACCCTCTTCTCAAAGCATCTCACATGTGGGTGATCATATTGCATGAAGGTACGATGTGTTTTGTAAAATCTGGAAACATTCAGGGGACACCCTGCAGCACGAGCAGACACACAGCTCGAACATTTCACTTAAGAAACAAATGAAAATAAGTGTATAGTTAGACATTAATATGTAGAAATGTGTGGGCAGTTATAATAAGGATATTTACATGTGATTATACAAATTGAATATGGACACATTTATTTAACTCAGCATCCAACCCAGAGCTGGTCAGGGATTCAACCCGGCAACTTTCCTCTTCAATGACTTTTGGGATATAGACTTCCGACTCAGTTTCATTTTCCTCCCCCCTGCTTGCCATTCCCGTCTCATCTGTGTTCATTGTGTCCTCGCTGCAAGAAAATAATCCCACCATTACAAACGGAAGCAGTCCCTCATCTGCTCCCAAATTCACTCTGACTGTTAGGCTATCATCCGCAGCAAAAGGGGCATGGGGAGGACAAACGTGTCCAGAGATATACAGTATGCTGAACGCTGTTTGTTCCCCGACATGAAATTACCTGTCAGTTTGGGTTGAAACGGGAGCCAAGCAATATTATTCTAATCACCTTGGCTGATGTCAAAGAACATCATCCTGCCTGTTTTCCTTGCTGAGCTTCTGGCTGGTTTCTGAGAGACTCTGTCAAAATGTCGCCCAGGAGAAGATCCAAAACACTGCTTTGGGTTTGTTATCATGGCACCATATAGGCGGTATGTGTGTGTATGTGTGTCAGTTCAATAGTTGTGAAAATAATAATGTCACAGTTGTGTCAGCTGGCAACAAGTGAACTGTAGGTGAACTCAAATAACATCGTCAAAAATATATAATCATTTCCATACGGTCTTCTGACTTTGGACAGCTAGGGGTTAAAGTCTGCACGTGTGCCCGGCGTGCTGTCGATATGGGGACAGACTTGCTTTTGCAAAAAAAGAAAAAAAAAAAAACTGTGAAAAAGAGCACTTTGCAAATATGATGCAATATAAATACGTGGAGCTAAACAGAGCGCAGTCATTTTCAATGAGATAATGCACTAAATAAGGTGCTGGGAGAGCAACCAAATGGATGCCCGGAAATAGCAGAGCTAAAACAAACCGCAACAGCTTTTTCTCAACCTGCACCAGCATATTCACATTGTTATCAGGATGAGGAACTGGGTCAGACATTGTACTTCAGCTGAAGAAACAAAATAAGAAACTGGTTAGGATTAGTGGTGTGCCAAACAGAAAAAACAATCCCCTATAAATACTGTAATATAATGTAATAAAACACAATGCTATTTTATACAGCTTCATATTTTAGGAATTCATCACAGCATAATGTGACAAATAGTGATGTAAGCAAAGGTAATAAGACACTATGATGTAAGGCAGGACAGATCAGAACAACATTTCAGAAGGTACCGTCTCACAGGCAGCTGCCATAATCAGAGGTGAAAAGCACCCAACTATCATCACTTAAATACAATTTTGAAGCACTAATTTATACTTCGACTTCACTACATTTCTATGATAGCTTTAGCTACAAGTTCCAGTGCAAAGTAATGTATATATGTGTGTGTGTGTGTGTGTGTGCAATATAAGCAGCATAATCAAAAAACAATTTTATGAACCAATAAGTTTTGTATGAAAAATCTATGAGTACTTCCTCCATCACACACAGCATCACATCAAAAAGTTTGGCTGAAACAACCAAATGTCTGTGTCCCTCTTCTGGCAGTGAGAGGAATTACACGTACTGTTCACGTGCTCATGACGCCATAGGCTCTGTCATACTCTTAGATGCTGTTGCCTACTCCGTCACTACGGTTGCTTCCCACTTCAGAATTTACAACTGTTACTAAGGGCGCATCATGCCTTCGCCATAGCAGGATCAGACCTCGAGTTGCAGGTAGCCTCCCCGTAGTAACATTTTATCTGGCTTCTGATTGGCCAACATGGATTGAGGGTTATGGTTATATTGCTGCCTGTCGGTTTGGTATGCTCTTGCCAGCACTTTAATTGTTTTTTGGGGGCTCTCATATGGACAGAGATTTTTCTTCCAACAATGAACATGTGGACTTAATAACCCCCACCCCTTCATCTGACTCACCGACACAGAGTGGGAGGGGGCTGTCCCATGCCCTCCTCTCCCCCCTCAGACAGGTGAGCACCTCTGGGCCTTTCACGGTGTATCCTGGGTCACAGCTATACGACACTGTGCTCCCAGCAAAATGGCCCTTGTCCTCCCGCTTGTAGCCAAACTGAGGAACACCTGGATCCTCACATTTCACCAGCTCGAAACCTTGATGAGAGAGAGAGAGAGAGTAAATGCACAGATTAGGGGGGATTGTTAAGAAAGCATGAAAGTGATTTTCATGTGGCAGAGGGAACAAGGAGGGCTGGAAAATGAGATACAAGCAAACAAACTAAAAATGGAAATATTCAATGTAAAGAAAGGGTGTGTGTGAGTGCTACTCACTAATGAAGTGCAGTTCAAAGCCTTTACTGGTGTTATCCGCATTGCTGATGAACTCCAGCCACATGGAGCTGGAGGTGGAGTTCAGGGTTGTGTCTAGCAGCTCGCTGCCTGTAAACACTCCCAGCAGCCGAGCCTCATTACTGCTGCCATCAAAGACCTGACAGGGACAGGGGGAGAGTGGGAGGAAGTGTCTGAATTAAGATGATCAGGTCTCCACACACAGATATGCTAACAAGGCGCGCACACAGGGAGGGCACAGCTCCCCCACCGCCTCACTTTGAGCATGTCGTCCTCCTCCAGCCTGAAGTCCCGCGCTCGGAGCTGGATGCCTTTGCCGGGCTGCGTCTGGATGGAGTAGATGCACTCGTGGTTGTTGCCGTAGTAACCGGGGTAGTTGGGTGAGAGCAGCACCCCTTGCATGCCAGTCACGGATGAGCCGCATTCAGCTAGAGAAAAAGACAGGCAGCGGAGGGACAGACGGGAGATAGAGAGAGATGGAGGGAGGAAAGGGAGAAGGTGGTGGTGTTGGAAAGAGCAGAGAAAATGTCAATCGCTATATGCTTGAAACTCAGAGTGTATTCATTGATGCCGTCATGCATAGGGAGATGGGGGAGGCTATGGTGAGAGGAATGCGGTCAGAGACTACACCTGAATGTTGAGCACATCATCATAATCGCAATGCAATCTGAATATGATTAACAGTAATTTCAGCTGCATTTGAAAATTGCCTTTTCTGAATCCCATCAGGGAAAGAGTGAAAAAAACAGGCGGCAAAGTTTTCTATAGAAAAATAGCTGCCAGAATTTAGATGGCCACAAATGTACCCAGAATTTTTAACTTCATGAATGCGGTTAAGTAAGATGAGGCGAGGCGACAGGACTGTCTGAGAGGTAAATGGAAAAGTATCAAGTCTTTTAAAATAAGGCTGAATAGGATTGCTAGGAGTATGGAGAATAAGGAAATGTGTCATCACTGTCAACCTTTAAAGATCTGGATTCATCTAGAGGCAAAAAAGAAGAAGAGACTAAAAACTAGCATCTTTATTCCTACAGACAAATATGCAAGCGCCATCGTCAATCTGTGACTATGTATGTATGTACAAAATATTCTATTCTGTTATAATTTGGGGAATTCAACTGCTGTTTGTGTGACTCATATACAATTTGGAATATTTTTATATTCAGAATAAAGGAGGATTATTAATGTGCATGTAAACATAGTCATTGCCATGGTCTGTGCTTTATCCATCATTAGGAGCATTAGGATACAATTTGTGTTCATATCAACACACTAATGCAGCTCTTAAGGTTTGGAGCATCACAGAATCAGCATACTGACCTAAATCTTTGCAGTCTGACTCGTCAGGTTTCCCAGGCATTAGCGACGAGTAACATCAATAATTAACATGTTTCAGCTTTTTAATGTCACCCTCATTAGAGCTGCTGCTCTATATAATTTGGACAAAGTCAAAAAGGCTGTTTCTGGGAAGCTGTCCAATGAAGAGACAAACCGTGGGCGGATGGAGAGACGATAATGAGGAGAATTGAAAGGGAAATGCCTCGTCCTCCAACGTGACTGACTGTTTTGTACATTTCTTAATGGGTGGGTGTGTGTGAGAGGGCCAGTGTGGCAACATGGCATTGTGAGGAAGGTGGAGGGGGAGTGACAAAAGCCAAAATAAAGCATGTGACCACCTACCAACACACCTTGGCAGAGGGGAGCTCCACACCCGCCTCCTGCCCCCTAAGCAAATCACCCTCGCTGGACCCTCCAGCCGGTAACCTGGGAAACAGGAGAAGATGAGGGCGTCGCCCACTCCGTACTGCAGGCCTTTTCTGGTACTGTAGGGTGGGATTCCAGGATCCTCGCATGGCTCCAAATCGTACTCTGGAAAAACAGAATAAGGTGTAAAGGAACTGTGTTCAGGGAAGCAACATAAATCAATCCTGTTTTCTTTCTTCCTGATGGTTACTTGGTAGTTAATATCATGCCTTTTGATGCTTAAATGTCAGAAAGTGTAAATTGAACTGATTAAGGCTGTCATGCTGTGAACGGCTGAGAATTTATTACCGCTGACAAACAGGAAGTTAAACCATGCTCAAATTAATCGAATGTCCTCAAAGTCCCAGATCGCAGCTAGACAACACACCACTAAATGTCATTCATTAAAATTAATAAAGCATCACGTGCTTTTGAGGGGCAATTCCAAGTAATACATCTCCATATTCAGGCATCCGACCATTCAGCCATAACATCCTTCCTTTGATGCCAAATATTTTTTCACATAGGTTGTATTTGGCGATATTATTTTTTTAATATTCTTTTTACTGTGTCCTGGTGTCCAACTCAGGGGACGCTGTGAGAGCAAAAGGAGGTGAAATGATGTTCTCAGTGGGTAAAGGGCCACCTCTGCTCTCTTCTACTTGATTCTTTTATAATGAATTAAGTCTCTTGATGTTAACCATTTTATTATTCACTCTCGAGTGGCTGTAATTACATATTTCTGGGACAAATACTTTGATTATTATCTGCCTCGTCTGTGGGGGCCTCCTACTAACTAAGCATTGTTATTTGTGTCAAACTATATAAAAAACACCCTTGTTATTAAAAGGTCATGGAAGCCTCTGATCCATACTCAGGAGCCTGAGGCGTCCGCTCACAGCACGAACCTTAAGTGCTTAATGCTGTAACCTTTCTTTCCCTTTCCCCAATCTGTCGCTCTCAGTCTCCTCTGAATGATTCACCTGGCTCAGTCCTGCGAGCAGCACTTCTCTCCTCTCAGCAGTTTGAATGACAAAATCCATTCTTACCCGAGAAAGTGATGTTGAATCCCTCGTAGGACACGGAGAAGTCAGAGAGAAAGCGGATCTGAGACGTGTAGTTTCCAAACAGGCCTGCGCTGAGAGGCGGCGGCAGCGTGGAGCCCGTCAGCCTCCACAGGGGCTGAGAGAAGCTGCCATTCTCGGTCACCAGCAAATGGTCGTGCGGGCTCTCAAGGTGGAATGTGTGGAAGGTGAACTGAACACCTGAATATGGGAGGAAGAAAGATCACGGCTAAAACGTGCTGTATGTGTTCATATTGTTTTTTACTGTTGCACAAGTAAATAGAAAGTCTTCCCATCATTGTACATTGCTGTTCAAACGTTTGGTGATTGGTCTCTCATGATTTCAGAGAGAAAGCGTGAGAGGTTGCCAGACTAGCAACTGAAAGGGCAGACAGACACAAAGATGTCTCTGAGAAACGGTTACATAAGGACATCAGAAATCACCAGTCAGAAAACATTGGTAAAAGAAATTGGAAGCTCAGCATCCAAATATGTGCATATTTACACAGGAACAGGTAAATTTTTAAGTGTGCATATTAACACACAAGACATAAAATTCAAAATCAAATGGTATTTGGGGGAAAAATGGTTCAATAATCACTGACACTGAAAAAAGAGAAGTTTTAATCATGGAGTTGCACTTTTGGGGCCAAAACTATCTCAACAATTCTCAATTAAGGAAGAAAACTAATCGCCTGACTTAATCTGACATTCACCGGGTTTCTGTGAAACACACTGTTCTCGGTTTCATAATGCACACAGCGTCAATTCCCTGTCTTCCTCCCCTACAACTTATCAAAGACATTACACCCACGCTGAGAGAGCATCCGCAAATAAGGCCGTGTCAATTTGATGTGAGCGTTCTACCAAAGGTGACATGAGTGGAGAGTCGTCCCGTGGCGCCATAGCCCTAGGCCAGCCTCTCAGCGCTCCGCTCTTACAGAGACAGCTTGTTCGGCAAAATGAAAAGGCCACTCAATGGGGGGAAATGACATTGTAAGAGAAATTGAATTTGACTGCTGCATGTGTTGACAATGAATTTCTCTGCTCACCTTTGCCATGGGAGGTCTCGATTATCCATGTGCAGTTCAGGTTGTGCGGGTAAAAGTCTGGGAAGCCAGGTGACAGGATGGTGCCAAAGTTGCCCTGGATATAACCTCCGCACAACGCTGGTGACGCCGGGCGTGTGGAGACAGCGGGAGACGGATGAGGGAGAGAAACAAGAGGCAAAATAAGAGAGGGCAAAACAAAGTTGATGAGGACAGAAACAAAATTCCCCCCGAAAATGGCAAAACTTGCATTTACAATGCGGTAAAATGCATTTTACAAGAGGTGCCCTTCAAGACGGCATAAAAAGGAGAGAGTGGTATCACCAATATCATTACAGAGTGGGCAGAAATCAATACTGTCCTTAAATATAAAAGCATTTACAGATGAGGAAAAAGGGAAACATCAAAGGGTAAGCTGACCACTGTACATATAAAACATTTATGATGAAATGAGGCAGAAACTTTCAAAGTCTAAAATACGAGTCGGTGAAAGAAACGTTATCATCTTATATGGATTTTATAATAACTCAAGAATATATAGCAATCTGAAAGTGATGCAATATGAAGCAAAGTGCTCAAGATGATTTCTCATGTTTCGTCTGGAGCAACATACAACAATGAATTTGGCTTTAATCCCATTTATGAATAGGAGGAAATCTGGCAGGAGACTAATCATTTCTAGGTCAATATTATGGAACGTACCATCACAGCTAGGCAGGGGGCGGCTCCACTGAAAATTGGGTTCACATTCTAATGGCTCTGTGTCACTAAGTGTGTACCCTGCCTCACAGCTAAATGTCACCAAAGCGCCCACGTAGAAATCATTGCCGTGCCGCTGCCCGTTGACAGGTATACCGGGGTCCACGCAGTGATCCGACTGCAACTGCAGGGCTGGAGAGGATGGGGACAAAAAGGACACATGATCGAACACACAGACACACACATACTGGGAATCTACCTGCTTGCACTGTAATTAGGATTAGAGCCTGTTTTCAATAGGTCAAGCGGAGGTCGCGAAATGCTAAAAGGCAGTTTGCTTTCCCAAAGCAATCCTGATAAATAATTTACTGGAACATCCTTTTTCAACAGGAATAAACCAATGAGAAGTTTCACCACTTTCCCCCGCTCCACCTTGCATAGTTTCTGCTTAAGTAGCGCTCGTAGTGAATTATTGAGGCTTTGCAGAGATTTACCACAAAGAAAGTGCAAAAGGTTACCAGTGTGAGCCTCACAGGTAGGAATGAGGAATTTACAGCATGAGTGAAGACTGGTGTGCGACAAAACTGTGTTTGTGTGTGTGTGTGTGCACGCATGTGAGTGCGTATATGGAATTTTGAGCATGGCAGTGTGTGTCAAGGCAGGGTTATCTGACAGAATAATCTCACCCCATCTACTCTCTAATTATAGGTGTGCTAATAAGATTGGCTTCATGCTGAAAGTGAGAGCCTGTGGAGATTGTACATACAACCATGACTGAAAAGCTGTGACTGGTTTGCTGAGCAAGGTTTCTGACTGTTGTCTCTTGATTTGGTCTGTCTCCACTGTAATAGATTCCTTTCTGTTCTGTCTGGTTCTGCGACACATTGGTAAACAACACCATCCTTTACAGTTTACATATCCCGTATCTTTGGGTGACTTTGTGTGTTCACAAGCTCGAAGCCCTTACTTTCATAACGTATGCGGAAGCCAATGTCGGAGTGGCTCTTGTCGGTCGAGAAGAGGAGATACAGGAAGTTGGATGTGCTGATGAGGAACTGGGGAACCTGGGTGCCCTGATAACTGCCGATTAGAGGTGAAGAGGGAAAACGCCCATCGCGCACCTCAAGGACGTCATAGTTGACCTCCGTGCGAAACCTGAGAACAGAGAAATAAGTTGAACAAGGCTTTTAAAGCTTAACATAAAAGGAAACAAAACAAAAACAAAGCATTTGTAATGTATTGTCAATACAAATGATTACATTATGTCACATAAAAATGAGTCTCTGAGTTATGGTAATGGGTGATGGGTAATTATCAGGTCAAGTTTAGCAGCAACTCCAGGGCTGAAAAATGAAGGGCACGCAGAAGTGCCAAAAACTGCAGTTCCTCAAATGTCCACTTGAGGCAGGCTGTAAAAGCGACTCAATCCTCATTGACCCCCATGATAAAATGTCCGACTTTAGAGGAGAAATAAATGTTTACAGCCTGGTACAAAAAACGGTTTTAGTCTCTAGAGCTTATCTCCCCGTTCATGAAAACTGTATGGGGTGGGGGGTGAATTTTTATATAACTCACTTATTTAAATTATATTAAGGCTTAAAGTTATGCATAATTATGGTACATTTGAGAGACAGATAGCCTCTAGGTTTCATTTGGCCTGCCTCAGCTCCACCTCTTTGCCTGTTTTTGGATTAGCTGGGAGTTTGACGGAGTCAGGCACAGCCAAAATGGCGATGGAGCCGCTGTCACGCAGCTTCGGCTCACAGCAACGGCTCATCAGAAACCTGTGTGTGACACCATGGGAACTACGTCCATGTTTTACACAGCCTCTGGTTGTGAATTAGCATGTATTAAGTCACCACAAACAGGCCTCTGTACAGCTCATTTTTGAACTGGGGCCCCCACGCGGGTTAATCTGCTTTTGGACAAATAGGCTAAACTAGGCTAGGCTAATAGGCAAATCTACCAATCAACCAATTACAAGACCAGGTGAAAAGAAGTGTTGAGTTTCCCCCTCAATAATAATAATAATAATAAAAACTTTCTGGCAAATTTGGCCTCAATTAACATCCAGAAAGTTGGATTGCATGTGAACTGATGGGAGTGATGCATGAATGAAGCTTATTTAGTTGGACAATAATTTAAACAAGATTTGGCGCCAATGTTACAAGTATTTTGCTTTTAACCAACATTCTGAAACCGGGAGGGTTTTAGAAAATCCTGAGACATTTGGCACGGTTTGGTGAGTGCAGCTGTGTACCGGGCGTGTGTGTGCGTGTGTGTGCGTGCGTGCGTGCTCGTGTGCTCTCGTCTTTGGTGCCAGAGCCACTTCATCTTCAAAGCCATGAATAAATTGCTTAGTTTCAGAACCATGTCATCCAAATGAAGCGTTTGTGATATTTTATTGATGTTACATAAAAATTAAAGAGCAACAAACATTTATGTTGTATTCATTTTGCATGCCGTGCTATTGTGGCACTGACTAGGATCAAATGGGCTCGCAACGATGAGCCTTAGTGAAACGCTAATGTAGCGTTTGATCCTACGACTATCGCTATCGTGCTCTCTCTTTCTCTCTCTCTCTCTCTCTCAAACATCAGGGCAAATTACCTCCTCTCCCATCTCTCTGGTTCCCTTTGACGGAGCATCTACCCTTACACACACATGTACATTTACAAACTTGCGCCTTCTTTGTGTGTGCGTGTGTCATCTGCAGATCTAGAAGTGGGGTGTGTCAAATGAAAGCATCAAATGTGCACTAATGAGCATTGCTTAATAAAACATGGTGTTAGCTTAGTTGGGGGCGTACACTGACGTGCATTGGATCGACTGCATTACCGCCACGAAGGGATGACAGAGGAGCGGATTAAAAAAAAGTGATAAATGTGAGCATGTGCTGAAATTGTGAGAAGGTAAATGGGAGGTAAGTACAAGCTTTCTCGGAGGAAAACAGGAAAACAGTGACGCGACAGCAGTTGCCATCTGGGTGACTCACTTGTCGAAGATGATCTTGATGGGGTAGCCTGGAGGAGCCTCAATGATCCACTCACAGTTAAGGGCCTCCTTATAGAGTTCTGGCCAGCCAGGGGAGAGGATGATCCCACTGGGAGCCTTCAGATCCCCTCCACATGGGGCTAACGGAGACAGAGAAGAAATGAAGATGGAGGGAAAGAGCAGACAGAGATTGAATTATGCACGTCTTCCCCAGCTGATGTATGACAATGTCCATGGATGATCTCATGCATCAGCCGGGGCTCATCCCATTTCTTTTACTGCCAGGGTCTATCTAATGTAAATTGGCGACAGCTCACTTCAAGGTTAACCGCTTCTCCGAGGAACACGCTCCTCGTCGCACGTGTGTCTGTGTGCATGTGTAAGGGCATGTGTATGTTGCCTCCCCTCTGTTGTTGTCTTTAAATCTGTCATCAAACCCCTCCTACAAAGGTGCTGCTGTCATCTCCATCAAACGGAGAAAATGGAACAACTCTGATGGCTGGCACAGAAGACACTTGAGCGCATCAGCCCCTCTCTGCACCCTCGTCTTTGCTGCCGCTGCTCGCTTTGCTGTGCATCTCTTTAACTGTCTATCCTTAACCAGAACACACTGGCGCAGTGGAGGGCTTAGTTACAGTGTGAGCTCCTCGCTCCCTTTGAAGTGGAATGATTTAATCAGCCAACTCAGCATACTGAAGGACATCTATAAAACGCATTACGCTACAAACGCTGGGGTATGATAGATGGTCTCAGAGGAATACAACGCTGCTGTGGCACACAGGGGGAAGTGACATGTTTTAATAATGCTTTCTCCTTTGCGTATCATGAATAGTGCACCTGATTAGGCTCCTTAGAGTCCGAGCCAGGTCGCTTTATGTGCTGTGCTGCTGGTGTCCAAGAACCTCAGCGGGTTAACACCCAGCTTTATCTTAGCTTCGCCAGCTATTTTGGCCTTTTCTGGTCTGCTGGAAATAGTTTATTTAATATTGAGTTAGGGAGGGGGGTAAAGGGATGGTTCAGCAATCTGTGTGGAAGCACAGCAAGTCTGCAGCATCAGACTCTTGGAAGAACAAAGCATCCGTATCATCACCAGCAATCCCCAACCTTGAAATTTGTAACATTATTGATATCAATCAATTACATCTGCATCAATTGCAAATGAAATTTAACTAATGCAACCCAAAAGAAACAGCAAATCCACCACTGTCTTCCTTTTTATCGACAGCAATCCATTCACTTGGGTGTGTCGCATTATTAACATGAGTGAACATTAAAACAAGCATCCGGGGCAAATGCTTTCACAGATAAAGGTATGCACATCTTTCTCTTAATGACTTCAATCCTGTGCATAATGAGCCGGTGATATCACAGCTAACACTACCAGCTCAAACACAACTGCCCGGGCTGTGATATTGGAAAAGAAATATGGAAAAATCCCACTCATTTTGTTAATATGATAATTCATGCACCCATATGTGTACCCTGCAAGATGCTTCACCTCATGCCAGCTAATGAAAAAAACATTTGTTGGAGGCTGGAGCTAAAATGCTCAGGTTAGATAACAAAGATCCAAAAACCTGTTGTTAACCACTCCACTCCCTTACTCACCCTCACAGCGGGGGACTGCGTTATCCCACACCACGTTGCCGTCCTTGAGAATGCAAGAGATGGTTTGCGAGCCGTGGGTCTTAACGAAGCCCTCCTCGCACAGGAACGAGATGGAACTGCCCAGCTGAAGGCTCTCGCCGAAGCGCTTCCCATTTACTGGCACACCCGGGTCTGGGCACTCGTTGTGGCGAAATGCTGTTGGAAATGCAGAGAGGCGATCGGGTCAAGCGTGAAGGAACAGACATAGTTCTGAGGTGAAGGTGTTTCCTCAGTCACATGGACAAAAGGACAAATGCTCATCTTGTTGCAAACACAAATAAAAGTGCAGATCACCTGTGTTTCTGCTGGTACTAATCCCTCTCACATCTTACGCAGTCTCTACAAAGATGCTAATTTCCATGGAGATTTTAAAATAATTACCCAAGTTTCTTGACAAAACTTTTTTTCTCCTACTGTCAGCATTTAGCAATGCCAGCACTAAACGAGAAGAAATTTGTTTCATTTAGTGAGTCACATTGATTCTCCCTGCTGCAGTGGCTCCAGCCGTATGCAGATAAGCACCAGATGACACTGTTGTAAACAAGGAGGGAAAATTATTTTCATACATCCTCAAAACTTCATTGATCGGGACTCTCGATGAGACTTCAAGTAGGAAGCCGGGTAAAAAGGCCACGAATAAAACACAGTCACACAAGAAGAGGCATAACCCTGGAACGAGGCGTGTAAACAAATACATCACCTGCGCCACTATCTCTCTTACTTACTCTCTCGTGCTCACTCTTGTACACACGGGGGTAGCTGACACGTGTAGGTGCTGATGAATCCCTCCTCTGTAGCCACTGGACCCAAACAGAGTGCCAGCCACACCTCATCCATCATGATCATCTTATTTATTAACGTGCCAAAAATCCCCTCAATACAGTTTGGCATGTCCTTAATTAACATGAATGATGGAAGTTGTCCGCTCTGCCCCACAACCCCCCAAAAAAACAGTCCTGCAGTTAGACGACGCTGCTCTCAGGAACTAACCGTCATCTTCAATTAACTGCGCTTGACATTCATTCACCACGCTGCATTGGTTATTTATTTATTCATCTAACTTGCTAATTAATGCATTAGTCGCCATGTGTTGTCCACATTGTGGCATCACGGAGGCACCTGGGCTGGGTTGACGGCATGTCTGCAAATGAGCTAGCGCCAGGGCCCAAAAGCATTTTGGGTAGGCTGAGGTGTCTCATTTTAGCAACAGCAGAAACAGCTTCAAGGACTAGAAGCAGAACGGACGATCAGTCTTATTAGGAGCACACTGTAATTTTAACCGCCAGTCGTCGCAGCAGATAAGATCAAATTAGTTAGTACTGTGCTTACGATTAGATCAGAGTAGAGTAGAGCCCCCCTGTATGTGAAGCAGAAGTTAGCCACAAATCAAAGATATCTTGGGGTGCACAGTTACATTCACGTCCACGACCATTCGCACCAGAAAGAGACAGATTCAGACAAGGCTGAGGATGAAGTCCATTTCCTGTTCCACTGCTCATTATATGATGATTTAAGAGCTCCTTCAATTTTTAGTAAAATGTCCTTTATTTCTGATGAGTTCTTCTGGCTGAATGATTACAAAAATCTTTTATTTGCAGAGCTTTGGACAGAAAAGTGGCCAATGTTGCAATCCAATATTATATGTAATGTTATATGTTCTTGTCTGACAGATGTCTCACCTCTGTAACAGTACAAGTCCATGTGGGCCGGGTACTTGTATGTGCATGATACAATAAATAACACAACTAACTACCTGACTAACTACTACAACAAATATTAATGATATTCTCTAAAGTACATGAATGCCTATATTGTACTGTGGTAAACTCAGGACTTCAAGTACAAACTAGACCGCATGAAAGTAACAAACTGTAAAAGTTAAAAAACAACATTTTATTGCTTGTATTAAATTGAGCCTCTGCAGCTTAATTTTGGTGCCAAGTCTTATTGAGACAAACCTACCAGCGGCACCTTAACTATCTATGAAACAGCTTTGTGGCTTTACGGGGTTAGGGTTAGACACTCTGTGCGCTGATATTTATTTTGGGATGTGCAAGAATGCAAAGATCAGGCTCATTACACAATAGTGCATATGCAACGAATTCAAAAAATTCCTGCTGCCAAACCCTCACGGTACAGTATATGCATGAAATGGGTTTACCAGCATGCAGCCAACATGCACTGCGTCAGAGTATAAAACCTATCTGGAATTTCCTCAGAAGTCAGCAGCTACCCAGAATAGAATATAATGAGCACTGCCGCAATGTATCTGTCAGGTAAGGATGCTGCATCTTTGTTTGGGTTTTATTTAGATGTCAAGTCTCTATTTAGACAATAAAGACAGGTTTTTTTTTGTCATTTCTCTATGCGACTGCGTGTGTGTAAGGAATGTCTTGCTGATGGGTTGAAGAGATTATGCGATATGTGGGAGACAAGGCTCATAGATACGGCAGATGATTCATGAAGACTATTTCATGCGTGCACACACTCGTACTGTACTCATGCACAAACAATCTAGAATACGAAACATCCAGTCAGGGTGGGCTTTTGTGATAAGCTTTAAAGACTTTCCTTTATCTCCTTTGAAGTAACATTCAATACTTACTTGTAAATGTGATGTTAAAGCCTCTGTCTGTGTAGGTGTGGTCAGTGAGGAACTCCAGTCGGGCCACATGGGCGCTAGTCGTTATAGAAGGAGGCAGGACATCACCAGAGAAGGTGCCCAGGATGGGAGATTCAGCCTGACAAAAAAACAAGATAAAGATTTTCTGATAAGACCAAAGGCATCATGAACGAAAAAGCAAAGAAGTCAGAGAGTAAACAGGTCCTAGAGGGAAGGAGACAGATAAAATGACTTGCAGGTCCAGTGAGGCTGGTAGGCAGGTTGTCTGGTTTGACACAGGCAAAGTTGTACAAAGAGCTACAAGTAACCAGGGACAACATCTTATATTTCAGCGCTACCTTTCCTCCATCCTTGATCGAGAGGAAATCAAACTGTTTCTCCATGCTGAGGTCGTTGAAGTGCAGATTGATTCGACTCTCGGGGTTGGTGATGATCAGCCACACACAGTGCATATTGTTTCCGTACTCCTGGGGGTAGTTGGGAGACAGCAGCACCCCGGATGGAGTGGTAAAGTTGAAGAAACAGGAAACTGTAGGAGTGATAAAGAGAGACGGACAGAGAGAAAAAGAAATAAGTATAAGACAATGCATTTTATTGAACCTGTAGAAATCCCCCTCACATCCCACATACTGTGGACATGTAACACATCAGGGAGGAAGTTTAAAGACACCACTATAACCACCAATTTGTTGAACTGTGCATGAGCACATTTGCTGCACAATGACAGTAAGCTTAGGCTTACATACAGTCTAAAATTACAACAATTCAAGGTGAAAACTTGTAATCAACAGGAATTTGAGGTAATTTATGGGAAAAAGAGGCAGAAATGGGTATAAAATGGAACTGTAGGCATTATTTGCTCAGGCTGTATCAACCATGTAATATGCAGATAGACTCAAACCTTTCACCATATCATACGCAGACATAATTGAAAACTCTTCGAACATAAATGAAGAAAAATCAACAATTTAGTTGAGTTTAATTAGACGAGTTAACTCATTTAACAGAGATGAGTGGAAATAGATCAATTAAATCTCCTCAATTAGTAGGCTCAGTCATGCTACATCCACATGGTAACAGCTTGCCAGCAAAAACAAGCACACGTTAACAAGTTATGAACTGTGTTCTTTGCTTTACACTACTATCTGCTGTTTGAGCAACACATCATAAGACTATATAACAATATATTCAATCCAGTAATATAATGAAGCTTTGAGTGAAAGCCTGGAGTCCTTTGGCTCAGACAGTGCAGCAGTGTGGGCTGCACATGTGTTGAGAGAACGCACTGTGCGTGCAGACTGACTGATTTAACTGAATTCCTGTTGAATGGGATGCTGAGGAAATGATCGGTACATGTGATGAAAGTGTGTGCTGCTGGATGCAGTGCATGGTTACAATTCCGTTAAATAGGCATATGACAAAATCATGCCATAAGATCATTATGTGTATCCATCCAGGACTATTACAAGGTGCAGTTTTTATTTTGAAATTGTGCAAAATTCCCCAAATTCCCAAGATTAACTAATTGGATATTTTCTGTTTTTTTCAGATTTTTACAGACACTAAGCAACCCTGGGATTCCAGAAGGCTTACTGGAAAAGAGAGAAATGAAGAGAATTTGCTACCAATAACGTCATATAACAAAAAGGTGTTTGTGAATTATTGTAGCAAATTTGTACTATTTATCCACCATTAGACGAGAGGAGGCGGCCACTAGCAACAACATTTTATTAAACGCACTTAAAGGAGTTTATATACTGGTTATACAGTTGTTCATCAGGCCTGACACAAGGTCTGATTCCCCGTGAAATTAGACTAAATGATTTATGGCACACAGACCAGAAGAGCCTCTGTTTGTCTATTCCCCGGCGAAGTTATTTGTTCGTGTTTAAAAAAGAAAAATAGTTGCATCCTTCTTTCACTTGTCTCCAAAACAAATCTGCGTCCTAGCCACAGGACACGAGGGGGTGGAACACCACTGCTTTTGTCCACACGGGCCCCAAAAATCAGCACAAAATGCAAGTTTCTTGTCGTTGCTTTGAATAAGCCCCATGTAATGAAATGGGGATAGAGGAGGCCCCAGCCTCAGAAATTTTGACAACATATAACCAGAAAAATGATTGTTTCCAGTCAATGTCTGACTGAAAGGAATGCATTGGCAATGAAAATGAAAAATGCTCTCACATCCCTCGCCGACCGCCGCCAAGGCTGTCGCTTGATCCCAGTTGCTCCAATCGATGTGCTTAGAGGGCAACAGCACAACACCTTGATGTTACTGGGCAGATGTAGCCTCCCCTCCAAAGCCAGCACACAATTTCTGCTTTGTTCACGGCTAAACAGGCATATGCCTGGCCAAGGAGTTATATGAAAATGGCAGCACTGACGGTGCTCTCCACTGAGATATCTACATCTGACAGGGCAAACAGACCACTCCTGGGCTGTCACAGGTTCTGGGCATGTCGTCAAATCTCTCATCTACCCATTATAATTGGTTTCTAGGTAGATGTGAGGTGAGGGATGGGATATGAAAACGGTTTAAAGAGTTTTTGAGAAGGTTTGGGAATTTTAGTTGTCTCCTCACTCTGCTAATTGGTCTAACTTCGAGGTGCAGGGATTTTATTTTTCAGAGGATGTTTCACGAGAAATTCAATTTACAAAATGCATGTAGGTTGGCTTTTGAGGCAAGGGTTATACCCACGTGTGTGGAAGAAAAGACAATTCTGTTTCAACAACCCCAAAATTAATTGCAAGCTCAACATCAACAACAACAACAACAACAACAACAAGGGACTTTTCAGTTGAAAGTTAATGAAGAAACATGGAAAGGTTGTACTCCTCTCCATTAGTTAGGTATTTAGATACACAGAGGAGCTTAAAATGCTCCAGTTGTGGGAATACAACGACCAAAATATGAAAAAGGCAAACACTGTCGGCGGTCACAATGAATACATCATCTTTTTATCAGAGTAAATGAGAAAGACAAGCATACTGTGTTGTGTCTACACAACTAAAATAGTTTGTTAAATGTTAACTAAATAAACAATGTTTACCAGTGCTAAATGGCCAAATTGACTCGTGTGCCAGCAACCTCTGTGTCATTCAGCTCAGTGATGTTTATCTGGATGCTGCAGCTTTTTGTCCATCCTATTATCTACCAATAATCCAACAGTGGGCATTATCTGCATGGTCAGCTCACTTTCCTCTCCCCCCTCGCCCTCTTACTCTCTCACGCTGTGTGTTTGTCTTTCACGGCGATAATTGACTAATGAGCGCTCCTATTGTTTCGAAATCCACGTCCTCTGCGAGGCAAACTGTCGGGATAATCTGATCATTTATTATGCAGCCGTGCCTGCGCTCATCTCCACAAACATCCGTGTTTGTATGCACCGACGCAAGCACACAGGTGCGCGCAGGGGTGTCACAGCCATTTAAAATGTGGGGGTGTTCTAGGTCTGGCACATGAGCAAAATTTTCTGAATCTATCATCGGAAAATAACCCTACAATTATCCATTAATGTTTAAATCTTTATATTAAAAAAGTAATATATGGCCGAAAATAATAACAAAAATGTGTTTTTCCTCAATTATACATTTATTCTAAGAAGAACAAAACCTCTTTCAGAAACAATTCCAAAAGATGTCAATTATATGAAAAAATACCACTGAGGTGATGGTAGTTTGGGAACAGGACTTAAGTTTTCAATTTTCTGTCAAAGAACTCCCTTAAAACATAGATATTGTAACGCCCCCGCAATGTTATTGCTGTTTAGTGTTCCAGTTTTCTACCGTCAGTGAACGCCTCTGGTACAGATGCATGCGTGTGGTTGGATGAGGAGGAGGGGGCGGGGCGAGAGGTGTGCCTGTGTGTGTGTGGATGGGAGAGAAAGGAAGCGTGCGAATGAGGAAAAGATTTTGGAGGTTGGATGGAGTTTGTTTGGTGTGGTTGCGTCCGACAGTAACCGTTTATCCTGCAATAAAAAGTAGGTGAGACCAACTCTTCGTCCGTTTCTTGGATCCAGTGGCACCCTACAATATATAGCCTCAGGAAAAACTGGGGGGTATGAAATCATCTGGTTGTAAAAGTGGCGGTGTCGCAACCCCCTCATCCCCCACGGGTGCGACGCCCGTGGGTGCGCGTGTAGAATCTGAGTAACACAAGGCGAACTTACAAACGCAGCTGGGTTTCTTCGCCGACCACTGGTTGTTCTTCTGACAGGTGATGTTTTTCTTCCCGACCAGCTCAAAGGCAGGCAGACACTCAAAGTAGAGTCTGTCACCATGACGAAAGCCTGTCCCCTCCCGCTTGCCATAAGCTGGGATTCCAGGATCTCCACAACTGCCTTGGTCAATTTCTGTGTTGGCAAAAATAAAGACAAAAATATTCAATATGCAAAACTGACATTGATCGTAAATAATGACTTAAGATGAGAAACATCAATGCGGGTTATGCTAATAAAGACCTGCTCCTGTTACCAGCAATCATAACAGAGATGTAAATGTAAAGGTCAGGCGTAAATTAGCACAAGCCACTTCCCTGAATGTCCTCTATTTCACCTGCAAATTATCCTAACGAGAAAAATAGCATTGCTGAGCATCATGGACAATCATTGCGGCTCTGTAGCAGATGAGTCTCATCTCCAGTTTCCTTTCAAAAAATACCAGATAGACGAGAGAGGCGCAGAGAAGCCGCAGGGAGAGAGACATCTCGAGTTTATTACTGGCCGTAGCCTCCAGCAGATATTGACAAGATACAAACACATAGGTAATAAGTGATATGAAGATGCAGGACCCACCATTAAATCACAACAAACAACACAGTGCTGTTTCCTTGAAGTTCCACGGTTTGTAAATAGCAGTCATTTTTGTCCGACCCTATATTGTGCCAGGACAAAAGGCAACCCACCCGAGTACATTTGGCCAAACCCAATTTCTTTATCTTCTTTTTTATCATTTCCATTATTTATTTTTCTTTCTCTCATGCTGAACATAGAAACCTGCAGGGACAGTCATACAGATTGGAAAATCGACTTCCCTAATCATTCTTTACTATGCTCTCCTGCTGCCAGCTCTCAATAGTTGGATGCTGGAGCTTTCCAGCAGCATATTCCCCTCACGCTCACCACGGAAATCTATGTGCACATTACATGTACTCCACATTATTTCCATCATTTATTACGGGAACACTGAAATTTTTATCTACCAGAGGAACGATTGATGTTAAGTTCAGCGAGTTCGGTGCACAGTCTGACATTTGTTTAGCCTTGCTTTTCCTGACATGAACTGGGTAGCAATAGTTCATCTAAATTATAGTTAAATAAGCATGACATCTTGTGTAGCTCTTGCATCCTGTTAGCCTCCTGACATCACAGAGAAAACACAATTTCCATCACGTGTCTGATACTGTTAAAGCTACTTTCTACATCTGGTTATATATATATGACCTTGGGCAAGATGAGGAGGAAATAATTGAGCAACAGAGAGAAAATGTTCGGGTCTTCTGCTCGTTTTGAGTCAGTGCAGCTTTAGAGCTTGTGTTTCGACCAGATGGGTGACAAACCAAGTTCCTTTTGTAACTATCCAGCACTGCGACACCTCAGAAATAAAAAAAAAAAAAGGGGGGCTTGCTGTGAAGGGCACATGTCCTTAACAGTAACCTCGGCTGGGTAATGCATCCCCGGCTGTAGAGTGTCCTGGGTCTGGTCATAACTTCAGTCGTTCCTGGCTTTGTTGAGACTGTGCATCAAAGGCATTCTCCCTGTCTGGCGCCTTGGCGAAGACTGAATGGATCTAACTGAACGGCTGTTAGCGATGAATGACTCAGCGAAGAGTTCATTCTGGGCTGACGAGACAGACTAGCTTCTACACTTCATGACATTTAAATCAACGTGATTTTCCTATTTTCTCGTCATGCATTTATTTTTAGCATAATTTCCTTTGCCACTAAGTAGTCTTTACTGTCTCTTTATCCTCCCAAAATGTTACTCACTGATGTTGCAAACCTCTCTCTCTCTCTCTCTCTCTCTCTCCCCTACTGCAAATGTATCCCCCTCCTTACTGTGTGACAAACGTTCTCACTTGCGTCGGTAGCTGACGTGGGCACTTTCAGGTACCCACACAAACACACACACACACACACCTCCACGACCACCCTTCTTCCTTAAAACCACACACGCCAATTTCATTATCGCAAGATTTATGCAATCCTCTTTCTTTCGCTCACTCTACTTTCTACTTCTCCGAGGTTGCAGATTGCAGATGGGAATGCTGAGGCATCCTATCGAGGCATCCGGATGGGGGAACACAGAGAGCGAATAAGCTCATCCATCCAGGAAATGATGGCAGGGCCTAATACGATTTTAAACCGCACCGGGGGTGATGCCGGGTATAAATCCATACTCAGCCCTAATGATGATCATCATTTAGAACACATATTTAGAGCTCACTGCTGTTTGGATGTATGGCTGTCCTGAGGCAGCCTCATTCACAAGACAACTCATTGATCTTGGGTGGAAGTCACCTTTAAAAGGGGGAATGGTGAAAAGGAATTTTGAGGTGAGCCTGAGTGAAAATTAAAGAGAAAATATATAAACAGAATGTATGAGATCCAACAGAAACCGCAAATGGGAGACCGCGAAAGCTTTGAGACAGACACAGAAATACGTACATACATACATAAAGCACACACACAATGAGGCATTTGTTTGTCGCTGTAACAGACTCCCTGCAAGGCTTTTGTCAAGCAAGGCCTGTCTGGCTCATGGGCCCCTGCAATTAGACCTTTAGGGAAAATTGACGCAGTAAATAAGCCTTTTGAAGTCTGTGTGTATGTGGTGTGTACATGTGTGTGTCATGTGTACATGTTTGGGACCGTATGCGTGTGTCTCTGTGCATGTTGCGTATAAGAGAGCAGGCAGGACTGAATGAGACAGCATTTGATTCTCATGAATAAGGGAAGAGATGTAATGGCATATTTGTTGTCCCTGTCTGTTTGACATTCCAGCGTAATCCAAGCATTGTAATGGGACTCAGACTCACATTACTGTCAACAAGTACGCTGCAGTCTCCTAAGGCCTAAAACGACAAAAGGACGGCGATAGTCAAGTTTATTGGTACAATCTAATATTGCATACAATGTGACAGGCCCCACATTTCCACCACCCACATTAAAACTGCATATGTGACGTATCTGCAAGCCCAATTCCAAAAAAGTTGGGACGCTGTCTAAAGCATAAATAAAACACAACGTGATAATTTGCTAATCCTTTTTGACATGTACTTGGAAACAGTACATAGGCAATGTATTTAATGTTTGATTTTTGTAAATATCTGCTTAATCTGATTTTGCATGTAGGTGTAAATAATCCACGTTTCAAATTATTCATGCCCAGCACCAGTACAGAGTACTACAGTGGTCAGGTATAGACCTACACGTATGCTTTTACACCGGTTTTGTTTGCGATTTCAGTTGAAAGATTGAGGCCACTGCAGAGTATGCAGCCCACACTCAAATGCATGAGTAAGACGGGAGTGCGTGTACTGGTATGAGCGTGTTTGCAATTACACTTGATGATCGGGCTTAAAATACAAGTAATTGAGAATGCAAATTAGATTTTGGGTGCTCCAATCTGGGAGGTGAAGTGGTTCAAAGCGTTTCTTCCCCTTCATTAAGTAGAACTCATTGTTTTAATTACACTTTGGTTCAGCATGCTGCTCCACTTTCTCTGTTATTTTTACTGATGAAAAATAAGCATCTGTGGGCAAGGGAGAAGACTCGCTGTGCTTCTGAGAGGCAAACGGCAGACTCATCTACAAGAACAACTCTGGCAAATTCCCCATGCTCGCATACATACGCACAGACAAACCGAACACACACACACACACACACAGACTCACGAGCTCACACCTTTTATCTCTCATCTTCACACATGCATGAAAGGACATACACATATTAATTCCCGTCTTTTTTTTAAAGCTCTGACACACATGCATCCACACACACAGACACACTCACGCAGGTACACACTAGGATTAGACGATAGGACAAATTAACAGCTATCTGCTGCATTGGTGGCTCATGGACCATTTATTTTACCAAAATAAGTGCCTTTATTGTCCTGCCTCATTAGCGCACAAGGCATCAAACTTGACAAATCATTTATTGGAAAGCATCATTTCTGCATAGTTGCAAGGGAACCCGGAATTCATGGCTCCATTCACTGATAGTCTTGTTAGCGTATGTGTTCTTGGTGCAGTGTGCGCTTGATTTAAGGGCTTTGTAATCTAGCTGTTGAGCTTCATTACAAAAGTCTTAAGTGTAGCACCTCTAACCCCTATGTTTTTCGAACTAAAACTCAGGTTGATGAATGCAGGGAAGGACAATAGTGTTGGAGTCCGCTGACTGTGTCCTGTCAGAGCCCATGATGTCAGCTTTGAGCAGCGAGTCACAGCGCACAAGGGCAAATGACTAAAAAAGGCATTTAATTCCATGTGAGGTTAGAAGAAAGAGCTGCTTTTTAAAATGCAGCCGGCAAGCCAGCAGTCATCCTGTTGACTGACAACCAGAGCGTTTGAAGCATCCTTACCTTCGTAGGACACCTTGAAGCCCAGGGAGCCACTGGTGTCATCTGTTTTGAAATTGAGCCACATCTGGTGACTGGTGCTAACCACAAGGTCTGGAGTGGTGGTACCAGACAGGCTGCAGAGAGAGAGAGAAGAGGACACGTTTCTTAAACAGACATCTCTTCAAAGATTGCCTTGAATATACTTAACGCTTGTGCTACATATAGTATGACTGCAAGGTGTCAATTGTGAAACCTGGATCAGTTGTTCCAATTATTATGAGCAGTGTTTGCACTTACTGCGGCGAATCTGCTGTCACTTTAATAGCCAAAGGCCCTGCTTCCACTGCATCATTAAAAAACTTTAATGCAAGCAGCAAAAACAACACCTGAAGTTATATATTAAACTATCTGACTTTTCTCATCAAAGGAAAGTGTTCTGAAACTGTTGCAGGCAATTCCAGTTTGAGAAGCCTTTTTTTTTTTTTTATCCTAACCCTTTTATTCGAAACAGTTGGGGACAAGAAAGTGGAAAATGAAGGCAACATCAGTCAATGCCACAGAAGTAATTTAATCCTATTTGAAAAGTAATTCCACCCAACTCTAATTAGGAAGTGTGTAGCTGCAGAGTAAGTGATTAAGGGTTCTAATTTTAGTGATGGCACATGGAGGATGGTGGGAGTACTAAGGAGGTAGTGTCTGGATATGCTGTTGTCCTTTTCCTGCAGCCTTTTGGTAATTTGGTGAGTTGTGGAAAGTTGCAATATGCAATGTGTGTGAGAAAGCACCAGAGTGCACCGGATTATTGGGTTTACCCTTGCGTTCCCCTTTTCTTGCCCTGTTTGCATTTCGTAAACTAAAAGCTTGGTAAACCACTTAAAGCATATGTTGTTGGATTGACCAATAGAATTCCATTCAGCTGAAAAACAGGAAATATTTTTCTTTCTTCTTTCTTTCTCCCTACTTTTATCTCTATAACATTTGTGGCACATTCACACCCAATCCTCTTCCATTATCAAGCTGTCAGCGAACAGCGTCTTTCAAGTGAAGGAAAAGAGGGGATTTGATTGGTTCTGACTCACTGCCTATTAACCACCACATTTATGACTGTGCTGCAGTTGGGTCACATGTCTCTGACCCCAAAGTTGCGAAAAAATAATTACCTACACCCTGCGCGCGCTTGCCTGCACCGCTGATTCCCAAAAATATAGTCCTAAGTTAAAGTGTGCTGATAGCTGCAGTATATTCTCTGGTCCTAAATTGCTCTCGTTTGTTTGAGTGCAAGAGTGCATCCAATCTAAAGGACAGAACTGCTCACTTTCATATCGTAAAAAAGTGTGTATGGACAGAGGGAGTCCCTAATTGAATACGATTAGGTCATTTTCAGTGTTTGTGCAAGTGAGTACACAAAAATATTAAAGTAAGGTAGAACTTCCCTCCATCAACAAACCCCTCCTCCACAAACCTCTCTCTCATTTATCTACCCCCTCCTCCCAGTTCCCACCCAGGCGAGGCAGCCTCGCATAAAAATCGATCTATAAAAACTTTATTAAGGTGGTAAATTTCCGTACAATTAATAACAACATCCCGTGAATTGTTATGGAGCATCTGCTAGCACAAACTCCATTAGGGGGGCATCAATATGCAGTTCGCAATGCCTGCACCACATGGCTGTGATCTTGTTTTTAACATTGAAAAGACTGATGATTGACAATGTGGTGTGGCATCTATTTTTCATGCACTGCTGCATCAGGTGGTGATGAAACGAAAGAGAAACAGCACAGGGGAGAGAGAAAGGGCTGGAGGGTAAAGGGAAAAGAGAGGGTTGCTGCTGGGAAGGGAAGGAGGAGAAATGGCATGTGTTGCCAAATGAAGAAAGGTGAAGAGGAAAAGGGCCGCAAAACACGGACTGTGATTACGTGTGAGATGAGTAGCAAAAGATTTAAAATGGCTGCTGGAGACAACGATGGGGAGCAAAAGCCAAGAGAAGTTACAGAGGACAGAGGGGAGATTAAAGGCAAAATGATGGAGGTCGAAGAAGTCACTCACACGTGGAAGATGGTCTTCTGGTCTCCCACCACCTCACCATCTCCCACCGTCAGGGTGTCGTAGCCTCGCTCCAGGTCAAAATCCTCAAATGTCAGCTTGATCACCTGGACAACAGCGGAGACATCGCCAGGACAACCGTAAATGACAGGTGCTTGAACGCCGCAGACATCAGGTGCAGAGGAGAGACCCCTTTCCATCTGTGACTTTCCATCCCTTAGTCCATCCATCGATCATCTATCAGTCTCTTCTGAATACGTGTCTGGCACAGATCCATTCATGCGTACTATGTAACAGCTGTGTGCGTTGCATGTAAAGCATCTTTTATCAATATATTTTTTCTCTTGTAAGTACTCACATACCTTCATGAGTCCCTATTCATCCAATCACAGGTGTAGTCCATGTCCACAGAGTTTTTTCCGTGTATACGTGACTGAGACTGTTTGTGTATGTAGTTATATTATATTATCAAGTCTGGTGATTATGAACTCGATCCCACTAATCAAATATCTGATTGCCTGTCAGACAGTCTGCACGACCCCTATTCTTTGCTCATCAAATCAGCAGGTTGCAGATACCTTTGTGGCCTACTTAGCCAGACTTACAATGACTTTTTAGTGCATCAGGAGAGGTGGCGAGGGACTTGAGGTTGTCCACAAGGTGAATATATGCATCATAAAGGTGGCACAAAAGCTGTAAAAGATTTATGTATTGGATTTTAACACTGAGGAAGAAACAGACCTCCTCATTTCATCTCATTTCTATGCTGCAGAGAGACGAAGTGGAGCAAGGCAAGACAACTCTAATAAAGGCAGACAAAGAAATAAGGTTTGATTATGATGACGCAAAATGTTGCTAAAGACGAAAAAGCTGGATAATAAAGGAGACTAAAACATGTCCCAATAAAAAGCAAAGCAAAGACTGTCTTTGTCTCCTATTTTAAATTGCCTGCCACTGATTTCCGCCAAATTCCTAATGTTTTCAGAGGACTGAGAGGGCCAGGCCTAATGAAAAAGCTTATATAAATGCAAATTGCATTCTGTCCCATGTTAAACCCAGTGCCTAATGAAAATTGCCAAGGTGGAGAGAAAAGATGGATGGTGTGTAGGCAAAATAGGTCAGATCACTCGATAAATAGAGTTTCCTACCACAAACTCATCGCCCATCTGCCCGCCAACAGGTGAGGCACAGAGGGGGGAGGACTGACAAAAACAGAACCATATGTATACTTAATATTGTTTGCTATCTCTGATGGCATGTCTGACATTTTAGTTGTTTCACAACAGAAACCAGTGTCCCTGCCACTGACGAAAAAACACTTACGAGACTGTCAACTAAAAACAGCTGCATTCAGTGCCCTCAGGACATTTTGAAGGAGCACTTGAACACTTGACAAGAACCCACATTAGTCATCATGTCACGAGGTTGCATTTAGGTCTAGAAGAGCTGTGTCACATCCAGCCCACCTCCCTTTGCGGTACCGTCTCAGTCTCCTGCCTGACCTAACGTCTCCTCTGGCTGGGCCTATGCGCACAGGCAGGAATAGAAGCCCATTACATCTCTAAACAGAAAGAACAGCCTCGCTCCATCTTCATCTGGACCAGACACAGAGCGAGAGACAGCCCAAAGTACTGTTGTCTGTTTCAGCAGGCTGCCCGCCTATACCCAAGGGTGTCTGTGTGTGTGTGTATGCATGCAAGCAAAGGGCGGGGCTGGGTGGGTGCGCATTGTGTCTGACTACCCCCTTGCCTCGCCTCTCACCTCACATAGCCTCTCCTTCAGTCGGCGCAGTGCAATAGGACAGATTTGTAAAACCATTTTGTTTGAGTTCAGAGAAGGATATTTGGCAGGGAAGCAGCTGGGTGGCCTTGAACACAACTCCAAAGTCAATGGCCTGAACAGAGTGGCTATGACACTTTCATGATATCCTCTGAGCATGCTCTCAAAACCTCTCCATTACTCCTCCGTCCGTTTCATCTCTTTTCTTCTCTCCCTCACCACAGGTGTTTCTAACAACTCTCTTTGTCTTCCGCTGGCTCAGCTCCAGTGTTCTTCCTCCCCTCTTTCATTGTCCTTATCGCTCACATTTCTCTACGAGGCAGCTCCTGTCACATGGTGTGTTCAACAGGCCCCAAAAATGTCCTGTGGCAGTTATCAAAAGTATAAAATGAGTCATGTGTGTCAGAGGAGAGCTTCCTCTGGAGTCCCTAAAAGGTGCGAACACACCAATCAGCTGCTTTTCAGCGCGCTGGCAGCTAAACACCTCACTTAACACACCGCTGGAAACAGGCGATTACGGCAGCAAAGCTAAATTAGCACTGCGCCGCTGCCTTAAATCCCACGTTTAATGACTTTTACCTTAGACGTGTCTGTGGCAGTGATGACCCACGTGCAGTTAGCATTGTTGTCATACTGCACCGGGTAATTTGGAGATGTGATGACGCCGCTCGGTCCTTTCAACTGACCTCCGCACATTGGTGCTGCAAGGGAAGACACAGGAAGAGAGAGAGAAAAAAAGTTCTCCATTATACACCACAGAAGAAGAAGTATGCGTCCAACCCACTCACGGGTTGCATGTTTAATCCACAAGTCACAATGTTGTTTGGTTGCTAATTGTGCCAATGTATCCCTGAACCACCTCAACTTCCACCTGTTAAGGTTCCTTATTACTCACACCTGAAATTGTATTTCTTTCTGTTAGCATTGCAGACAATTGATTCCTATTTGCATTCTTCTGTATTCATTTCAAAAACCCCTGAAGGCGGGCTCAAAACCCTCAACTCAAACTTTACCAAGCGACATGAACAGCATCCCAAAGAGTGCCCGAATGAGCAGAACTGCCTGTGCAACCTTTCAAAATGCATTTGTTTAACTTCCTGTCAGCCAGCGTTGCTGTATAAGGTTGAGGCTGTTGGGCAAATGCTCGGCAATGATAACTTGTCCTTTTTTTTTTTTAAGCCATCATCAAATTACGAAGCAGAAGAGTCGTCCGAACAAAATCAGCTGCTGTGCACCCTCTAAACACTCGACTGGCCAATTTAATGTGGCACCATGAAAAATAGACTAATGAAAGATTCAATCAAACCCATAAATCACAGAGTTTTTGCACAGGTCTAAATTATACTGGGGACTTGTTTGGTCTGCACATATTGTCAGGCTAATTTATTATAACTATAAAACAATGTAGATAACATCAGACTGCCTTTATGATGCTCTGCTATGGGGTTGGGTGCTGCCAATGTAGAGCTTATGTATGGGAACGTTTATCATGGTTATAAAAACAAAACACACCTTAGTGTCACACCTTGATACTCTCATTGAAAAGCAGAGGTGGGCAGTGAGCAAACCTAGCTTTAAAGGACAATGTGACTTTTCTATCAGGGCCTGAGGGTACCTGCATGGCAGAAATGGCGAAATTAAAGCAGAATAATTTTGCTTTAAGGGAATCGAGTGTGTACGTATGTGGGGGATAACCTTTGAGTATTTGAAAGGGCCTACCTGAGCACGCTATCCAAAATTTTAATGAGTTAAGTCTAAGAGGGTCCTTGGGGTGGTTCAAGGCCCACTCAGTGGCTCCATGCTCCACCCCTCTCCCACCAAATCACCCCTATTAAAATGTAAAAAGAACTTTGGCGAAGTTGAGGGGAGAATAAAGTAATTAATTTGAGTTGTGCTGACAGTGAGGGTGACCTTAATGAAAATAATACAGCAGTGAGGAAGTCCACTGAAGCTATCGTATTTTTTTTTTTTAATCACGGGGATCATCATGCTTGATATACTCCGCTCTGTGTGTTCTGTGATAGACATTAAAGTGCAGCAGGCCACCTTGCAATAAAAGTCCCCGACGAAGAAGAATTGCGGGAGCGCAGTGTGACCGGAAACAAAGCGCGGACGAAAAGGCAGCCACGAATTTCATTCCAGGAGAATGAATTTAGAGCCAGAGATGAAGTTTTTCCCTCTGCTAATGATAGTGCTGTTCAATTTAATGATGACTAATGCTTATTCAGGATACAGATCTTCAATTATTCCTGGATGATGTTTAATCATCACTGAGGCAGAACAAAGGCACGGTATCAAAGGTTAAGCGAGGATGATGGGATGAGATATTCTTAAACGGCGATTTGCCAGGCGTTGTGGATGTTGTGACAATCTTGAATGTTTCTTAAAATAAAACTGAAAACCAGCTGAATGCGATAATGTGACCTGCGCTCCAAAACGACTCAATCGCTTTTTTAGTGTTATTTTTTTCCTCCTAAGAACAGGAGACAAAAGTTTCAGTACAAACGAAAGGAAGCCAAGCACTATCAACCCCCCCTTCTGAGATCGTGCCCCCCTCTCCTTAGTGCTGTAATTTAATTTTGGTACAATTGGGTCGGTCCAACACAAAAGAAAGAAATGGGGGTGCCTGTGGAAAGCTGGATGTTTGAGAACACATTAACTGAACAACGGTGACCTGCAGGTGATATGAAAGGGGATAAAAAGCTGCAGGTGATTACATGAGACAAGAGATCATGATGTTCAACAGCCCTGATGGGGAAATGGTACAAACTGGCTGACACACGTAGATCTTCCTACAATTTCTCATGAACTCTCCAGTTAATGCACTTTCTGATGTTGTGATCCGTCAATATCTCCAGCTGAGAATTGTTGCAGAATTTGTTTGGCTTTTTTAGTTATCACTCTGTAATTACAGGCCCTTTTTGGAGTAATGACAAAGCATTTAGTGCTGTCAAATCAATGATACAAATAGTGAAACTCCACCAGACCTGCCAATTTAAACCTGCGACAAATGATTGTTTTGGCCACTTGGGCTGTTTGGGGCTGAGCAGGTCGTGCTCAGTGCGTTTTTAGAATTTCTTCACTGAGGCCGGCTAGGTTAGTCATCACAAACCTGAAGCCTCCTACCGTTCAAACGTACAAAAAGACTTCATTTAACTATTTTTCTGTCTGTATTGAGTGCTTTTAGATCGGTAGTGACAATCAGAAGCCCTTGAATTGAAACCATGAAAAAATCCCCACCAGGAAACAGTGGCGTCAGATATTATTCTAGGAGTTCTGACTACTAAACTGAAATATTAAAGCAGGGACCAGAGTGCAGAACATGTCTTATTAATTGAAATTTCTATATTGGGTTTAGGATTTTTTTGCTTTTAAGCTCTAAGCGAACATTACCACCAAGTTTAAATAAAAAAATTCTGTCCTGCTTCAAGGAATACATTTCACAAATTAGATACCCGTCAATTGAACCAATTATACTACCAATCAAATCCACCATCAATCTACTCTGATTTCACTGAGGCTGAAAACTGAAACTGAGGAACATTGGAGGGAACGCTGTGCAGGGAGCCTGACTGCTCTTCCTGCCTGTCACAAAATGGTTGGAAGTGAGGAAGACATGACTGATGGGCAGCACTATGCCGGCATGGCTAAACAGCAGGAAGCAAAAGAATGCTGGCCAAAGGTCAAAGTCAGTCCAGTCACAATATAACAGTGAATACTGAGTCAGTGAAACAGAGAAGAAACCCACACAAAATGACAGCGCGCTCACAGGTAAACACATCAAAATCAGGGCACCTGAGTATGAAAATTCAAAGGTCACACTGGGGCAACCTCCACCGCACACTTGTGCAGATGATCAACCCACGCGTCAGTCTTTACCTCTGCAGATGGGCCGATCGTCGCTCCAGCCTACATAGCTGTCCGTCACTCTGAGACAACTGATGCTCTTCGAGCCCTGCAGTTCATAACCTTCGTCACAGGAGAAATGCACTGTGGCTCCTCGCCTGCAGTTAAATTGCATACAGGAAAAAAACGCGTCAGCATGACAAAGACCTGCTGCAAAAGTCACAATTTAGCAGTGGGAGTGCAAACGAGGTAAGAGAAACAAGAAAATATGTTTGCTGGGGGGAAAAAAAAATACATATATTTTCTCAGACTTCCTGGCTGTGATTCCCAAAACTGCTGCATTGTGGGAGACGGATGGTACCCATTTGTCTGTGTTACAGTTGAACATAGAGACGATAGATAGAGACAATAGCTCTGACAGGAATGAAACTCAATAATCCCCACCGGTAATATCACCATCCCACAGAGGCAGCCTATTAGTGTGCATTGGCTCAAATGGTAAGGTATTTGTAGTGGTATGCACATTTCTCTATCTGGTTTGGTTGGGGGGCTTTATGGGGCTTGACATTTGGCAATGCACACTATGCTACAGCACATTTCCAGATGTAGTCCACCATTTTCTTTTAGCAACCAATAGTCTCTCCAAATTCCAAACTTTTCTCTCAGCTCATGGTTGATTAAAGCTTAACTGCAAGACAGATAACACTGGATTACAAATAGGTTGTCCTATTATTAATAGTACATTTTAAACATTTAGAAACCAAATATAAAAAGGCTACTACTTCCAAGAGCTGAAATAATAATAAGCTGATGTTATTCAATTTTCACACAACACATTAAATGCAGAACAAAGATCACTCTCATACCACTTACGTAACTTGATTCGGCCTTGACGATTAAATGAGAGAACTGAAAGCCTGGATGTGTTGAAGGTTCACGTTATTCATTTGAAGAATTGTGACAAAAGTCACATAAAAAATAAATGCAATAACTGCAACGAAGCACAGAAAGAAAATACCTCGATATTTCTTTCTCAACCCACGTACTGTACATTCATAGTGTATAACTCGAGCCAGTATATAGTCAAGTTTTATAGCCAATACAGCCTAAAAGGTTGTCACCTCAGGAAAGTGAGGTCTTACAAACCTGATTACCATCTTTTCTCCTGAAATCTTGTTCCTGAAATCATTTTTCGCTTGTTTTTACCTGAAGTCCGAGCCTTTTCTTTTTCCTCGATCCGGGATCCCCGGGTCTGGACACATGTTGTGTCCTTGCGCTACACCCATCTGAGACACTAGTGGGAAAAGACAGAAAAAGATTAGGAAAGTACAGATTGTTTAATCTAAGAGAGTCGAAAGAAAATGTTTATTCTGGAAATTTTTCATTTTGCCGCATTAAGGAAAATGTTCATACATTTTTTTTTTAAAATGTGCGCAGGACACTTGCCAGCATGAAAACAGTTGAGACAGTCCTCTAACCACACCCCAAATTTAACAAGAGGAAATATTGCCATTGGACAGGTGGCAGGACATGACTAAAGTTTAGCTACATGTCTTTGTAAAAGTCTTGACAAACATGTTTCAACACAAAATGCAGATAAAATGTATTCAGGCTTGTTCTTCCGGAGTTCGATGTTGTTCACTTTCTGCCCTCTGGTGGTCAACAGTCACTCCACGTCGCTTTATCATTACAGGGCAAATGCAAAGATTAAAAAGGTTGATGAGAGCGGTTGATTTTTGCACTGCACTAGCTTTGCACACATCAACTCATTCGGCACACACCCTGACAGTCTCCCTGCTTCAACATTTGTGCATAATCCTGGTGCGCTAGTCCGTTGTGTCACTGGGTGAAAAAGAGAGGAAGTTAAAGTGCCAGAAGGGGGTCAGATAAACCAGGAGATCCCATCTGACTGACTGAGAGGGACCAAAGGTCTGCAGGACCAAAGTGATGAGACACATGCTCACAGACCAGGGTCAAAGTTTGAGGCGAGCCAGCAAAAAATCGAAAACAGCAGAGGTGACGAATGAAAAGGCAGGAAAATGTATATGTATCTGCAACTGTGACATACTCACATCTAATAGGAGATAGCAGTTAGCCCCACAAAACAGCTGACTGACCCCTTCAGCTTACTGACCCCATCTTTGATGCAAAAATGTTAAGATTATTTTTGGAGGATTCCTACAGCAGTTCAGTTGTTCAGGAGATTGACAATTTTCAAGTATTGTCATTGTCTTAGAAATGAACTTTTCTGAAAATGTCTCATTATATGTCCATCAGGAGTCACAGTCAAATCATGTAAAATCAAATAAAAGACTGGTGAAAGTGGAAGAGGGTAAAAAAAATAAAATAAAACGCATTAAAGCAATGCAAATGAAAGAAAGACGTGATTTGTCTGAGAGACATAAGGACTGAAAGCAAAAGGTAAAGTGGGAGGTGGAAGTGGATAAAATGAATTGTAAATGGCCTTGAGGCAGGATTACCATTAATGCACTTCTTATTTGTTCAACAGGTTGTGCTTAAACCCTTCGACATCCAGCTCTGTGTGCCTCTCCATTCAGGTGACTCATGGCTGTCAAATTGTTAATGTTACAGATGTTTCAATAAAGCTTGAGAGAATAATGAACGGTGAACTCAGACAGAGGGCGAGAGAGGACGAGGGCGAGGAAGGCCGCTGCCGAGGAGAGAGAAACCGATGCAATTACCGCTGTCCATTTGCTATTAGAGCTGCATCTCGAGCACAGACTGTGTGTCCTTTGTGTCTGCACCTCTCACAACAGTCAGCATTCACCCTGTTCTCTGGTCAAGAAGTAAAGAAAAAACTTCTGCGCGACCTTGAACAATGGTTGAGACAGGTGAAAAGGACTGTCTGGCATCTTCTCCAGTACACAGACATACAAGTTGGGCAGACAGCAGGTGTTCTGTATTAAGACTGGTGGATTTCACAGGCCCATTCACTGCGCGACAGTTGTTTTATCTCGCGCCGGGCCTCGACTCACTTGTTTATGTAATTGTGTGCAATGAAACAGAAAGGTCAGCTCCTGCTGCAGCTATACCTGCTGCTTACCCAGGAGCGAAATGCTTAAGCCCTTAACAGCACTGAGGACTCCATGTCATGATAGCGGCTGGTGTCGGTCTGCGGTGCTGTGAGAGAAATGAGTTGCACTGGTGGAAAGTGGACATCTGACATCTGACCATTTTCACAACACATAAGGAGAAAAAGCTTTCTTACATCTATATTTGGTCAGAACACGTCAGTGATGTACTTAGAAATACAGCTTTTACAACAACTTTTCCAAGCTTTCTGATGAAGATGCCATATGTTTTGCATTTTGTCACACTGTGCCAGGTAAATCTTTTAAGGGTAATGTTGAGTTTCTCCCCTGATGTTAATTTCAGCCCAGTTCATTAGGGAAACTCCATCGACAGTTATGGTTTGTGACTCACACACTGATATCTTGTGGTGGTTGTCTTTGCTGGGCAACATCTTCACCCCTCGAGACTTCAGCTCAGTCATCTTCTTCACTGTGGAGGAAAACAGACATATAAGACCCACACATCTCTCTACAACACGGACATGTTTAATGTGAGTCCACTGAAGCTACACATTTGGTTTACACAGAAGAAGGAAGCTCAACAATGAACAACATTATCATTAGATAATGAGGATTAGAAAGCAGAGTATATGAGGAGCAAAACCACTCATTTCTATACAATAAAAAGATTAGGTTTAAATTATTGAATTCGATGGTAATTGCAGAGAAAATAAGAAAAACAAAGCTGTCATAGCACAGCAAAGTAAGAGCCTCATCTAAATGCATATTTATTCATCAGTTTCGAAAACACCATCAGCATTGTCTGTGCACCCCTTCACACTCATCCTATTTAATTACTTTAATGCTTCCTTACAATGGAACTTTACTTGTTTTGCACAAATGTGATTTTTATCATTTGCTTAGTTTCAGCTGCAAAGTAATTCAAAGCTAATCTGAGTCATGTGTCAAAAGTCTGTTTGTTATGTGTCTGGAAGAAAAATCTCAATGAAGAAGCTATTTTCTGATTTGTTAACCTGATTGAAAAAAAAGAGGAAAGAAGGGTATTATCAGGTTTCTAGTGAGGGGAAGAAGCCATTATGTGCAGGGTTTGTTGGGTGTGGGGGTTTGTGGGCTGTTTAAAATGATCATCAGTCATTTCATCACTCCAACAGGCCGCAGCTGTGGAATCATGAGAGGTGTCATCACAAGAATGGCTGTTGAGGGGGGGTGGAGGAGATGGAGTCAATGTTTAATCTAATTAAAGTATTAGTCCCCCATTTCTCTCTGATCTTCTAAACATGTTTATCTAGCGGTTAACCTGTAAACCCGCAGGCTCACCGCCTTTTCTTTCCCGTATTCCTCATCCCTCTGCCTCTCTCTCTCTTCCTCACTGCTCTCTCCTGTTTCTCTCATGCCATCGTCTCTGAAATTTCCAGCGGATGGCTGGAGGTGAGATCCTTGGAGATCGCCTTTTTTGTGGAGGAACTAATCATTTTTCTCTGCTCATCCCTTCTCAAAGCTGACCCCTGAACCTTGAAGAGTAATGGGATGAGAAACGGACGCGGGGGGGGGGGAGACGGGATTTTGTGTGCAGCGGCGAGCGTGTGTGCAAACAAGGCAGATCCTGATCGTTGAAGTCAATGGAGGCTTATTTGCAATGGAAGCAAGATGAATGACATCAGTCTATTGAGCTGTTTTCCTTTCTTGATTGGAGTTAATAACATATTGATAGTTTTCCTGTTCTGTTTTGTCTTGACAGTGGTACAAAATAAAAGGCACCAGGGTCTCATTAAGGCCACTAGTACTTAATCCCCTAGGAGCAAGCATGTGCAGTGTCAGACTATATTAAAATCATTCTCTCAGATGATTAGATATATATCATTTTCCATGAGGAAAGCTCATGGAGCGTCCAAAATGATGTGACGAGTTCATCCTCTGGCCAGCAACTAGATTCTTCCTATTTCTTGCCTATGAGTGGAAACTACTCTCTGATTTTGGCACAAGAGAAAAGTTCAGTGGGTCACTGCAATTATGAGGATTTATCCTTTGCGGGAGGGGGGCAGCTTTAGATCTAATATCATGCAGCAAATATTTGCTCATCCTTCCGTACTAAATGAAACCTGGCAGACACGATAGTCGCGAATTTGATGTGATGTTGTTAAATTATTAATGATCGTCCTTTTGAAATATCAAAAGCTCTCTTTATCTTACCTTGGTACTGGGCGCTGAAACCTCTCAACTTGTGGTTGCCATCAGAGGTGAAATGCAGCCGAAGCCAATTCTTGCTGCTAATGATGGGCGAGGGGAGGTTGGGGCCGGTGAACCTGGAGAGACAGAGAGACCGGTGCTTTAAATCATAAGCGATTTAGCACACGAGTGTTTTAACATATAAATGTGAAGGTCGCAGAAGGCTGCAAACTACAGAAACATTTAGCACATCCTGCACAATCATAAATGGATTTAAGGTTAAAGGCTAGTTATGTACCAATGCCATCTGCAGCATTGGTGTGAGCACTGCTGCACTTCCTGAGTACATGGACTCTGACTTATCCTCAAAATGTTGCTGTGTTATGCATATTATACCTTACTGTATGAGTTACTGTAATTGATGCACAAATCATTTCTTCTTCTCCTTGTTTTGTTTAAGGCTTATTTGAAGATAGAAAGTAATTTCCCCCTCATCTTTTATTCACTCTATCAACTGCCACTGTAAGAGAGGATTGTGCTTGCTTGTGCTTCTGTTTTGTGCCATAAAGCAATTATGCAATCCATCAGATTTCCAATAAAGTCAAGCCCAATGGCAGACGGTATATTATGGAGGCTGGCAGAACATGCCAGTCTTCCCGGTGATTGTCTTGTTTGTTTATGGTAATTATACTAATGTTTCAAAATTAACGTGGCCATGACTTTGAGATGTTAAAATGCTTCACCTTTAAGATCTATTAAAGGGGGGGTCTGGTACTCAAGATGACCTGTAATGTTAACGACTCTTAACCAAACTCCTGATGAAAATGAGGCCAAGACAGACCAGCACTGGCATTTGCAGAGAAAGGACACTCCTTTTATGGCTTGAAAAAGCAATGGTGAGTTATACTTCACAAACACTTATAGTGCCTCCTGATCTGTATGCTAATAAGGGCTATATCTTACCAGGCACTTCTTCACCTGTTAAAGCCAAAGTCATTTGGGGATACATCATGTTTTAGCTTGAGACACACTAACACAGACGTGCACACACATACAGTATGTGCACTTCACGCTCACATTCACATAAATTCCAATTCCCCCATTTGTAAATTACATTTCCCCAACTATGCGCACCTCATCTTCCCAACCGCCATATCTGCTTCACTCTATAGAGTAGATACCTACTGGGGCCAACCTCCAAACAGCTCTCAATAATACCACTGAAGGAAAAAAAACAGGCACTGGGGGGAAAAAAAGGAGAGACGAAGGGAAGTGAAAATTTGATTAAATAATTTTTGAAAAATGAGAAAGAGACTGGAAAAGACGTATGAGACATATTTTGCAAGCTAATAACTACTCTTCTGTGATTGCAGAAACATTTTTATGCACTGATGCCGCAGGGACAAAAGCTGAAAACAGCTCGAAGCATGCAAACCAAAAAAGGCAGGGATCTACTATGAAGAGATATCTAGTCTAGTGAGGGTGTTTGGTGGAGATACATAACTGACTGCACTGTAGAGGTCTCCGAGGATCAATTAAAAGCAAGTGGGTTTCTGGCAGTCAGAATTAGCCTTCATTTTGATGAAAACAGAGCACCCGTCATTTAGAAAATAAGTTCTCGCTGCAGCGGGGCCGCAGCCTCGCTTCTTCAGCTCGACTTCCTAGTTAAGCTGAACGCAAACTCACCTGGAGGGTCACACACAAAGAACAGAAAAGACTTCTGAAAAGAGTTTTGGGCAGCAGGAAGGACAAACCGCAAGGGAGAGATGAGACAATGAGAGAATGAGAAAGAGAGATGGTACATCAAACTGTCAGCGATTTGGCTTTTTCAGCCACACAGCAAGCAGACAAGAGGAAAATAGAGCAGAGTGTAGAAGACAGAGTATGTCACAGACGAAGCTTAAACGTTTTCTTCCTGCCTCCAGTGGCTGTTTTCTGCATGCAGCTGACAGCCCCCACTTGTAATTCAGCGATGCCAATGACCTCAACCCCGGCTCAAGACATTTCCAAAGAAGCAAGCTTCACTAATCAAACAGTTACGTTAGAGTCGCAAAAGGTTAAGGTCAAGGTCGGGAGCACGGTTGGAGTCAACCCTATTTCCTACCCAGTGACGGAGATCCTTTTAGCACTAACGCAGAGGCCTTGATGAAAAGGGTGTGTGTTTGGACGGTGTGAAGGCGTGAGTGTGTGAAAGGTGAGTGCTCATCACAATGAGTGTGCACCATGTGCGCTGCATGTACGTATGTATGTATGTATGCTACAGCTCCTGGGGCGTGTTTTGGGGACGAGTTCCAAAATTTAGAAATGAAACTTAAGTTATTGATCTGACGAGATGAACACTTTTTCCGCCTGGAGGCTGATGGATATATGGCAGAAATGTGCAGCCATGTCATACAACGGTGCAAGACTGATAAAGTGAGCTGGCGTGCCTCAGGAAAGGCTTTATCACTCAAGAGAAAGGGAAAGATGAAGGGGGGGGTCATGTATTGTCTGGCACATACACATTTGGATTGGTGCTACTAGGATGGAGAGTGCCAGAATCACCTCCGGCTCTAAGCACATAGCTGGTCCTGAGACAGCTCAAAGTCCTTGGTGCTAAATCTCACACCAATGAACTGCAGCATATGATCCTCACGACCCACATGAAACACAAAGACCTCAAGCCAGCACCGAGATTTGAATACGTTGAGTTAGTCCCCTTTGCACCATAGGGCCAAATGAAAACTTCCCTTTGAATTAAAGGGCAATTTGAGCTAGAATTATCTTTCATTACCCCACAACAAACCAGCTGACGGCTGCCTTAAGATCCTGATAAACAGCGGCAGTGGCAAAGGATGAGGAACTGATGGGTATTCCATTAAGGATTAGGCGATTAATAAATATGGGATGAGGGATGAGCAGACCAGCGTAAATACCATTTTGACCCAAAGTCACCTCTGCCTTTCCCCCTTTCACTGTCCGCCCCTTTTTTGTGCTGAAAACATGAAAGTCGGAGGCTGAAAGTGACCGCGGGGAGCAACAGAAAAAGCCCTGAGCTGGCTGATGGAGGTCTCCTGAAGGGTGTCGTGGTTACTTCCTATAGTTCCTGTTCTCTCCCTCTCTCTCTGTCTGGCTGACCATATTAGATTTTATGCGGAATTGTCTTGAGAGTGCAGTGCTAAATCAGTTTCCATTTCCAGGCCCCAAAGCTCCTCAGTCTGAGTCAGACTTTTGATGATTGTCCAAGAAATGTATTTTGGGCAAAGGCAAGGTGATGGAGGCAGCCAGTGGTGCTCTCGACTGAGGGGACTGAGCTGTGAACCACACACTGACACGCAGAGCTTTTGGAGAAACAGCTCGGTTTTGATGCAGCTCTTTTACTTCCACTGATGCTGCACAGCGGCAACATTCACAAAAGAACTGAAATGGTTTAACGGTTACACAACTTTATAGGCAACATCCGAATTGCGGATATCAGAGTCAGATTTGCAAATCCTTGTTACTAAGACTTGTCTTTTCACTGTCATATTATGATTGAGGGTCTTAGGAATATGCAAGACCAGTCAAATCCATTTATGTAACACCAGCAGAGAGACGCTTTCCATAATGATGTGATGTGACTCATTAAATTGAGTCAGGATTTCAGGATTTTTGAACAAAGGTCGTCGTCATCAATTCCACAACCCTCCCCGGTGGAATGGGTCTTTTTCTGCTTTATATTCATCTTTTAATGTCATGTCATGTGTTTCCTGTTCAAGGGGCGAGGTGTCAAACTTCTCTATGCATAATCAGTAAGGGGCGGAGTTTAGGTGTCAAAGGTGACTAGCTCCGCATTGGGATCAAACACTTTAAATCACCGCTCATCCAGAGAGATATGGCGTCTGATGGCCGTATGCGTTCTTGTGTGGGTGCCCGCATGCGTGCGCTGGGGAGACGGGCAATTCTGGACAAAGAACGTCCCCGTTAATTGCAGCTACTTAGGCAGATCAATCAGAGCTCTGCTCAGTATGCAGGTCCTGGTCTTTACAGCAGACCGGGGGTCAGAGTGACTTTAAAGCCAAAACTTTCAGCATTTTAATGAGGCTATGTGAATTATAGCACAGGCCGGCCCATCCAGATGTACACGCAGGCACACACACGCACACACTACCACCGGCAAACACTCACAGTAAACGCGTATCGATAAATTATTTCTCTATCTCTCCCTCTCGCTCTCCTCGTCATTCTCTCTCTCTCTCTCTCTCTCTCTCACACACACACACACGCCACATCCTTCGGAGGTAAAACTAATCAGTGTGGAAGACCCTTAAGTCCAGAATGGCAATATAAGAGCGCTGCCAGTGGAGCTGTAGCTGTGACCTTCAGATGTGACCAAGAGCAGACATACACTGGAGGTTTAAATGAACCACCAGAGCCCCCTGCTCCAAACAACAGAGACCCCTCAACACTGTTCATTCATTTCTTCAAACAATAACCACCCTGGCAGTAAAAACCATCAACCTCACACTATAAGTTAAGGCCAGAGTATTATGAGAGGCCTTCAGGGCAGCCATGTCTCATGAGTCTGTGCCTCACGTTACACTTCACATTGTAACGTGACGCCACACTTTTAATTGAGCAGGCTGAGGCACAGTTTTAAATAAAGTGAATATTTTCACAACTATTTATTGGAGTTGACTGACGCCCTGAGTGCGAAAACAAGGCACTGCAGAGGAAGTTGAAACCTTTGCTGGCTGAGCCAGTGAAACTGCAGGCCCATCAGAGCCAGCATGCCTACTTTTCCCTTAGACACCCTGGTCCAACATAGCCAAGATGTCTGTTCTTCTTCCTCTCTCAGCCCTCATGTATTATTCATGGTCAGACCTCTGGCCCCATCAGAAAGCCTTGTTAAATCTTCTGAGGGATTCCTTTCTTCCTCTTCCCACAACTCATTTTCTGCCCTCACAGAACATATAATATGAACACTGATTGAAAGAAATTTCCTTTTGGGAAGAACAACGCACCAGCCTTCATCTTGGCTCCCTTTCCCTCAATCTTGTTCTTCAAGTCTATCTTGAAGCTTCCTGCAAACACACTTTTGTGTTTAAGTCATTTTAAAAACAATCATAATAAAGCTGGATGAAAACCCACCTCAAGCTTTCAGCTAACTCTATGGGTACAACTGCTGCATGACCTTGTCATGATCCTGCCATCAATAACCAATCTTCAAACGCACATTTCCTCCTCAATCTGGACTCAGATCTTTTCACAGACAGTAAAAGATGAGGGCAATACGGCTTTGATTGAGGATATACTCTTGCAATTTTAATAAATATGCAAATTAAAGCTAACCTCATTGGCTACTCTGCCATGCTGTTTCATTTCCTTCACCAAAGAGAAATGTATAGCAGCCACACAAGCACAAGTCTCAAGTCGAATGTGAACCTTTCCTCACAAGGACATGATGTTCACAAACAACGTGTCACGTCTGTCAGGGACATCAGCATAGTCACAGCAGGAGTTAGGTGGAGAACGGGTCCACATGAGGTCAGCAACAGTCGTGGATAGTTCATTTGTACAGTCAACTTGGATTGCAGTCATTACAACCTACATGAAAGTTAGAAGCAAACTCTAAGGAGTGACTGAGATCAACTGAAGACCAGACACCCGTTTGGAGCTTGCTGACCAGTAAATGGAGGCTATTTCCTCATCAACTGTTGCTGAAGTTGCTGCATTCGCTTGCGCTTCAAACGCCGGATCTCTGGTTAAAAAGCAAACCTACACTTTAGCTATAAATCAAATCGATGTCTCGCATGATACTTGGCTTTGGTTTGCTTTAAATTTGGTTCTGTCACTATCTGTGAGGTTGTACACTGGCATCATTTCTCAGGATAATCTGAAACATGCTCTTATGTAAAGACATTTAAAAGTTACATTCTCCAAAAAAAGATTCCCTAAAATAGAAGAGGGTGACCCTCATAATTCATCCACCAAAGCTGGTTTTCAGTGAATCTGTATAAAGCGTTCTTCTTGAACCACGACCTTTCCACTGCTGAAAAATATGATGATAACCTTTTGAGATATTTTGATAATAGCCAGAATGGCGTGCAGACAAGCCGTAGAAATGGGGCAGAATCATAAACTCAAGCAGCTCAATTCATGGAAGTAAAGAATTTAGTGCCACTTGCTCTGCAATTGATCCCAGCGTCAGAGTGATTTATTGCTCTTGTTTAAAAAGTCAAGGTGGATGTAGGCAAAGTCACAGAGAGCAAAGCAATAGGACTGAACTGCTATTGAATGGACTGAGGAACAATGCTGATGAGGAAACCATACAGAGCCTAATGGCTTAGATTATTGAATGTTTGCCTTCAACAAAATGACCCACACAGGCACAAATTACTTGTTTGACTGAGATGAAGCAAAAGGCAAACACAGACACCGTCAAAGTGCTGGCCACTCTTTCCATTTCCTCCCTTCTGTTTGATTTCTGTCAAACTGCGCCGACACAACGCTTCGCCATCATCACCGAGGAAGGCTGCTGAAGACATGCACGCACCCTAATACGCAAACACACGAATGCACACACCAACATCCGTCACGTCCCGCATCTCAAAACAACACGCGTGCACGTCTCAATAGGTGCAATCATCTGTAGGTGGTATTGGATCTGTGGTTAACGGGACAAAAACAAATGAGTTTCCAAGGTCACTCTTAAAAGCAGCACTGATAATTGAACCCTCCCCGTAGATCTATCAAACACAACAATAAACAAACGCCAATAATATCCCAGGACCCATTACAGAGACATCATCCATCTCGTCAACGGGAGGCTTGAGGCCATATAGGCGGAGAGGAAGAGGCGAGAAAGACAACAGTGACCGTCGCGCTGTGATGGAGAGACGCCGGGAAGGAGAGGCAGTCGGCGAACACAAATTTAAGGGAATCATAGTGAGCATCATTTCAAACAAATCACTCTCAAGGCTGAAACATTGTGACCGCACGCGTACCCTTCTACTATCATCAAAGCCCACTGAATGACTCTGACAGCAGCACTTCCAGCGTTCAGCTACTTACCTGTATCTCCCACGAAGCAAGCCAAGCTCTATGACTGGTCAGAGGCAAATGGCTTTTGAAAAAAAAAAACAAAAAAAAACAAACAAGAATACAATGAGCTACAGAGCCAGTGTCAAGGACTGCAATGCAAGCGCTGCACACTGAGGCTTCAGAGGAACTGCTTGTGCATACCTCTTCCTTCAATGAATGCATTTGTCTCACTAACAAGCATTGCCTGCGTGGAACAACCTGATGCAGAACTTCTGGTTGTCTGGCAACCTCGTGGCCATGATGCAACCCCAGAAGTCCAGGAAGTCTAGTCAAGCAGAAGCCTGACACCTAATCCTCTGCAAAACCCCAACTTGTTCTTGCACTTCGTTTTTTGTGTGAATATAGATAGATATACAAACAATAAATCAGGACTAGGATAGCTATTCCCCCTGTTTCCAGTCTTTATGCGAAGCTACTATAAGCATATTAGTGTATTGATGAAAATGCTGAACTATTCCTTTAACATGAACTTATTCTACCAGCAGACTGTCAGGTTAAGATTGACATCTATGCTTCGCTGGGCAACTTCTCCTAACTCTCCCTCTAACCCCTTGTGGTTTGTATGTGCGCTGTTAGTTTTTCAGAGTGAGTCTGAGATGACGCAGTATGCGAAGAGACAGGTGAAACCATGCTAATGATATTGATCTTGGCAACACTGTCAAATCCCCCAAACGCGGCCGGCACATTGTATTCCCTCGATACCAGAGCATCCTAAAATAACTCCTTTGTTAGAGGAGAAGCATCTTCGGGTTTTTGCATGCACCTGTTTGTATTTATTTGTGTATGTCTGTGGATGCATGTCCATGCACAACATGCACCCAGATGAACATGTTTAAACAGGAAACATGTTAGATGTCAGACGTTTCAGATGCTCCCAAACTTTGTACTGATAAACTGTTACTGTATATAAACTTTTACATGTACAGAATTTAACTCAAATGACTGCTGTTCGTTTCAGGAAATGCCAAATATATTTATCATTTTTTATTATTTTTTAGGTTCCATGTGGTCATTAAATGCATGCATGATTTAATAGGAACCCATTAGTAACAGGAACCAACTGGCATTCATAAAACTAAACGGCATATAAGCCCATGTTGCTATACAATCTGCTCCTGTGCACTTTTTATAAGCGCTGTACGTAAAGGTTGATATAAAGTATAAAGCAAGCTAATTAACTACAAGTGGGGAAAATTATAAACTAATAACGACCATTAAAATCCATCTATGTTATTTAGAAGGGCTATTTGTGAGGAATTCAAGTTAATTTTTTTTTTTTTATTTAACCCCTTTTTTACTCAGCAACATACGCAAATCCTTACAAAACAATCTACTTGAATAAGCAGAGAATGAGTGTGAGAAAATAGACTGGCAGAGGATTCATGATAGGGAGACATTTTTATCACACCAGAGTGCTTGGAAAAAACATCCACCATGTCTATACTTGTACATCATTTCTGGATTCAATGGCTACTATCCACACACTTCAGTTTTACTCTAAATCACCCACTCCTTCAGTATATACAACTACTATTTTAGCTCTCACATCTCCTGCAATGGTCTCTTATCTTTTACTACTCTTAGTTATCAGTGATTCCTTACTCAAATCGCACATTCCGCTTTTTATGGCATCTTTTCAGAGAGACTCTGGAGAGGCTCTCTGAACAGAAATAAATTAGACTAAAACGCTAGTCTGTGCCAGTGCTAAGTTGTCGATAGCACCGACATGGACACAGTGCCGTTTTTGTGTCAAGTCTATTTTTTGTGCTTGTATCTGCTCCAGGATCTATATGCTACCGCTCGCAACAAGGTGGGTGGAGTAGAGCAAACGAGGTTTGCGATTATGCAGATCAGGTGGTGCAGGTTTTGACCGCCCTTTGGGAAGCGATTGTACTCACATTACCACCTACTCAGACCAATTTTAATCACAAAAGCATGCACATATAGAGGAATATATGTAGTTTTAGATGCCACAAGGTGACAACTTTAAAGCATGAAAACACTTTCATGTATGTTGCATAATGAGGTTTATATTTTGATTTTCATTTAAGTCCGGTGCACATTGAAATGATTATCAACATACATTTTAAAATGCAATGAAGGCTGAATGGGATTGGATGGCTTATTCTTAATAATAAAGTCATCCACAATAGTCTGTAAGATATAATGTCCTTTTGCTTTTAGTTGATTAAATCCCTGAAGCTATCATTCAGGAGAGGGCATGTGTGTGTTCCTTTTGGAAAATCTAATTTTGAGGGCTGCACTGTGCATTGCTGTACACTGGCCATGTGTAACAAAGTTAATATATATACATATATATATATATATACATATATTTATATATATATATATAACATTTTATTGCACTTTAAGGTAATGTAGTCAGTCTTTAGATTTTTCTATGTCTAACTGTGCGCTTTGTTACCGATGGTCAGCAACTGGAATCTCCCCAAAAATATAAATATAGCTGTAAAACAGCACATTAAATGCTCTTGGAGACATATTTGAGGTGTATATTTGTGCCTTGCGAGAGAAGCTGGCTTATTCCAGCCCATTAGCAAACTGTCTGCTGCTTTTAACCAGTTGAGAGGAGCTGATTTGATTGAGGTTGATCAACCTTCTCAGCCTCTTTTCCTGCTTTTGCTGTACTGCGGAAAACAAATGTCTGTCAGTTTTTGCACTAACAGCCATATTTGCAACATAAAACCATAAAATTAAACAACCCATTACTTACACACACTCTGGCTGAGTACATAGAAACATCTGGCTTTTAGCTGCATTGGGTGAAATGAATAAATACCCATGCAACGGAATAGCAGCATTTCTGACCACTAATTTTGTCACACATGAAATAGCCACTCAAATCACTCCTTGGCAAGTGGAGTTTATTGGCTAGCTCCCACTAGGGAAATTAGCCAAATACAGTGAGGCGTCAAAGCAGGACGGATATGACCAAAATCTCATATTCAGATTAGATTGATGAATATCCAGATAACAATACATGTCTCGATATGGCACATTTCTGCAAAGTCAATGAATAAATAGTTTATATCACGGGTGTGGAACCTTTGAGGGCCATACTAAATTACTGAACACATACAGTATATCACGCTAACCTCTATTGCGATAGCTGGAACTGCTATTTTTTAGCAAGGTGTTTGACGTCAGGTGGTAGTGATGATGAGGCTCCTCGCAGCCTTTTTCCAGGTTTGGGTCAGTTAGTCTTGAGTGGAACCGAGTCGCCGCAAAAGTCAAGTTTTTGAAAAGAACTGCTCACAGCAGTAGGTTGTCTCAAACAGAGGTGCAAACTTTGGTGCATGTCTCCTCAGAATGGGAAAATCCTCAAGATGCACGTACAGTTTTATAGAACTCGAGCAGAGGGAAGCTGTCGTACCTTGCTTCAAGGTCGTCGTTGCTTTGCAGCTCAGTGATTTTGTGTTGTAGGTTGCCAGCACATCAGTTGTTGCACATTAAACGCTGTAGCGATTATGTTCAGTTTCTTTTGTTTACTTTCATGTCCTGAAACCTCTCTCCAAATGCCTGAAGGAGTTTTGAAAACTCACTAGCATATTCAGATGTCACAGCAGGCTTTTGTTCTGGCAGAGTTGGAAAATGTTCAGTGTTACAACTTTCCAGTTGTTCTCAGCACAGATTTCACATTTGAAAGCAAAGAGCTGAGATGCTTCTTTGGACCTTGGAGCTGGACGCTGAGCTGTGGGAGGTACTTGGTAATGTCCACCACGAAGGACAAATCGCACTAGCCATATCAATAATCTGCTCTGCAACAGTCTTTAAGACAAACTGACACATTGGAGCAACTTTGTCTGGTGTTAGCAGCTCGGCAGCGGCAAAAAGGTTCTCCTTCACAACTTCTTCTTCTGAATGAGATTTCAGCTTCTTAGCCATTAGCTCGCTCACCACAAAACGTGTCTGCAGAACATCATCTCTGTCAGAATGTGGTCTTGTGAAAGCTGCTTGTTGAGCATCCAAACTCGAAGGGCGGTAATTTTATCCAGCGCATTGCATTCCTTGCAACTCCTCCAGTTTAGCATGTATCAAGCTTTAATGATGCCCGAGATTGGTCCTTTTACATCACTTTGATATCCACAAACCAAGCACACTGGCTTGCAATTTACTTCAACCAAAAGATTATTGAAAATGAGTGAAAAACATTAAAATTCTGATAAATCCAGCAGTAAAAAGTAGGTGATAAACAATAGAGCATAATATGAAATGATTAGCATTTTTCTATAGTGACACAATCTATATCATCTTATCACACAGCTCTATGTCAAAGCCAATATCTGTGAAGCAAGTCCCTTCTGTATTAGCATAATCATTCAATACAGAAGACATAAAGGCAAGTAACAAATCTTAATAATAATACTCTATATTGATCATGCAGCAAAAGCAAAGCCTAAAAATGCATGAGGAAATTCAAGCTACAGTTGTGCATTATTCTGGCCTCGAGGCAAAACTAAACTTAAGCTCATAAAAGTTTCATGAAAACTCTTCCCGTGATAGGACAATCTAATTATCAATTACTTGAGCTGCTTGTCAGTGAGACGCGAACAATTTAAGGTTTTAAATTGCTCCCTCTAGTCTTTCTCCATGATCTTCTAATAATGCTTATTTCAACTCGAAGCTTGAGCTGAATAGGCAGATTGTCTAAACTTGTAAGTAAAAGTGATTTTCCGAGCCTGACTGTTAAGCCACATGTTTGGCTGTTTCCTGCATGTGTTAATGAACCACTCGGACAAGCTGGGAAAGGAAAGTGGATGAACCCCAAACGGACATCTGGTGTCCCAGTTGCTCCTCTCTTTCATCTCATCCAGTCTCATCTGTCCCTTGTGGAACTGTTCACTCAATGCCGGGCCATATTGTAGCACATCTTTCTGTATGTGTGTTTATAAAGTGTAGAACTTCAATTTGATTCTCATGGTTTTTCTGATCAAGCACCATCTCACTGAGCTTGTGAGGATAGATAAGAACTTTGAGATTTCCGTGATGTGAGAATACCAAATGTGGGATAAAAAAGACTTCATGCTGAGGGGAGGAAGAGGAAGAAACAGGCGAGAGATGAGTAGCTTCCAGAGTACATAGGGAATGAGTCATCCAGGCCCCAAGAGCTGCCAAAGCTCAACCACAACCTTTATTTTCAGTGCCTCTTCTTCTGCATTGTCCTTCCTGCTGTCCACCCAGTTTTTTTATTAGTTTGAGGCTCACCAACAGCGCTTTTTTGCTGTGTGTCCATTTAAAGATTCTTCCTAATGCATGAACTGAAATGTATGGGATGCAAAAAAAGGAGGAGGCCTTTATTCCACTGCTGTGCTGGCTGGCCCTTTGTCGGGCTTTCGTAGTTCGTTTTTTAGAGATTAACATTCTTTCTCTCTCTTTCGCCATCACTCCCTGTAATCCCTCCCTCTGTCTTACTCCACTGCTCCACGCTTACTTTTGGGACAATGCGCAATGCAAATGGATGCCACATTCAGTATTATCTGCTCTGCCTTCCTCTCTCTCAAACACAGGAAACAGAAGACAGGAGAGGATGAGGATGAGGATGTGAAATGAAATGGCAGCGAACAGCGCGCCCGTTATGTCCTACATTTAGGGGCTATAAACAATTTAGGGTAAGAGGCGGATATACATGCAGACAGCTGGGGGATGGATTGTTAAAGTTTGATCAGACAGGTGGACAAACAGATCACGCCAATCTCAAATCCAGATGGCTGGCACTGCTAAGAGAGGGATATTGAAAGGAAAGCATCCAAACAACTATTGCGGGCTGGCAGGCAACTGAGATGTGAGATCTGATGACAGCCTCTCAGAACAGTTGATGGGGATATCTGCTTCAGTCAAGCTGAGAAAACTAATTGAGGCGTACACACATACTCCTACCTGAACGCAGGCAGGTGTTCTCGCACATTTGGTCAAATTAAGAGACGTAAACACGCATGCATGCATACCTGGATGCATGGACAGGGATATGTGCTCGCACAAGTCCAGATGTTCAAGAAAATATAGTACAACCATCATGTATTGCTGTTGATTAATTAAAAAACACTGAAAATGATTGTCCACCCACTCTCTTGTGACATCACCTCAGTTTAGGGCTTCATTCTCTTCAAAGCAACCTTTGATATTCCTTTCACGTGTTGGACGCACACTAAACTTCAAACCAGCCAGGTAGAATTAAGCCTTTAAGTTATTTCAGCAAAGTGGAAGTGGGCCAAGTTCTCTTCCATTATGCAGCTGAGAACGGAGATATTCACCCTCGCTGATAGAACCTGATCTCTTCTTCCATTAGCCTTTATTGGTCTTCCAGTCGAAAACCATTCGAGAGAGATAACGTGCACTCATATAGTCTTTTATGGTAATACACTTTATTCAGCTTTAAAAGGTATTAATCTCTTTCATCTGTTTCTGCTTTATTTTCCTTTTATCGTTCCCGGCCCAATGTTGGGAGTAGATGGCAGGTAAATATTAAAGACATCAATCAAGTAAAGTGGGAAGGGAGAGGATGGAAAACACCTTGAGGTAGAAGGGAGGAACAGAGGAAGAGAAGCCTTTTCTTTTATACATCGCCCATGACCATGACTGATTCGTCGTAAAACCACCATCCAATTAAAAGAGGCCTCTCCATCTGCTCTGCCTGAGTCAGCGCTGACCTTTCACCCCCCTCTCACCTCCGCCATGAAATATCCACTGCCTGTGCTCACTGCAGGTGTGCGTTACAGCATAGATGAGAGAAAGCACCCGTTAACGACCTGAGTTTATATGACCAGGACAGAATACGAGGAAATTAAACTGCACACGGTATATACTGCGAGGGTTGGGCGATATGACGGTATATAACGTGCAATGGTAGAAATGTGTCCACTGATTTGAGAGTTTGAGATTTAACAATACAGTTTCTAAGGTGGGAGTGTTTAATTAACGGCATGCTATTTAGCAAGTCATGTGATTTTTGGCAGCAGGACTGCTTACCACACTCTCTCGTGACATGAGAGCAACAGTTGGTGGCGATAATGCACCTCTAAGCTGGTTTGCCAACCACCGCAGAAGAAGAGTGTCACAAGAAGACATGGAGGAGAGTGAAATGTAAATATAGAACAGGAGGCATCCCAACCAACCCAAGATGAGGAAGAACTTGTTGCTAAAACAGGTGCAACGTGTGTGGACATGGTTTAGATTTAGAAAATCCGACACAGCATAGTTGCTTTAAACCACTTCTTAATTGAATTTGCACAATTACTGTATCGTGATATATACCGCCACAGTGATGTACAATTACGGCTACGGATTTTGGCAGCCGGAGTTGGTTATACCCAGATGCCATCATTCTTTGTCAGAGTGTTCTCAGATGGTGTGTAAATACAGAGAGATATGTTGTACAACTCAACTATAAAAAGGCTTTACTTTCATGTCTTTTAGATTATGAGCACAGCCATTTGAAACAAAAACAGGACTACAACCACAAAATGCTACTGTGCATGTACAACACTATGGAGTGGGTCAGTGCCAGCTTTGTTACAGTTGGTACAGTTAGTACATTTGGTTAAATAGCTTTGTATGAGTAAATGGTGATTGCCGGCATGGGACTGGATGCAAAACTTTGACCATGGGTCACTTTGCCTCTCAGCAATATTTTCTGGGACATGCCATTTGCTTGTTTACATTATCCATCTCCAGCTGTCTCATGACACACAGAAATAAAAGTACTGCAATTGCAGTTCAGCAGAGGACAGTTGTGTAATTTCCAACCTTGCAGTGATTTAAAGCACCAAATGGTGCACAGTCAGCCTTAAATCTTTCTTTTCATTGTCACTCCTTCCTTCAAAGATGAATGACCCACTCAGACATAAACGCAAAACACTTGACCACACATTAGAAGTACCACTAGGAAGTGGTAAACATAAGGGGTTGATGCAGAGTAAAAACAAAAAATATCATGTCAATGAAATGTGTGTGTGTGTGTGTGTGTGTGTGTGTTTTAATGCTGCAACCATCAACAGTTGTTTCACGAGCCACAAAAAGAAGGAAAACCACCCCATTGATCTTTCTTAATGAATGTATGGGGCTGGAGAGCAAATCCTATTAATGTGCAGTGGGTCATTTGAAAAACAATTCTTGATGTCCCCAGCTGCAATCGATTCTGTTTAAAACTACTGTTAAGAAGTTACAAACTGTACGTAATGCAATGGAGAGAACACAGCCTGCATCACTTGGGCTATTTTTACACTGGGCTTGTTTCAGATTTGTAATAAGAAACATTTTTCACTGGCTCGGTATGTTGCTGCTGATGAAGATGATAATAGTGATAATTACGATGCTTGAGTGTGGGTGTATGTGCACTGTACATGTGTCTTGTAGATGTTTTTTTATGCTGCATGCCCCTAAATTTGGCCAATCTCAGAGGGAAACGTAATGCTTTTTCACTGTCACTGACAAAGTTACTCTCTATTGTAAGATATATGTATATATATATAAAAATATAAATCTGGGTCCATGGAGGACATTGCAGTGGCTGCAGTATGTGGGCAGAGACATCATCCCCACCCTCATTCCCTCACTGTGTGGATTAATGAAGCCTTAATATCCCATGTCTTTAGGCTGGGTGGCCACTGACTAGACTGCAAAGCCCTGGAGATTCTTCCACATTAATATACTGTAGGCTAATATATAGACATAAGGCAGAGAGTGAGCGCAGGATGGTGACGACATACAGGCGCTATTCTGTTCTGTCCCAAAGGATCTGTCAATTCAGAGGAGGTCTCTGTAATCCCAGGAGAAAATCTTCAGAGACAATGATGTCAAGCATCACCTATTCAACCTTGAATTCCATCTCCATCCACAGTCTGCAAGCTGCTGATACAATGACACTCAAAAAGATCTAAACAAAGCCTTCATCTCACTACTATTACCCAAGAGGAGAGTGGAAATAACATAAATCATCCCTTTGACATGTACAGTGCAGTATGCACACAGAAAATCATATCAGCATCAGCACACACACAGACACACATTCACAGACAAAACCCTGGACCAGGAAGGCACACAGACACAGTCAGGGACACACACTCAGACAAACATTCTCCGTGGAGGTTCTAACTATGTTAAATGACTAGTATTAATCACCTTTCTCTGTCGCCGTGGTGATTATGAGCACATTAATCAGCAGCATGTCTGCCAGTTGGAAGTGAGCAAGTCAGGCAGAACAAGGGATGGAGTGGGGTAGAGAAAAACACTGGAGGGAATAAAGTTGGGTTTTTCGTTTCTGTAACATCAAGTTAATGCCACTCTGGATGGAAATTGCAAAGATGGTGAGGAGTGTAATAAGAGCAGCTGTTCAAATATAGCTTCGTTATTCTGAGCAACCCACCACACCAACCTTCTGTGGCCCTCAGCAGCACTTCTGTTTGAATGCTCACGCATCAAGATGCTGCCTACCTTCTTCCGGCCTGCAGAAAATATCCAGACGTGTAGTACATCTCTTCTTTAGGAAGGTGTACACAAAGCATCCAACCATCCTTAAACAAAGAACTTGCCGACAAGGGGATGCATAATCAGCCTCACCATTCAGTGCAATTGACAATACAGGGCTCACAGTTAGAAAATGAATAATAACCTATAATTATTCCGAATAATAACTATGATAACTGACTAATAATTTGTAAAAACAGTATTTCCAGTTTCACGGTTTTCATTTTTATTGTAGTTTGCAAAAGATTTTAGTGCAAATGGCAAATACCAGACACCGCACACATTTGAAGTCGATCCTCATCTCCATAAAACTCAAATGAATAATAAATGCTGTGATGAATGAAAGAATGTCCTCATGGAGAAAAAGAATAAATATCTAAACTTGGTTGGGCTGAAACCTGAGGCAGCCATAAGTCATCATTTCTATGGCAGATGGTGGTGAATGCTGCCGTTCAGCTGCATTCGACAATGCAAAGTGATATTTAGATGTAACATGAATGCACGCGGAGTCTTTGGAAAGATGAACAGAAGCAGAATCACTCATGGAGCCTTGAAGTGAAATCCACTTGATTTCCAAATGTTTCAATTTGATTGAAAAAGTACAGTTATTAAAAGTTTGCATGACTCCATGCACATACAGAAGTCCTGCTGGGCCTCTGTATTAAGTCTGCTCTTCACTCTTAAAGCTGCAAAGTCTGCTGTTACTGGGCCATTTATACATCACCCTACTGTATACTGCATGCACAAACATGCATCACACATTCAAACAAGCAGACATTTACATGCACGGGTACAGCTGTGGTTGTTTGCACTGGTGTTTGGTGACAGCTGTCTGTCTGCTGTGCATCACATCACTCAAGTTCCATTCTCATCACTTAGACTATCTCGTTTTGTAGCAGGCTGTTAAGTCGCCGCAGCACTCATCTGCTAAACAAACAAACTTTATTTGCCTGTCTCAAAATAGCTCCACCGAAAGTGCACAACAATTGATATTCACTTCAACTTCAAAATTCAAAACGTTAGGCACCATAATGAGAATGGCAGCAATAACATCGGTTAATTGGGACAGGAGTAACCTAATGGCCGCACAATGGCGGCACTATCATTAATTTCTCTCTCATTAATATTGGAGCCCCAAGCAGGAGGCACTGCAGTGGCTTTGATGAGGACTAAATCAATATTCAGTGTATAATTCAGCAAATTATGAAAAAAAAAAAAAATACAAAAAACAAACTGCACTTCTTCACACTCAGGGGCAAAACAGTAATGTAAAGCAGCATGATAACAATTCTACATCAATACATCTATCAGCTAATTGATGGAGTTTTTGGTTCTCATCTTGCAGGCCTGGGGCGCATTCAGGCCCAACAGAACACAGCAAAAAAATGCATTCAAACGGGAACAGTGGTGACTTGAACACCGAGCTGTGTTGTTGCAAGGTCACTCCCTTAATATGTTGGGGTTTTCGCACAAGAGAAGACGTACCCCAAGGTCTGCTGCAAACCGTTTCCAGGGAACTTGCCGTTTAGCCCAAAAGCCACAGCAAAACGGTGCATGGAGTCAAGTTTAACTTGGCATGGAGATGGAAAGTCAAAGCCTCTATCAGTTAGTCAGTGGGTGTGGTTTTTGCTTGATGCTTTTGGCAGAAGTGACAAAAATTGCTTGCTGAGAAGGACGAATGGTAGAAAGACAGTAATACCGCGTTCAGACTAAACAAATGTGGCCCGATTGAGAAGGTTTTGTTGTGGCTGACCAATTACCAGCGTCGTGGCAGGCGTCTTTTCCAGGTGTAGGGTGACATGTTAAACGACCTGTCGAGCGGCGTCCACATCTACGAAAAGACATGTGTGACATCTCCCACGACATGTTCCCGAGCGTTCACCAATCAGGTGCTGTCTCCAGAGCGCTGCCTCTAACAGCCCAGCCCAGCTGATTATCACAGCAACACTCTCTCAAATAAAACGTCAGTCAGGTTTATCAAATCAATTCATCATTCTGACACACTTCCATTATTAATTTCACAAGAATTTTCATCACCTTCATTCTCTTCAGTTAGTTTGTGTTCCTCCCCTCCTTGAGGCCACTTTGCAAAAATAATAAATGGCAATTTTGTGTTGTGAATGATGAAAGAATGATGGGGAAAATGATGGCTCTATTTTCATTATATCATGACTATTCTAATCAAATCAGCTTTCAATGAATCAAATCGCTGGATATTTTATCACTCCATTTTTCATTTCGCACCCATTTTTACAACTCTATTTTCCAGTTCACATGCATGTTCATCAACCTCCATTTTAATCAGTTAATTATTGTTACTTCCACCCCTCGTATTAAAACTCATTCCTGTGTAGTAAAGGAACCAGCAGAGGGAATGCAAAGGCAGAACCAGTCAAGAACAAGTATTGTTATTCTTCCCTCAAGTTCTTTTACTCCCTCACTTAGAGGAGAGTCGCTGTTAGAGCTAGAAGGAGGCATGGCAACATGGCCTATGAAATTAAGCACTGATCAGCTTGATCAGTATGTGAAAACATGTTATGATATTGTGTCCATTGATCATTTAAAAACCAGAATAGAAAACGTTATTCATAACAGAAAATCAGTTTGTAAAATTGGACTGCGTGGAAGTTATGGAAACACCACCCAGTGAATCATCTGGTACATGGTAAAGCATGTACTTCAGCTCCCTTATATGCAGACAACATTATAGCATCTTTCATGTATTTGATACCTCTAGGCCATCAGGGCATCAAAGACTGAGTGTGCCTCAGCCTTTCCATGGTGAATGTGATTACAGTTGCTGTGACAGAGACCTTGTGTTAGCTGTCAATCAGCATCAGTCTCCTCCTGACAGAGCGAGCCTGCAGTAACACAGTCACATGGGGTAAAGTACTGTATGTCGCTACCCTGAGTAAGAAGGACAAGGCCCTGAGGTGGAGCCTTGCCTGCCTCTGCTATCCTGTAGTGAAACAGGTCAAAGTCACCAGAAGATAATTAACAAAGACAAGGGCGTTAACCGTTTGCCTTTGACAAGGGCATTTCCAGTACAGTAGTTGTATCTGATGGTGCTATTGTAATTATAGTCCCCTGAGCTGAACTCCACCTAGAGTAGGGTTTTTTTAGACCACAGGGGGAAGGTGTCTTTTGGGCAGAAAGCATCTGTAAAGACTTTTTAAAAACATCTCTTCTGGCTAATTTGACTCAAGTTCTACTCCTGCAGGACCTCTTGAAGTTATCTCAGTATTCGCCTCATAATAGAAGCGGGAAAAGAAGGTTGGGAATTGGGAATACTTTCCTTGAAGCCACAGGAACTGCAAATCCTCGTTAGTCATTCCACTATATTTCTCCTGTTCAGTCACCCATTTTTGTTATTTCTGTATTCAGATTGTGAGAAGGCCAAACAAGGACCAAGTTTTGTAAACAAACGAGTTGCAACAGTAAGACACACCAGCCTGTTTGTTTGAAAAAAAGGTAATCAAAAGGCATTTTATCGCTTGGAGCAAAACTTGAGCCTCTGCACTGTCTGACAATGACTAATGTTACATCTCTAAATGAACTGACATCTCAGAAGCAATACCCAACGGAGATCATTAGCTGATACTGGCTGATATTATACTATACATATTGTAATTTAATAGCAGGATTCTAGTTTGCCGTATTAGGTTAAATATAAAATCAATGATATTTATTTACCAGTGTCAAGCTGTTTTCCAGAAATTTGCTGGAATCCAATGAGAATTTATTTAGAATTGTATGTAATATAATAGCTGTTTGTAAGAGGGAGGAGCAAGCAGATGTGTAGTTAAACAGTAAGAAGTACTGTATAAGTCCAATAGGCTGGAATGGCTGTGAACAACATTATATAAGATGCGTGCATGCATAAGTAAAGTTCTGTCTTTCCTCCACTCCTTCTTCGCTCACAAAGAAAACTCAATAACAACAAACAATCCCACTGGACTCAATTAGCTACAGTTAAATAAATGGTGTGACTTTAATGCCCTGCCCATGAGCACCCAAATATCTTCCCCACTAAAAATATATCGCTTGTGTGTGTAGGTGTGTGCAGGAGAGCATGCATGTGTGCATGACTTCGTGTTCACACTTCCTCTGTCTCGGGATCTGCCACAGAGCTCCCTGAGCAGCGGTGTGTGCTTGATAATTAGCCTCAAATTCACCACTCCTCTGAACACATGCCTGCTTGGGAGCGCCTCAGGGAAAGGTGAATGCTGTGAGTGACTACCATCCACCACCCGTATCCAGTGAAAACTAATAGAGCTCAAGTTTCGTAACAACAATGCAACTATGAAATATCTTCTTGCCATTTTTTTATCAGGCTCACGGCTCACCTCTTGTAAGCACGTTCCAGCATTAACGTGAAGCCATCGACTAAACCTGTTTTAATGATTCACAGGTTGTTATCAGAAATCAACCGTAAACACGGTTTAGTCGATGGCAAGGCAAACGACTGAGTGAGTGAAATTCCGATTATCTGTTCGACATCCTCGATGTTATTTGTTACATCTGTTACATTCATTAGCTGCCTCCTGGTTCATTCATCCTATCCAGCCAAATGCTATGCTGATTTCCAGGTGTCAACACATAAGGACCTCTCAGGGTCATGAAATATGAATAAAATTAAAGAGTACGATCCTAATTAAGCCTGTGTTCTTGATTTTTAAACTTGTCCTTCTTGTGTATTAATGAACCATTTCATTTCCTGTCTCTTGGCCGCCTCTGAAAACAGATCAGATGAAGGAACCTGAACGTGGACACACACTCCAGCTACTTTGAACGAGCAGCTTGCAACAGGGAGCCGTATGTCGGGTTTTTAGAGGCCATGAGCCAAAAATAATAACAATGTGTTGTTTAAGAGAGAGCTTTAAGCACTCTGTTTGGGGCTCTTGTTCTCGTACGTCTTTAGAATAAAGTTTCACAAACACGCAAAACAAAGCGTTTATGGTTAACTGACATTACGGGGCGTGATTTTTGGGTACTGAGGTTCAAAACAAGCTATTTTACTACCATTTAAAGTTTAAATGTGTTCAATTTACATAATCTGCTATCAGTTTATTGCAAACAATTATTTCTCTTTCGTGTTGTTAAATGTTTAGTTAGTAAACTAGAGAAGAAATCAATAAAATAATTGGAATATTTGCGATTATTAAAATCAAACTATGAAGCAGGCTGCAATCGGTGCTTGGCAGCTTTTTATGGAAGCAGAAGTAGAAAATTTAAAGTCACTGCTTGAGACACCGAAAACAAAACCTGAACTGAAAACAGAAAAAATGGCACTTAAACACTTGCATTGGAAGAAGTAGTCGTTGGACTGATGTGAGACTGACTTTAAATGTGTTAAAAGTTCATTTCAACCCATCTTGGTTGAATGTTTAAAAAAACAAAAAAACAGTAAATATGTGTGGTTTGGGAGTTTCAGGTAAACTTGTGAAGCCATTGCTGTGTGCTAGGTGTGCGATCCTCTCAGAAGCTAGGGAACAGGCCTCAGGTCCAGAGAGGGCAGTTTTCTCTTCTGCATATGGACAAAATCAATCACACTCTCCATGCGCACCCCCCACCTCCCCCTTCCCACACCAAAACAGTGACAGAAAGCTGAAACTGACCCAGTCACACTGGAAAAAAAAAAAAAACTGGTAGAAAAAAAACAGACACAAAGGAAGCACATCAAAATATGTGCCAAAATAAATAAGGGAATAAATCAAAATAAAATGAAATTATTTTTCTCACTGGCTTAACATTTTTCAGCAGAAGCCAAATCAATGAAAGTGATCTTGCCATTACAGAGGTTTCATTTTTCATTTGGATGACTGTATGTGCACACAGTGATTATTTCTATACACTTGAACTGAGGAAATTAGCAAAATACAATACAGCATATTTCAATAAAGTTATTTATGTTACCTGAAGTTTTAGAGCAATATAGAATCTGTAATACTGTATCTGTTAACCTCTAAATATGTGATTGTCATGGGCTGTGCACTGCTGTTATATAATTTTATATTTTCCAAACTATTGTGCACGCCTTTCCAACTATAATGACCAGATTTCCCTCAGGAATTATTAATTTTTCATCATCCATAATCCAGTTTAATTCTGACAAGGAACATCAATTGCGTGGCTCTGGGGAGTAATGTACATTTAGTATTTATATCCCACTGTGTATACCCCACAGGACCTGGGTAAATCTGTCAAATGTTAATAATTAATAAACTACTTGAATCTACTTGTAGTACACAATAGTTAGGGTTCACTATGGGGCTAGGCGAGGGTAAAAGAAAGGTTTACGCAACCAACCTTCCGTTCCATTCTTGTTATCGTCCAAGTCTCAGTTGGCTCTAGATGATTAGATGAGGAAAATCAATCTGATCTGGCAGCTATGGTAGACAGGGTAATGTAAGAAATGAAATGTAGCTGCACAAACAGTATTTGACCTTGGTCTTATCTGAATACCCTGTAGCCATTCATTCACTTCCTCTCTGTTCGGCCTCTGTTAAACAGTCAGTTTCAACTGCCCTCCTGTTTCTGTGGCTCTTCGTCCTCCACAATTCTTGCTTAGCCTTGTTCAATGTCCTGCTCTCACCCCTTACACATCGGTGCCAGTGTTTGCTGTCCCGTGTCCCTGCTCCTCTGCTGTTTCCCTCCTCTCTCCTTGCACCTTTGATGTCAGGACCACAGCTAAAGCCTGAGCTAATCTGCTGTGGGGCTTCCTGAGCCCTAACCAGGCCAAGGGTTGGAGCCAAAAACATGGCACGGGGGAAAAGGCAGAAAAGATTAAATGAATAGCGTGAGAGAAGAACACTAAAAAATATCCACATACAATTCTCTTGAATGTATTATATTTAGAAATCAAACCTTGTTTCATTTTGAAGATTTTTCACTTCAAGATTAACAAGAAAATCACAAATGTATGGGTCTGTGTATTGCAGTGCATATTTATAGGGTAGACGGATGGGACAGTAGCAAAGAATGGCAGGAGGTATAGTGGAAGCCACAATTTATACAGATTTTAGAAGTATTAATGAAGGGATAAATACAATAGGATGGCTTACAGTAAGCCAATTAAGGATTCTGGATGAATAGTGTGCTTTCAGGGGAAGCACTGCAGTGAGGGATGAGAAACCGAGATGAGAATGGTATGTGCTGTAATGAACCAGGGAAGAAAAGCTGGGTTGGGAAGCAGTGGCGCTCATCTGTCAAACATACGGCATTCCTGGAATTTAAACCCATGTTGCATAGCATAGCAAGATGTTTCAGCATATTGCTGGTGTTTCCACCCTAACTTAAAAAGATCATTGTACAGACAGTACAACTAGCACTGGTTCCATCTTTCTCCATGAAATTAAGTTACGCTTTGGACCATTTCTTATTCTCCGCCATGACTCCTCCTTGTTGCAAAGCAGTTTAAAGCAGCATGAGTTCGACGTTACTGTTTTGCGATGAGAAGCAGTCAGGGAAACACGCCGGAATCGAAAAAAGGAAGCTCAGAGGAATACAATTCCAAAGGATCAGATAAGTTGGAACAGGCTGTCAACTGGAACCAGTTTCCATCTCTTGTCAGCACACTGTAAGAGAAAAGGAAGATGCTCCAGGGTAACTAAATGTGTTAGCTTAGGTGTAGCCAAAAGCCAACCCTCCCATTTCCTCCCCATGGCTTCTGCGCCAAGAGAAGAATCTTTGGAAACACTATTTATCTGCCATGTTCTGATGGTACGACTCATAGCACGTTAAAGAGGTAAAAACACCTTTTCTCCAACTCTGATATGAAACATAAAAATACCCTTCAACGTTAAAACTCAATGCAAAGAGAATTCATAACCATATAAAAACTAAGATTCTTCAAAGAGCACCAAAACTGCTTTACGCTGACCCAGTTGTCTCTTAATAACACTTTTCTAGCCACAAAAATCAGCCAATGATATTCCACCGAGATATCCGTGTCCTACATACATTGTGTATATGTTGCAGGTAATAAGGCATCAAGGTTTGCTTATTAAACAGTGAATCTCTTCATTTTTAAGCACATTCAGAATGCTGTAGGTGCATTAAGATAAGAAATAAGAATGAAGAACGGGAATGGACAGATGCAGCTCAGTTTCAACCTCCTTCCCTGTTTACACAGGGAAAAAAAAAGGAAAAAAAAGGAAAAAAAAAGGAAAAAAACGCGTTAAGAGTCATCCGGCTCTCGACATCTGACACCGAACTGCAAGCCAGGCATGCAGTACATGCTACCAGCCCGCACACAAATCAGCAGATCAAACAAAGCACTCCATTATGCAGCATCCTAGATCCAGAGCACATCAGCAACAGTAAATAACATGATAGAAGAGTGGGAAAACACTGAGAGGGAAAACCATCTTTACAGGGAACAGTGTGGACCCAGACATGACCACTCTGCTCCCAAAATGGAATAACCAAGTAACTGCTGTAATTGAATGCATGCCTCTGTTTATGTATGCAAAGGCACATGACAGGAGCGGCTCTGCATGTTTTTCTGTATGTATTTTGATATTGAAGTACACCATAGCCTCCAAAGCTGGCCTTCTGTGAAACGATCAGCTGATCCATATCGCCCAGGCAAACAGTGCACTAATTAGCCATGCGAAGACAAACCACACAGTTTTTCCATGGTTCACTGGTCGCAGCACCTTCCATAATCCTCCGTTATCACGCAGTCGGGGAGGATAGAGAAGCTAATAACGCAGTGATATTAGCAACACTGATCTGCGAGTGATAGAGCCAGGCGGCGCTGGCCGTTAATTCTGTCGGCATGAGCCCCAGACCAGACTAATCCCTATTTTAATTATTTTTTTCTCTTAGCCCCCCTTGCTCACCCATCTAGTCAATGTTCTTTAATCAGACCATCTAATTAAAAAACAGGAAGGGCGGCAAACAGGCAGCCTCAGCATTGAAAAAGGCAGAAAGGTGCGATGTCAGTGGTGCGGGGTACACATGTTGGTGGAGGATGAAGCTGATTGCCCCCGCTTCAAGGTGCGCTATAATGAACAGCACGTTTGGTTTATATGTGTGGGTGCTCATTAATTACAGCAGGTAAATGTCAATACCAAACAACTCCAAGTAGAATGGCCTTTGCCTTTTAGATCACCGTGATTACGAGAGAAGTCGAAAAATGCCTGATATCAGACAGAAATGCCAACTTGTCACACTCTGTTTCCATCTTCATTCTGGCATTGGTTCCGACTTTCCCTAAACCAATCACTAGAGGCCAGCGTATCCGCCTGAATCTCACATCATTTTGAGTCAACGCTGAACCGTAGTCATGACAACATGCTGGTTTTGCCACTGTTTTAAGAGTGGAGTGGAGTAAAGCAAAAACACACTACGATGCCGGGCGACGAACGGCCTCAATAGCAGCGTCTGTCTTGTCTACGGCAGCTGCCAATGTCGATATTACTCCTTGGTTCCGGCGCACAGCTTGACAGCACTTGCCAACAGCCTGACAATGGCGTTAGTCCCGCCCACGGCGCTCATTTGATCGATTGCTTTTTCAGACGAGAAACCGCAGTTTCGTGTCATGATGCCAGACAATTCGGTCAAGTCAGGGGAGTGGGCGGATTCAAGAGCCCGGACCCAGGCAATGTTGAAAGTGCACTTGCAAAGTCTTGTCACCGCAGACGTACTCTGTTAGAGCTTTGACAAGATAAAACTTTTTTTTTTTTTTTTTTTTTTGCCTGTGTCTGTCTTTGCTTCTGTCTTATTCTGTCTATGGGGAAAGTGGTATTAAGAAAGATTGCAGTGCTGTGGGATCAATATGATGCTGACACCTCTCTGGCACACTCCAAAAATCTCTACCAAGCAAAAACCCACTTACAGAGGGGCGTCTAATGGATCACATAACCACTATATCACTTTAGCTTTGACTTAACCCCTGAAGAAGCAACAGCCTTGTCTGCAATGAGTATAATTGGTTATTCAAAAAGAAGAGAAAAATCAGCCTCAGCCTCTGAGCCACAAAAAAAAAACAACTCATAATGTAAAAACTGCTAATAATGTAATAAAAAAGGCAATAACATTTAATTTAACAGCCTTTCTATAATGAAATAAAATTGCTGAAAACATAATGAAATAACTTTTTTACCTATAATGTGATAAGTTATTAAAATTTTGTAGTTATTGCAGGTTATAATGGCCTGCAGCATTTTTTCATTAAAAATAGGATGAAATACTGAGAAAGAAAAAACTTATATACCATACATACAATTACAATGTATTAACGCAGTGAAATTACTGCAATATTACAGAGCCCTTTAACCACCACTATCACACAAGACATGAATTTGTGAGCAAGGGATAATAATTTGTACTCACGTTAATATATGGACGATATATTAACATGTGAGTACAAATTATTATGCACAGGAAAAAGAACGGACTTTGAGGGCTCCATACAATATACTTAGTGTTTACCATGATGAATTTCTGCAACTGTCCATACTAGCCAAAAAAAGTTTTAAATCAAGGCACTGACCGTCCCTCTATATGTTCGACAGTGCAGCTAAGGCTTTTTACGGTTAGGGCCGACATTGCCTGTCACCCTTTGCCTCGCCGCTTTTATTGATGCAGTTGAGAAGAGTTTTTATGGAGGCACGCTGCTGTGCGGCCTGTAATTGCCGGTCAAGGCACGTTCACGGGAGTTCATAAAGGTCCCTGTGTAAATATATTCAGGTTGGCCTAGTGTCACCTCATACAAAAAAGGCAGCCTCTGTCTGATGAATGGGAAGACGAGGGGTACCTCGGCCCTCCTCCTCCTCCTCCTCACGCGCACAAACACGCTCATGTAGCAACAGAAGAGACGCGGGCACATACTGACTGTACAAACTCACGCACACACGCATACACGACACCTGTCCTGCTGTCGCAAAGAAGATTAAGATATATTACACTCCGAACCAGCGAGCACGTCCTTGCTTTATTTCACCTTGCAGCTTGCCTCCTTTTTCTTTCCGGATTCCTCTTTTCCTCTTTCATTACGGGCCACAAATGCCAGCTTTCCGGGCCTAATGTACAAGGAAATTTTTTATGAATGATCACAGGTTTCAAAGCGTGTCGAAGAAGACTGAGTGAGCGCCACTTGCAGTAACTGATATGTCCTCAAAGGTGAGAATGACTCAGTCCGTATGGCTGCTGCATCAATCAATGTATTCCCAGGAAACAGGATTGAGTCAGCCATTAAGGTGAAAGAAACATTGCTGCAACTCACTGTGTTGCTGCGAATGAATCTTTAGTTTCTTAATTACAAACATCAGATGGAGATTCTTTCGTTCTGCCACTGAGTGTGAGCTGGTTCTATAGTACTTCAATGCAGTTTCACTTGTTTCAGGGATTTAGCACAAACAAGCATCGTTGTCTCCAAACAGCAGATCACTCAGCTGGTATCAACACAATGGCGCCTGATTCAACAAAAGCGAGCTGATTTGCATTGGAGAATGGGGGAATTATCTGACGCCCTCGGCTGATGTTGTCACGATAAATTACATGTCAAGAAGGCTGTTTTTTCACAGCGAGGGCTACGCGTGTGCTTTATGTGTGTCTGTGCCCTTCGCTCTTATATTTGCATGTTGTTTTGTGTAAAAGGGAGGTCAGAGGCAGACAATGGGGATGTGTTGTGGTTGAGCAGTGACCCAGATCAGACATCTCCGTCCACTCAGGGACAAGATGTTCTGCTGCTGCTGCAGCATGGCCACCCTCCAAACAACAGCACACCTTATAAGTCATTTTGTTTAGTATCTGTCTGTGTTTTGTTTTAATCAAAACAAATGCAAATGACATCTTGAAATCAGTGTGCTTGTCACATCACAACGTCTCTGTTTTGGGAATTAATTATTCACTTATTTATTTTTTCCACTGTTATCGGGAATGGAAAGGTTTGTAATCTGTGTCTGAGGGGCCAATAAAATGACTAAGGTGAATAAGCATTTTCTAAGGAAGGCTCTTACCATTCTTCATGTACCACGGGGCATAAATCCAGACTTCCAGAGTGCATACTTGACTAGTCTAGAGGACCTGTTGGACATTTTTGCAGCAGAACTTCTGTGCACGCACACACACATACACACAAACACATAACATTACACAATAAGAAGCGATGCAATGACGTGGTATTAAAGGGCTGTGTGCACTTGTCCTCACTGCCCTGCTTTTACAATCTAATTGTCGTACCCAGTGTTCTCTACTTGACCACTGAGTGCACTGTGCTTTTGGCCAACTGATTTCATATGTTGCTTTCCTTCTTAGCCCCTCCTCTCAGTCCTCTCTCTTCCTTTGTCTCTATCTTGGTTAATTACTAGGATTGATTAATCGACTGGTGTGACGTCCCTCACAGTCCTGTGGAGCTTAGCGTGTCGCCCCAATTACACTCTCGAAGAAAGACTGACAGAGATCAAGGTTAAAGGTGTATGAACCTGCTAGAAAACAGTGATGTTGACCAAGCATGGCACCCAAAATCTATTTCCACACAGCCACTATTCTCTTTTGATCACACTGTAACAAAAAGCCTCTGAAGCAAGCTTCTTTAGGTTAGCAGCACTTGACCCAGGAAGTGAATTAAGGCATCAAAGCAGGCTGTGGGATGAAGCATCAATGGGAGCTGCAGAACAAACATGAGTGTATAACTACTGTTTTCAAAAGTGTCAGATGATGAAAGACAGAGAGGAAAAAGCAGAACAAGAGATTGATTGTGTTTTTGACAAAGCTGATCCTTAGACTTACAGCATCAATAGTTCCGCAGCTCCTCCCTTAATGTAATGAATTAAATAATACGAGTAAGAAGACAGACAACATTCCTAAGATAATATACAGACGCCATGCCCCCGTGTCCTAAAGGGCAGAATTAAGAGTTTTTGGGGATTATAGATGTAGAGAAAATGGTAAAAACAGTTGGATAAGAAGATTAATCACATTTACATTTTCTAATTGTCATTAATGGACTACAGTACAGTAGCTACTTAGATATGGACATTACTTCAGTGTCAAAGTTCTACAACGAGGACATCATGAAATGCAGAAATGAAATTATGCATAAATGAAATAATGTATTTACAAAAAAAAGAAAACAACAAAAAACTCCAATCCATTTGCAGGCCCGGGGAGCCAATGTGCATAACGTCAAATATGCCTCTGTGTACAAAACAGAAGCCATTAGGGCATCTGTGGGGACTATTAAAGCGACAGATTGGATCCCAATGGTGCAGTGCTTAGTAAACACAACTAAAGAGACACCCAGTCAGGGCCCTGTGATCCGGGCCATTACCTCTAACCTCTGCATGTTCTCAGGTCTCACTGGGATGGCGGGGTGAAGTAACACATGAATAGACATGCTTACAATAGACACATTGCTATCCAGGCTGCTTGCCTCAGGGGAGCCGGTTTATAGGTCAGACTCAATATTGCCTAGTAAATTGCTGCACCTGCTGTTTATTAACACAACACAGATGATCAATGACCATTAATGACATGTAATAAGGAAGAACAGAATGCCTCCCCTTTTGCTGTGCTGTGAGTATGACGATATAACCGAAACACACGAGCGAGCTTGGGAGGTTGATGAAATATAAGGGTGAGCCCCGTTTCAGCTAACCTTGCTCTCTGCACTCCAAATCCCCCCTCCTCTCCAGCTCTTAGCCTGAGCAATGTGACAGAGGGAGTAACAAAGTACGGCGTTCAGGGGTGAGCCAATCTGCGGCACAGCACCAGGTGTTGGAGATAATGTTCTGCTGGAGCATTTCTTGGCGGGTCGCGCAAAGTTCATCATAACTGAGGTTTTGATAGATGGCACGTTGCAGATTGAGTCCTCAACCAAGTGCTGCTGTTAATAAATCCTGACTCAAACAAACAGACTTTGAGGCGCCATGGTGGAGAGACTGGCAAAGACAGGTATTGATCCGCCAGCCAAGCACAGGCCGATAAGCGCGGACTATGGTTTTATAAGCACAGAGCTGACACTGCAGAAAAAAAGCTGTCATTTAGCTGTTTGCACAGGTACAGTTTGTCCACTTTTCTTGAAAAAAAAAACAAGCAAAAAAAAAACATGGCATCCTATTAATTCCTACTCGCAATTTTGCAAACATAGACTTCACACTACGTCCAAGCTAACAACACAATTCGAACAATTCACCTTTTAGGAACTTCAGCAAGAACAGCGGCAGGTCTGAAAGTCATCTGCGGGGCGAAGAACGGTGGAAGGTGAAGTGGTAGGTGAGTCTAGAGACGTCTGTGGAGGTAGACGAAGACGGAAGGAACATGCAAGACAGAGGGAGGCAGACAGGGATCCAGATCCAGCACGTTAAGAGGATGTGATAGATGCGGTTGGTATATATAACCCCCCTCACAGCACGAACTGGGGGATCTGGGTTTTTTTTTTGTTGTTGTTGTCTTTGACGTGATGATCCTTGACGTGCATCCGGGCTTCATTACCATCCCTCACATCAGCCGTGAGGCATTTCCATCTCAACCAATGTTTATCTCCGTATGAGCTTTCTGCAGTGTTAAGTTTGGAGAAGTGTAGTTGTGGGCTTTTAGAGATGCGCATCATCCCCATTGCAGCAGACATGCAAAGTTAGGGGAATACATGAGTCAACAGCAACCGGTGTTTGTGAACGTACAAATCAAAAGCAAACCTTCTCAGATGCACTGCATGACTACCTTGGGCTCAAACTCTGGAATCTGGAAAACTTTACTGAACTCAAAGCACGGCATTCATCATCCTTAGTTTACTTTTGTTTTGGATGATTTGCATGTGGGTTTTATGATGAGAGCACCACTTACGGTAAATGACTTTAGAAAGCATAATGAAAGACTATAGACTTTCATTAGACAATCAGACCAAACTATGCACTCAGATGCTTTATGACAACCACATAGCAGGGGCGCAGAGAGAGAGAGAGAGAGAGAGAGAGAGAGAGAGAGACAGAGACAGAGAGACAGAGAGAGAGAGAAAACGCCAGAGTCAGACCATCCTGAACGTGACCAGACTAGTGATGCTGCAGTGAATTACCAGCACAGCTCCAAACTGAAACGCTTCCTTTACTCCACCAGTCCGTGTTGTGAGAAACCGGCCACAGGATGAGAAATGGATTTAAAAAAAATGTATTCAACATTCACATCGAAAGTATACATCTGCTGCACCATGACACAGTATCCATTTAAAAACACATCTATGCAAAGTGCCCCAGCATACACTGCCAATACTCTGTATTCACACGCTGAAAATAACTGCCTTAGTGCACAAAAGTACAATAAATTATGTTTTCAAGCAGAGGACTATGGAGACCACAGGTGGGCAACCACCTATTCTTGTGCTGCAAGGCAAACAATGGTCAGAGGATATGCTGCACAATCACTCACTTCCATTCACACTCTTGCCGTGACTGTTTTATTACAGGAAATACTTAAAATGAGAGTAAATCTGGCAGGCGGCTGCTCAACATGACGGACGCTGCTGTGCAGTCCCACGGCGGGGGAGTGTATGGGATGAATGTGTTACCCCCCGTGACGAATAGCAGTTAGCATGTATGCAAACACATTTACATAACAAGTATAAATATGCACACTTTCATGGTTGGCTATATGCAAACATACCAATGCTCACAAATCTGGCCATGGATCATCCAAGGTAAATTATAACTGAGTCAGATTTGCAGTAAATCCAAACTTAAATCTCATGAGCCTGAACATGAAAAAAAAACTTTGCCAATCTCTTTGAAAACACAAAAACGAAATCTGAGGCATTTATCTCCACAAAAATGAAACATACCCACATTGCTGCTCGTCCCATCGGAAACTAGAGAAAACAGCCCCTGGACTTAAAAAACTGTTCCGAAGACCATTCAGTCACTCTCAGGTGAGTCAGCCTAACAGCCAATCAATATATATCCAGTGTTCTGTACTCTCCTCCAACAATTCTTTATCTCTTTCTGGCTCACTCGTGCACACACGGACGTGCTCCCTCCACGGGTTGGGACATGATGACACATATCAGCACTACAGGGATAATCCATACGCTCGCTGAATGCCAGTGTCTCAAGTCCATAGAGTTGAGACTTGACAGAGAGAGGAGAAAGGATGGGAGGTTACCAGGAGGGATCAAGACTCATTGGGCTCTCAGATCTCCAAACAGGAAGGAATAAGTTGCATTTACCCAGGGAGCTTTGGGTTGTCTGCAGTGGATGCATTAAAAAAGAAGAAGAAAAAAACTCCCAACTCTCATGGGAATTAGAGTTTGCAAAAGTTACCAGAATGGAAAAACAAAGGCTTAAGTTTTGTTTGGGAACTCTTTCTGTAAAATGGTGCGATCACTGAACTGTGATGCAGCAATATTTTTCATGACTTTTTTTTTTTTTTTTTGGTAGAACCAAGAGAGTAATGCCAATATTCAAAGTTATTTCATCTGCAGATTCAAGCACTTTACACTATTATACTATTTACAGTATCAAAGGTGCTGCAAGAGTTGCTTTCAGCTTCTCAAGGGAGCACTACTGGGAGATGAAAATGTATCATGGTGCTTTGCAAAACAATTGAGAGGCAAAGAAGTCAAATAGCTGTGAGTTCCACTTAGTAGTAAGTGGGCGAATGAGCATCTGGCAATTGGTGAACGTCAGACGTTATTTACATTGCCTCAAAGTGGATGGTGATGGGGAAGAAAATCAATGTGGATGCAAACAGTGTAATGGCAGAGTAATGTGTTCCCCTGGGCAAGCAACACCGAAGAAGTCCTGTCAGGGTAATGCCGAGCAGAGGCGGAATTCAGTTTTTACCAGCCCTTCCCACTGCCACATTCAATCCACATGCACATCCCAGCTCTTGAAGTCGGTCTTCAAGGCTGTCTCCCAGCGCTGCCTCTTCAGAATGCTAACTCTGCAGGGCCGCCAATCAAAGCACGGGATGGTACGGTAAACAGGAACGCAAGTGAGCAAGATTGGATTCGCATATGCAAAGGGCCGATGTTCTTGATGGTGATTGATGGTGTTTATTCTGGTTCATTCTCCACCTTGCAGAACACACACACGGACACGCAAATTCACAACAAGAGAACAGGGAGCACGCAAACTTGACCTGCTTTCGTTTGAGCTGTTGTGGATCGATCAGGGAGGCATGGTTCCGACCATGATCCCCGGCCTCTCTTCTCCTATCGGACCGCTCAGCCTGTCCGTCAGGTATCAATCAATACTGCTCCTGATCCTCACAGTTTGAATTAAGTTGCTAGCTGGGTTCCCAACACTATGCACACTCTACAGTTATAAAGTCATAAAAGCACTCTAACACTTCCATTCTTGTTATTTGGTCAGGCCACAAGGATAAAGCAGTTTGTGTCTTCTAACTTCAGATATAAGATTTGATCCTGACATGAGAATCAGCAGGAAAAAACAAGAACCTAACTCTAAGGTCTAAGTGATTAATCAGTTAATAGCGGATCAGAAATAGAGGAACAGCACTTTAAACCTAGCCATAACTTACTGGTACAAACCAGGGTGATTAAATCACAGACCTGTCCAATGATATGGTGAGAGAGGCAGAGATAGCACAACCATCGAGCTCTACTGAGCTGGCTCACTGTGCCATTCACTGAGAGCATGTGTGCTTCAGGTCAGCACCACCATAGAGCTCCACCTGACCTCCCTAATTGGCCACCAGCTGGGAAGTCATAATCCCTCCACCCATTTATCAAGTTTATCGCTTCGACGTCCATCTCCTCTAAAGGCCCTGCCCTCCTCTCGACTTCTCTCCTCTGGTGTCCTGATTACTACTGTTTGACCCTGTCACCCCCTTTGTCTGTCCCTAATCCTCCTTGCCAACTCTGAAACTCCAGACACGCAGCTACTTAAATACATCAGAGATAAGGTTATTGTGTTGAAAATAGGCTGGTCAGCGTTTATATTTTGGAGAAAACAGCCAACACTTTTGAAGTCAACACTATGTTAAAACCCAAGCCAGCATGACTAGAAAAAATGAAACAATAGAGGCAAGCCAGCATGTCTGCGCCGTGTCCTCTGTCCCCTGTGCCGCCTTTTCCTTGCAATGTGCATGATCAACTGTGACTTGCACTCTGCATGCTTGCCAATAGGCCTTCTCCCTCTTTTCTAGTCACTTTCTTCCCACTATTTTCCCTTGATGTTTTAGACGGTGCAGCCATGCTGCAGGTGCACCACCATAGGTGCCCCCGGCAACAATCACCACAAAGATGACAGACTCAGTAGAGATTTGGGCGCCCCACAAGACAACAGAGAGCAAATCAAAGTCTGGGACAGGAAGCTGATGACTTCGTAAAATCTGCAAAAGACGCATAGTCAGGCTGTCGTCTGTGGGAGTCTGGGAAGCGATCAACTCTCAGTTGGCCAAGCCGAGATTCAAAGAGACTTCAATATCAGGCTACCAGGCACAATTCTCTGTTTTAAGATCGCTCTCAGTCAATCAAGTTCTTTTCAGGAAGTGTTTTTGCTTAACTACGGAGTGAACGAGTGAAACTGACACAAGTTTCCAGGGGCCATTTCACTCTAAGATGACTCCTCATATATTCTTTCTGAACCCTCTATCAACAGTCCTCTATCCCTGTCTATCTCTGTGTGTGTGTGTGTGTGTGTGTGTGTGTGTCTGCGTTTCCAGTGTTTTATAGCTCAGCCGGTGTCAACTGCCTGTGGCTATAACTTCAAAGATGTTTCAGTCTTCTCTTGATTATCAGAACTGCCCGTCTCCTACAGGATCCTGAAACTAAACCTGCATTTTTACATTTCACTTAACACAAAGAAAGTCCAGTGGATTTTCCTGGTTTATAACAGGTGCATCCATCCACATGTATTCAACCCATGTATATTTTGCATGCTTCGATTAGCCTTGCAAGTGAGGGAGGGACAAAGTGGCACAGAGAGTGTGAAAGAGTGCATCTGTTTGTACAAGTTCTTAGAGTGCCAGCACAAATATATGGAAGCCTGGCTGAACGTGTGAATACTTATGTGCACATGTCCATTTGCCCCCATATGGGCTCTACCGTGTGTGTGAGAGAGAGAAAGAGAGAGAGAGAGACAGACAGAGAGAGAGGCTGGGTGAAACAACACTATACGGGTGGTGGTGGTAATCGAGCTCACTAATTACTTCCTGAGCTGAGAGAGTTGTCAGAGAGAGGAGGAGCTGCCACAGATGGTGAGAGACCCACACTGACATCAGGATATCCTACCTCTTCATCATTAGAGCCGAGCATGTGTGTTTGTGTGAGACTGAGTAATTGAGAGAATGAGTGAGAGTGTGTGAAGATTGAGTGTTCAAATGACACTTTAAAGCCATGTGATACACCCTGCAGGGAAAAAGCTATGAAATGTATACCAAGTGAATGCTTTTTTATCCGTGTATTTATTATTTTCATTTTAAAGATACTGTTCAGAGACACTGCAGACAGCTATGGTCCAGACAAGGTTCCACTGGACGTACCCAGCACCCATCCACTCCCAGCCACACTTCAACCAGCTAATTTCTTCATCTGCAAAAGTGCCCGTGGGCAGAAAGTGCACCAGCGGACTCCTTTTGCATCCTTAACTCTGATCGCTCTACTCACCACTGTGAAGAGCCCTCCGTGCCGCTGACCTCCAGCAGGTCATAGTCGTCCTCCAGCTGAAAGTCGGAGAAAACCAGAGCAATGGTGTCTCCTGGCTCGGCCAGCACGGTCCAGGTGCAGTCAGCGTTGTTGTTGTACTCGGCTGGGTAATTGGGAGTGGTAATCACGCCACTCTGGCCCCGCAGTGTCCCGCCACAGCCATCATCCGCTGCAGGGAGCACAGGAAAGAAAGTTGTGAAAAGATTTGTAAAAGAGGGAAATATGATAATCGCAGACTTGAGATGCAGAGATATACACACCTAGAGACAGAAAATCGTTCACAAGGGACCCATAATGCAGCGCTCTCTTAAAATAACACCAGAGCTAGATATCCTTCATGTGATAGACACCATCCCATGTAAAAATGCAACAAACAATGTGCTAATGACTGATAATACTGATGAGGCAGATGTAATGATTCAGCAAGAAAAGTCTTCCAAAATACATCACATAACTTAACTGGCTAAACTGAGTCGTAGCTTTTCGGGGGTAGGTTTGCCAGGAACCTTGTGTGCTTTTTCTTTTTTTTAATACATTGTTTTTCTGGTCACAAATGATCTTTCTGACGGCTGAAAATTGCAGATTTTCAATTCTGGAGCATGAACTATGCAACGACTTACAGCGTATTGTTACTTTGTCTGTAATTTCCGCCACAGGCCAGAGAGACACCAGTCTCAGGATTTCAAAATGCCCTACAGTGCTTTTACAGTCAATAGGGAGCTGGGTAGAGTGTGTGATGCAACCTAATGTAACATGGGGGGGAAGTGATTAAGTTCTGATTAATTCAGATTTGTGTTAATCAAAACATCTCTTCCCTCCTCAAGACTGCTTTAAGGAGACCATTAAATAATGAAGCATGCATTTAATGTGTTGCCAGGATAATTCCCTGCCCAGCTTCTGATGTGTTCATTACAGCTTTGAACAATAGCGTATCGAGTGATATCTGAACTGCATTTCCTGTGTGGAACTTGTGGAAACACTGGCTTTAAATTATGGTGTATGTACTGGTGAACAGAGGGAACACATCAAAAGAAGTTTTGGATGACACTTCAATGATGTTATTGTTTGCGAAAGTGTGCGTGTGTGTCTGCGTGTGTGCCACTGCGTCTGGGCGGTGTGGGATTCATTATTGGGCGGCCAGCTAGCTGCGTGGTGTTTCAAAGCGAGGAGGAGGAGTTCAGAGGCGCCGGGACCTGTCTATCATCCATCCAGCCTGTCACCACGGCAGCCCCCCTGAGGGAGGGCAAGGGAGTGCACGGACGAGCGGAAACTTGTGAGGTGTAAACTTGAATAGGAGGGAAACCACGACAGAAGGGCGAGAAGAAGGGGATGAAGAGGATGACAGGTGACAAGCGAGGATGGGCGAGAGAAAAGTGCAGAGGGAGGGTGGACAATGAGGAAAGAGAGAGATGGCGAGAGGGGTGACAGGTGATTGTTGCAGTGGGAGTGACAGGAAGTAGAAGGCAGACAGAAGAAAGGACGGGGAAGGCCATTGATATTCCACACAAGACAGTTTCTTCACACTTGAAGGGAAGTCTCTGACTCCAAACTCTCCCCTTCACCTTGACTCTCTCCGTCGGTCTCTCCATTTTGTGGCTGCCACTGGCAGATCCAAGCGGTCCACAACAATGGAAAACGAAAAATGGCCATACCGCGGGCCGAATGAAACCAAAAAAAAAAAAAAAAAACCTCAGTAAGTCAGGTGTGCAGAGACATATTCCATTTTTTCCTCAGCCAATTGTAGACTGCAGGAAGCTTCCCACGGTTGAACAGTACATATTTTCAGGCTGTCACTTAGAATGTCTTGGTCTTGGTTTTCCATAAAGCTGCTTCAATTCCTCTCAGTGTCATGGTGACCATGTTATGGGAAAGCATGGGCAATGCATGCAAGCTACGAAATGTTTAATATGTCTCAAAAATGCAAGCTTATAAACACCAAACATGCACACAGAAAAAGACAAAAACCTATACTTGGGATTTTAAATGAGAGAATAAAGCCTGTGCACAAAAAAAACAAAGAAATGTGTGTTGCTGTAGGTATAAACAGCGACATTTAGGAGTCCCGTGTAGTAATCCTTGTCTGGAAAGATACGCAGCAGCGAAAAGGTATGGGAGGTGTAATTGTGAAAGAGCAGAGAAAAGACTAATGCTACAGACTGTGAGCAGACTGGGGTTAGTGTCAGAAAGTGAATATACGACTGATGTTAAATCACATATAAGTATACTCATGAGATTATTGCTGAGAGAATAAATTGATGAGCGTAAAGACAGGAAATGTAAAACATTATCTGTGCCATCAATGGCTGGCTATCATCTACGGCCCGACAGTGCTGGCACGTTTGCCCTCTCCTGAGTCCAGAACGCAGACCGTGCCAGAATGTTCTCTCTCGCTCCCAAAGTGGAGCTCGAGCTCTGCTCTTACACATATGGGCGAGCTCTATAATTGGAATGACATTAACAATACTTATGCATTATGAAGGAGCCCTCAGGTGCACAAGTTGACTTTTATGTGTCACTGAGGGACCCCAATTAATAACAAGGGAAATTGCCAGTTTCTAAAGCTTGTTGGCGTGTAATTTATACTGAGAAGGTGACACAATCGCATCAATTTTCTTTCTTTTTCAGGAAGGAGCCTGGGTGGGCATGGATGAGGAGAAAAGAGCTTTGGGTCTGAACATCAAATTGGAATTGAATAATGAGGGAAAAGACAGAGGGAAGGGAGATGACAGAGTTATTGACGGTTTCTTGGATAAAATGTAAGGAATTGCGAAGAACAGATTATGAAATGCGCAGAATAGCTACTCGCTGCGGAGCACGGGCATGTGCACATGTCTGCATGCGACTGGGTGGGTGGGGAATGTGTTGGCGCGTGGTGCTCAGCCATGTGTGCTCCTATGTGGGCTTCCTGACTCCCGGCCTGGTTGCAGATGGCACAGTGTCTTAGCGCTCTGCTCACCAGGCACACTGACACAAACCATTGGCCACATGGACACAGCAAATGGACATGCACAGACATGCAAACTTACATGTGTGTGACATGTGCGTGCATTTGGATCATGTGAGAATCCACTTTCATACAAAGCTAAATCCTGACGTACCATAGCATCACATTTGCCTACAGTGAACTGTTTTCAAGAAGTGTGTCGCGTTGGGTCAGACAGCACACACTGGCAGGTGTCGCTGCCGCAGGGGTGCTTGCTAACTGTGAGCGAAGGACAACTGGCACAAGCACCTGACTGGGAGCATGAACACATGAGGTCCTGTCATGGTAAATAAGATATCAGTGAAACCACAGAAAACCTTGTCAGGTCATGTGGAGGCATGTGTAATCAGTTCAAAAACAAAGGTCAGTGTTGTCATCTACAATACTATGATTTTTAAGGTTTTTAGAGTCGATGGATACAATAGCATGTGGACTTTCATGTTTCAGTTGTGAGACATTTTTCAGTCATGGAAGGAGTATCTATGTGCATGTTCTGTAGAAAAGTTGGGTTAGCCTTTCTGTTGTCAATTGATTTTACCCAAAGTTGTCATATTTGTAACCATCCTGACAGTTGATCCTAAAATAACCTCCCTATTACTGCACCAAATGCTTTATTTTTTTGTTATTTATCTATTTTTAAATGAGTGTCATTTTATCAAGCAAAATTTTACTGTCACATATCTCTAAGATGGCTGTCAGCCCTCCGGGTGATATAGTTTCCAACAAAAGCCACTTAAATTACACGCAGTCAAAACTTTTATTTTGTAGACAAAAAGACTTCGAGTTTTCGCCCCAAGGCCTGATATGACAGACGGTCCCTCCTACATACCTCTGCAGTAGGGGAGGGGGAAATCCCAGGCAGCAGTACCAGCTGAAGTGGCAAGACAGGACAGGGTGGTGTGACCCTCCAGCACGTAGCCTTGGCTGCAGCTGTAGCGGATTTTGTCCCCGATGTTGAACGTGGACCCCTGCTGGTGGCCATTGAGTAGCTGCCCAGGATTACCACATGTATAGCTAGGCAGAGCTGGAGAGAGAGAGAGAGGGGGGGGGGACAGTTAATGAGGCAGTCTGTGGTGAAATCTGTGGCGCTGTGTCATGTTAGTATTGACAAGAGTCAGAAAACGAGGGGAGAAGTCGATGACACTCGCAAAGTCATCTGCATCACAGGGTGTTAGCTGATACAGGACCACAAACACAAATGAAACATATAAAAACAGTATGTTTTTAAGCACTGCATATCCAGTGAAGTAGATTTATATTCCCCTTTCTTTTTCCCTACAGTGCTTCAGATCCCCACTGTCGTCCCTCAGTCACTCACGGATGCCAGGTTGACCATCACAGGCTGTCAAAGCATGTACTCGAATGCAAATCAGCGAGGCCAGTATTGACAGAGCATTGTCGAACTGTGTGTTATTATGCTAATCAAGTTCAAGGGGAGTTCAGCCAATCTCTCGCTCCTGAGCTTCTTGCGTCGTAAATAAACGTGATTGTAGTTTCTGTTGCCCCTGGTGACATACAGTCGAACAACTAAGCCTACAGTATGTTCACTACAAAACTCTTTCCGTGTGTTGAGTGGGTGGATGGCTTTGATCTTGCTGCATCTCAAGCAATAAATCCTCAGAGTATGAATAAAACCACCGTGATCAAACATGCATTTCACACACACACACACACACACACACACACACGCACTCTGTCATCCAGCTTACAGGCCCAGTCACACGCTCCCACACAGTGAGGGAGCTGGCCAGCGCATGTGCTGGACTTTGGATGAAACTCAGTCCCTCCACAGGGGTTGGCCTGAACTCCGGAGAGGACAGAATGGCTCCTATACAGCGACACAGCTTAGTGGCACCTCAGCATCACACTCAGTGCACACTTGCTTTTCCAGCCCATCTCTCGTCTCCAGCTTCATCATGTATTGCAAAAGATTAGAACATTTCAAAGGCAAGCAGCATGTTTTGGCTGTTTATCTTAACGAGAAATCCAGCCCAATATTAATATTATTAAAATATTTTTTTATTTGTTTTAAGATAAATAAGTTTAAATAAGGATAAGTAAGACTCAGCACAATATGTTACGATTCTTTTCTGATTCTGAAAATGTAATGCAGTCGTCTTTTTCATAATTCATTTTCATGTCGCGCAAAAAATGCTTAATGCATTTTAATTGTGGTGAAAAAAACCTTTTGTTTTGTTTGTTTTCATCTTTTCCTCTGTCTAGCCAGGAGCTCAAACTTCCTCACAGCAAGGTCCAACAAGGACGGATCAATCATTTTGCCCGACAGTGCATTTCCACAGAGCTCGAGCTGTGGAATTAACTGGCTTGGTAAATAAACACTGTGTCCAGTCCACTCTTCAGACAACAAACATGACCTCTATGTGCTCGATTTCAAATGTGTGTGCGAGTGTGTCTGTCCTCACAAAGGGTACTTTAGGTGTGAAGCTGAGACAGCGAAAGCCTTCAGTGACTCTCTGACCGTGCTGTATTTGGCCATCTACGTCCATGATGAGGGATTTTCAGAAGACAAAACAAAGGCGATGTTCTGCTGTCTCACCAGTACAAAATGTTGGTCCCCGCATTTGGAAAAAGCACTCATGACTGACAAAATACAAATTGATACAAATATCAAATGTCAGACGAAGTTTGAATCATTCATTATGTATGCTCTGTTATTCAAAAATGAGACTGAAAATAAAAGTATTAATATTTGTGTTTCTTTGTGTGGAGGGATTTTAGGGCTAATGGACTTTTGTTAATTCTCACCAAAAAAAAAACGCATTCTCTTATTATTCATTTCTGAATTTAAATTACTTTTTGATTGAAAATGTGTCAAAATGTCCCAGCTGGCTAACCCAATCCAGCGCTATCTAGTTTTAAATGGATTTCCAACCTAAAAATATACAAGCTGCTTCAATCCAGAAATTCAGCATCAGCATTGCTGGCCAACAGCGAAACACATGAGCCAAATCCTCCCTGTCACCCACAACACTTGACTCTCTCTCTCTAAAGAGGCTTTTAAAGGGTCAGATCGGCATGGGCAGAAGGCTGCAGCTGCATTTTGTACTTCTAGCTACATCCCAAGCAGTGGTTTCACAGCAGGTGTTTTCCATCATCCGTTGAGACATCACAGATTCTTCCCTAAATGACTCAGTGCTGAGTTACCTTTAAAAGTACCTGGTTAGTATGCGATCACTCTTCCTCGGGCTTAATCCTACACTCTGATGACAGACTGACTTGTCACTTTCAGGCTCCACTGTGCCATAGCCTTTATTTTGACCAGCCGAGGCCATAGTATTAAAACTTCCCCTCCGTCGCCAGATTAGCATATACACAAGGACTCTGTCTGATTAGCATATTAGCCACGGGGACTGAGGCTTCAGTGCCGCAGCACGGCTACAGGGGGCCATGGCGGCATGCAGGTAACTGCTTCACCCCTGTGCTTGTGGCCATGTAAGACCGGATCAACGCATTTCTTGTGTCGCAAAAGTTTGTGTTAGAGGTTGAGGGGGGAGGAGGGTCAACTGGGATTAAATGAAAGGATGGAAGGGTGGAGGGAGGCATGGGGACAGACATCTTTTCTCGCAGCAGACATTTTCACTTGTCAGACACAGGTGTAACTAATAACCTTAACACTGGCTGCATTCCATTTTGATGTGCCAGTGCCAGGGCCCTGATTTTGTACATGCCTACCCACTGGCATGGATTACTGGTGCGCCTAAATGGAACAGAGCCATCATTAATGCTATTAGTAACACCAGTGCTTGTCCTGCTATGACAAGTCAAAACGTCCACTGCGAGAACAGTATTTGGAATCATTGGGGTGGAAAAAAACGCTAAAGATGGTGACAGGTGCTGTATTAAAGGTGCATGAAACGCTGTGAGAATGACGAGGGGGGGGGGGGGCATGTGTGTGCATGAGAGGCAGAGAGTGACAGAGAGAGGGAGAGGTGAACAGGATGACTGATTTCATTGCATTAAAACTGATTGAGGGCACAGCACTGTCACAGTATAGATGTGCAAGTATGGGCATGCATGAGCTCTATGAGAGTGTGTGCATGCGTGGGCGCATGTGTGTGTGTGTGTGTATGCATGTAAGCCATTTTCTCATCACACTCTCCATTTCAGGTTATTAGTTTGGGCAGTAAATTAAGTCTAAACGTGCCATTACTGGTGCAATCCCCAGAACAGGGCTACGTCTGGAGCACTGAAGTGGCAAATACTTTTTTTTTTCAAACCTGCCTGAGAATCTATATTCTCTTTATTCCCACAATGTGAATTTATCTGTCCCCAATAAACACCACGAGTAAAACACATTGACAGTATTTGCTATAATGCTTCGAGGCAGCGGCACTTATAGTGCTTAATACACCTGAAAATGATGTTGTTTTCCCCCCCTTTGTGCAGTCGCAATTACTTCCCCTCCAAAACAGATTTGATAGCGGTAGAGTTTTGTAGCAGACACAAATACCATTCATGCCTCTCTTTACCTGTTGTGAGCAGGAGAATCGTACTGAGCATCTATACAGCCAAAATCAGGAAACCAAAAACAGCAGTGTATTAAAAACAAGCAGCCTTTTTTCTACCTTAAACTCATTTATCACAATCTCATCCATTGATTCCTGCAGGCTAAATCCTAAACAGAGAGGGTGTATGGAAAAGGGAAATGGGGGGGAAGAATGACAAAAAAGCCACACACACACACACACACACACACACACACACACACACACACACACACACACTTGAGAGAAATAATGAGAAAATCTGAAACAACTTCACATTTTTCTCCATTAATTTCCTCCCTGCACACCCTTTCATATATCAGAATTACTTCACAAATTATTCGACGAGGGAAACCTGAGCAGCTCTTAGTGGTTCCTGTTTGAAAACAGAGAGGTGCGTTCGTTCCAGGGTGGTCTGGCCTCCATCATCACGTGAACTATTATATCACAGCCCCCCATGCCCAAACCCACAACAGCAGCCCTCCGGTGTTTGTCATGGCAGGTCCATAAGTCACCAGGATGGGGGACTCTGACATGGCCCGTCCCTGGGGCCCAGATGCTTTAAGCACTTCCACTGCTGAAACGGCAAAGGATCCTCCTCGTCCATCAATGCATCCCCCCTCCACCGGCTAACGGTGGAAGCATACGAGCACGCTCAAGTGTGCACAAGCACGTACACGCTGAGAGCAAGCGGCCCCGCCATCCATCACACCATCCGTCCCTTACATCATCTGCCTACATTCCTGCATTCCTTCCCTTTTCTCCTCATACCCTCTCATTCCGGTGACTAGGACAAAGGACAGTGGAGAAGGAGATGGTATGAAGCGCGTCTCCTGTGGGAGGACCTTTGACCCTAATAAGACTGATGCTCTCTCTTCCTGGGAGTCTTCAGGCCTGTTTCTCAATTTGTCATCCTCTCTTTCTCAGGAAAGGGGCATAGTTATGTACCCTTGCATGCTATGAAACCCATTTGTCACAAAATGGTTCTCAAAAAAGCTTATGCTGTGAAATAAAGAGATCATGAATTTCTTAGCACTTTGTAGTAAGAGGCTTTGTCTAAGAGAGTGTTTCCATCTTTAATAGATGGATGTAGTTGCTGCAAATGGTGGAAAGGAAAAGGATATAAAGGAGAAAAATAGGAACGGAGAAGGATTGAAAAATAACAGATTGGTTTATTGTGTCTCTTAACTTAGGATTAGGATCATCATTAGTCCCTCAAGTCCTATGCTTCGCTTAGGCAAGGGCACGAAAGAGAAGAATTAAAGACAAGGAGGGTGTGTAAGATACAGAGCAAACCATGTGAAGATGACAGTTGGGGAGACAAACCTGTCTCAGTACAGATGATCCAACATCAGCCTGTCTGCCGTGTATCAAACAGCAGCAGAAGATGCGTGACTGACAGTGTTTCACAACAGGAAATGTATCTACACACAAATATTCTTGAAATATACTGTCAAGTGCAGCATAAAGTGCATATGCCAGGCAAGAAATTCGCTATTTCTCCTGACCTCTTTAGCCTGACATTTCCCAGCATTTGCTTTCTTTTTCTTCAAGTAGTCTGTGTTTTTTTTTTCTTCAATGCTCCATCTTTGTTTTAACAGAAAAAAAAACAATGAAAAGGGGTCGGGGGGGATGGAGAGAAAGATCCAGACAGACAGATGGCGAGACGCTGGAGGACAACGGCGCTGTCATCAATAGGAAGGAGCTACATTCTGCAGCACCTGGCTCTAAGAAAGCAGGCCACCGAAAGACAGGATGACCCTACAGTGACTCGTGTTGTAGTGTGAGAGTGTGGAGTAAAGAAACCCAGTTCACTACAGACTGAATGCTCCTTACCTCCCTGCAGATATTTATGTACACACCTTTTGTATTCGTCTCAGTACATCTCACATCACTCCTTTCTCTCTTTCTTTACAATTTCCTCCCACTTTCCGTCCCTTTTCCTGTGCTTCTTTCCCTTCCTCTCCGTCTTCCTGCCGTGCATTTGGAAGTGACATTGCGAGATCGATCCCAACACGTAGGTGCATTAGCTCAATAAGCAGTTTCTGCTTTGTCAAGCAGCAATTCAATCAATGCCCCGTGTTCCCTACACATGGGCTGGACAAAAGCTGGCAACTCCCATCACTTCTGGTTAGGGAGGCTGAGGAATGCAGAATTTAACTCTCCTTCCCATCCAAGAAATAGATTGCATGCTACGGTTGAGTGTGTGCACGTGTGAGTGTGTGCAGGTGCATTATACAGTACAAAAAAAGGAGTATGTCCTCACAAAGAACCTGACTGAATCGACATTTTTAAAGCTGATTTTTCTTAAAACTTTGGATCCTGCATTGTTAATTGCAGCCATGTTTGCTATCAAGCAGTGTTCTTCATCGCTGCCTTTGCTGCCTAATTGTTGTATATCTCGGCATGTTATCCCCACCTGTAGGTCAGTGGAATAGCGTGACGCCACCAGCTGGAATGTGTATGGTATCACCCATGCATGCATGCACACACACGTGAACTTGTGCTCATGCGTAAGACACACGAAGAAAAGCAGCTATTAGCGCCATTAGAGGTCAAAAACTCCAAATATCGAATTCTTTCCTCATTTTTAATTTGCATTGTGGCTGTTTTTGCTAATTGTCTTTGACCTTTGATTAAACTCACATTTTATATATACTTACTATAGGCCTATCTTGTCTTGGAGGGTCGATTTTCTAAAAAATAGAAATCCCCAGGGTCAATTTTTTTGATAAAAAGATGGATAAAACAGATTTTAAAAAGTAGGCTAAATAAAACAGTGCCATGTAACTACTGACTTAGGGCTTTGTTGTGGGCTACACTATCATACACACATCCTCTCTGGATAAAGGCTATAACTGCAGCAGGGAAACATGCTCCTGTGTATTTGTTTTAGTTTTTGTGTTCATGCCTGACTGTGTGCTGAGTGAAACAGAAAACTACATATGTGTGCATGGGGAATTCTTCCCACGCCTCACTGTTGTCACAGTGTGTCCGTCCCTATTTAAACTCTACAGTTCACTATTTTCAAGAGGTCTAGCAGGAAAAGAAAATCAACTCCTTTTAGATAAGCGCTTTTGAGATAAAAGCCAGAACTCAATGTTTAGAATCCTAAGACCGTCATGCACTAAATTTACCTTATCATGTTTCTATCACAAGTCATAAGTTAATTACTGTGTTGTGTTCTCTGTGGCAATGCTTTCCTGTGCTGCCTCTTTTCTAAACTCAGTGGAAACAAACACTTAACCCAGCCACTTAGATTTAGACAGGCAGGGGAAAACCCTTATCAAACTTGCCAAGGGTAATCCCATTCGAGTGTGTTTATATGTGTGTAAAAGTGCGTGTGTACCTGTGTGTGCGGGTTGTAGTTAATGTTGCACTGCGTGACGCTGCCTGAATAGTTGGAGGTTAGAGATCCAGCTTTGAAAATCCCTGTCTGATTTTGAGCTTAGCTGTGTATAAAGCTTGTCTAACTTGACAATAAGAGAAAATCTCGAGCGAGAATGTGGGTTTGAACTGCTGTACACACACAATCAAACGCGCACACACACACACACACAATGCATAGGTATACAGACTGGAATGGACTCTGCATATCCTCATTTCCCATGCACACAACAGCAGGTGCAGTAAAAGGGCCAGTTGCTGTGTGGGAGGCGCTGAGGTGTGAAAGAGAGCTCATACAGAATTGATGGTTGCTGACAATGTCTGCAAAACGGAATAATGTGCCATTCAGTAGCCATTCACTATATATGAGACTAAAGTAAGAGGGATCAGGGAGCATGAGAGACCTTCAATGAAAGCCAAAAGACAGATGAGAGACAGGGCTGGGGGAGCTGGGAGGAGAGATCAACACATCTGTGTATAGCCTCGACTCCGACTGGCTTGAAGCATCTAAATCCCCCTGGCTTTTCAGGCTTATCTCTCCACCAACATTACTCTTTCAAACAAAAATCACAGAAATCCGGTGGTCTCACCTGCAAGTTCACAGGTGCCCACAGCCACATTCATCCAAAATCAACAAGATTACTTGTGAGCACACTGTTTTACCTAATAGCTGTCAATTTATTACTGTGTCATGCATGATAGCGGCGGTGTACTGATACAGCAGACCGTGCTTCAGCGCTGTGCATTGCGTCAGTCATCACACAATGTCCATCAAACACTACATTACAGACAGATTATTTTATATAAATTTGTGTTGCAAGGTAATGCAATTTCACAGAACACAGTCATTTAAATGTGCTATATATATATAAATATTTAGATTTGTATATTTTTTTGGGGGAAAAAAAGATCATCATGCCAATCAGTGATCATCTAGGAAGCGGCTTCGGAGACAAAATTCAGAGTAGTGCTCCCCTCGTGAATTTTCAAGAATGTCCTCCCCATTAGAGTTTTTTTTAGAGACATGCTAAAGGAAAGGTCAGGATCATCAAAAGCATTAGCATCCATCCTCTGGGGAAAATGAATATTCATACCCAATTCAATGGCAATCCGACCGGCAGTTGTCAACACATCAGACGGCTGGACTAACATCACCATCCTTAGGTCAAAAACTACAAGCCTTCTACGCTGCTATCTTGTTTTCCAGCATTTTGTCTTGCTTTGCCCTCCCCTCAGCCAATCCTGTCTCCCCTGCTCTGCAGGTTGCCGTGGAAACAGTAAAGGCCCACCAGAGAGGACTTTGTGGAAGGGGAAGTGTTGATGCGTAAACGTGCAGGTTTGTGGGTAATATGAGAAAACAAACACACCTCGTTTCTTAGAACGCAAATCTGGAAACCCTCCGACATGCGTAATCCTCCTGACCATACGCAGCACTCATTGCTATTCCACCTGCGTCGGCATGTTTTTTCACGTATCACGTGACAACGATACGGAGCTAAAGCCTTCGATGAGACGGCAGTACAAACTGACATCCCATTAACCATCTCTCCTTCAGGTGATTTGAGTTTTAGTTATCCGACTTGTGGAGAGAATAGAGCAGTGATGGCTTGATGAAGCAAAGGTGTGATTGAAAAGATTAATCAATACCTTTATTTAACCTTGGCTTTTACCCTGAATTTCTCACTCCTCTCTCTTTCTGTCCCCGTCGGCCACCGAAACTACCTCATTGATCCAGACCCACTGGCATGGACATCAAAAGCAAATCCACCTGCAATGTACCGATACGTTTTGTGAGGCTGATATTGACATCTGATAATTTCCTGTTTCCATCATACTGTGTGCACTGCTGTGGACAAATAGTACAGACACAAAAATGGAATAGGATTTCAGACATAATGATCATAATCAAGCAAAAGACAAGACAATGTTAGTTTCATATTGTTGCCAGTTTGACTGATAAATAAGTAAGTGGTTGATGTGCTCTGTTACAGAAATGCCAAATCCACAGTCAGCCAAACACTGGCACTTAAAACTACATTTGACAGATAAGTTTGTGAAGCCAAAACTGCAGCTGAAAGTGCAGAATGACTGAAAACTCTCCCAGAATGGAGTGTTAATATATAACTTTAGCTCTGAATTATGTGCTATTTTGCTGAAAAATGCCAGAGAAATCCCAACTCAGTGTAGTTTTGCTGCCCCTTACATCTCCACCACCCATGGGGCCAATCACCGTGAATAGATAGATAGATAGATAGATTGATATACTTTATTTATCCCAAGCTGGGAAATTGCATTACAGTCTTAACCTGAGGCGACTACGAGTCTGTCTCAGGAGCACAACAAGCTCAGTGAGGCCCAACATCAGTTTTACTGGTCAGCCCTTTATAACCGAGGAATTACAGATTAAAGCACCGTGTCAATACAAACAACGCCAACGAACATGCACATATGCTAGCAGCTCCCGTCAGATCGTGTCACTGATAGAGGCATGTTAGCACCTCGACTGGTTTTCTAATGTTTTTATTGCAGAATTGTAATACTGCCGATGGTAAACTTAAAAGTATCAAAATCACAAACAATGACAATTAAATTAATGTTCTTTTATGTTATTATTTGTTGCAGAATTACCACTATAGGATGCAGAACTTTTATTATTCACAAGCCTGACAGGATCACTGCGAAAAGTCCAATTTAAATTGAATTACAGTTTTTTTGTCTGCTGCTCCGTAAATCACTTGTGTTTTCCTCCCAGGCAAAATTAGAAACCAAATTGGCAGTTTATATAATACAGTTTCGTGACGGCACTCCCTGCTTTCCATTAATTCAATGGAATAGTTTTCAGATATCCGTTTACGTAGATAAGGCCCTTATTTCGATACAGCCAATCGAATCCTGCGTACAGCAGCAACGCCGGCATGCTGTTGTAGGCAGAGCAGACAGTCACACTGAGCCAGACGGAAGCCTGCCACACGAGGCAAGAGCCACGGTCTCTGAACAACAACCACATCAGCCTTCCTGCTGAAGCCTCCCTCTTATGTAACTTACAAACATGAACACACGTCTTGTTCTGCACCTTGTTGAGCGAGAGACTGATCCTGACTCCTCAATGCCACTACCAGCACTCTGCCTGCCCGTGACGTGCAGGCTACTAGTTTCTTTATTTAGTCTCTCGTTCCATACAGTGTAGCGTCAACACAACAGAGAAGCTTTTCTGAGATTTCCCCTGAGATTTTCTCTTCCTTTTAAATCATGTTGACTCTGTTGTTGACTACAACGAGGAATGACTATATGTGATTTCAGTGCTATGAAATATTTGCTATTATTGACTGACAGAATAAGAATACGATAGCTCGCGTTCTGATAAAGGCCTTCCTGGTATTTCAGCCCTATGGGGCGAGTATCTTACGAGGAAGCGAAGCCTCTTTACTCCACGCAGTCCTGTTTTTTGGCTCAACACTAACTCACCGCACTGCCTTCAGTCTGCACGCTCCGCTTCACCAGTTAAATCATTCTGCCATCCTTATTTCTTATGCTCGCAATTTTTTTCGACCAAGTGCCTGATCTGCCCGTATGACAGCTGGCAATGCATTACACTTTCTTTTTAATAGAGCAGGAGCTTCAGTTGCCTTTGCCACCATATGGGGATATAACAGGAGACGTAAAGTAAATTAGCAAAGACTCACGAGCTGTGAAAAACCACTAAGAAACAATTTGTTGATATTAGCGTGGTTTCTGAGAGGATTCCCAGTATGAATGGACTGTTCTAACTGCAACAAACAGTTAGTGGTTTCACTGCTTCCACTTCAATCACTGGTTGCATGCCTAAAGCAGCCTCTCTCATCAACCCTGCAATTATAATCAAGCTAACCGCATTTAGGTCTTTTGTATTACTTTAATATTACATTTCGCCAATTAATGAACTGTAGTTATATGGAGTGAGTCATGCGATCATAAAATCCATTTAATTGCTGTGCTGGTATACCGCTAGCGCTCTGTTCATTATAGATTTTTTCACTTCTGACTCACTTTTATTGTCACAATGTGATAATCCAACAGATCCTCCCCTCCTCTATTCAACCTCCCATGTCACCTTATTTTATACTATACTTCACTTCAGGTGTTTTATATAAGATGCATATCATGTACTTATCTTATCTACATATTCCGTAGCGTTCCTTTTCTTCCTCCACCCCCTCCAACCACAAAAGAATCAGGGTGATTTGATGTGAAAGGCGAGGTTTCCTGGTATTACTGCTACCCCGTTCCAGTCAAATCCTACCGTCTATTCCCCAAGCTAGTCTCTTCTTTTGATTCCAGACACACTGTAGGGGTATTGTTCCCGGGGGATGTTCCATTCTATAGTCAATGTTTGCTTGATTCTTTGTGTTTCCTTTCAACTTAAGGATCACAAAGAGAGATTTTGTAACAGACACCAATGCATTTGGTCTAGAAGGAAAGATTACGATCAAACACTTTATTCAGGCCGAGCAATATTCAAGGAGAAACGTCCAGTCCTTAAAATCTATACATATACCAGGCAGAGAAAGAAAGCTCTGTGCACAGTGCCACAGATAAATCAAGTGGCGTTCGGTGGTGAGCCAAGAAAAGTCCACAAATAAACCATGTGATCACCTCGCTGTCACTCAAAACGCACTGCTCAGGAGCTACACACCCATGCATACAGATTAGAAATGAAAGGAAGCAGAATTCCACACTTAACTCACTATTGTACCTCCCGCCCGCTCTTAGGAAGACGGCTTGGCCCCCCAAAAATCTTCCCTTTGACACAACACATCAGCTTGTTCCCAGCCTTTGCCTCATTACGCTGAACAGCAGCTGTGAATTAGGGCCTCAAATAGAGCACGCGGCAATGCCAAATGACGGGTAAGAGACAAACACAAAACAAACAGGTGTGCCTTCACGTCGCGCTTCAGTGACGGCGCATTTGCACCCCGAGCTTGAGCGACAGGCACGCGCTGACAGCGAGACTCTCATTGACGGCAAAAATCAACGCGAGGATGAACAAAAACCAGCTGAAAGCCCAGTTTGTTTGTGACCCGCGAATGTGTTTGTCTGCTTTTCTACTTCCCTCCAGTAAATCAGCCTTAAATGGCCTGGGCTGTTTCTCCATGTCGCCATCAAATCAGAGGAAATGCAGACATTGATTCTCCGTAAGTGAAGAAGAAGTCGTACAAACACAGCTGACCCTTGTGTCGAAATGATATGATGCAGAGCTTGTGTGTGTATACCTCTATATATACACAAAGTCTGGATGGATGGATATGTTTTTTTAATGTAGTTTACACTGAATTATTCATCAGCAGTCCTTTATCTAGTCAGTATTCATGACTTCAAGCATATGTCTATTAACAGCTATGCTAATTCAGTTGAATTTGCACACTGACAGATGTAGCGATTTCATCCAAAAAAATAATAATAATAATTTTTAAGACTCATAGTTTGACTTTGAATACAGTCACAACTTCCCAGAACAAATGTACCAGACTTTAAACTTGACCTTTGACATTTAGGTCGCTAACAAGTGAATATTCAACAGTCGTTAAGGTCCAAAAGGGATGAGTGGAGGTAATTGGCAATGGCCGATCAATAAGTGCGGCCTGATGAATTGCTGCGCATTCCAGCAGCCTAATAAACGGAGAAATGATTAAACACAGCAGCCAAGAAGGAGCTGCTTGGTTGATAACAATTAAAGCAATGAGACAGAGTGCACTGGTTACTGTTCATAACCATCGCTGGGCACTTCATCATTGACGGTAACATGCATGCAAAGCAATCTTAATGATGTATTAGATTACACAGCTGCTTCATGATAAATATGGGTTTATTGAAGTCGCCCATACTGGAGGCGTCGTACCCTTTACGTTGTTAAAAAGTTCAATTCCAATCAAACTAATTTGAAAGAAGCAATTGAGGGGAACCAAAAGACTGCACCAAATACCCGACTCGAAAGACAGGATGATTACATACTGTCTTCCTGAATAACTTTTTAACTCCACCAGCTGAACGTTTTCTGGATCAATAAACTACCACAGCAATTTACCTGTGAGAGGAGAGAGTAAATAAGCCAGTAAATACCACACTGTCACAAACAATACTTGATAAGTCCGATAAGGCATTGCCTGGAATTTCTCGTGCATCTCGATAGTCGCAGCATATCCGCGGGCCTCCTCTGCCTCCCACCTGCTGAGTGTCTCTGTCACGCCGAGCTAACGCCGAACCCCCCACCGAGCGATCAATACAGATATAGTTTTATACCCCCTCTCCCTTTCGCTCCCTCTCTCGGCCTGTGATGAATGACTGAACATGACACGAAACATAACAATCCCAGCACATCTCGCCTTCCCCACGCCCTCAAGGGCTCCCTTCCCTGCCAGTCTGGTCTTCAATTACCCAGGAATAAGTGGACACTAATTCGCTCCGAGTTCCAGGCTTCTTCACCCACATTGCTTACAGCTTGCACATACTCCTGCATCGACACTTGGCAGTGAAGAAGACAAACGGCAATTAGATAAACAAGAAAAGAGCACATAAGTTACAAAGCACTGTAAAGAGTTCGACTTTGAGCTGCTTGCATGTTGTGGAAAAAAAAAAAAAAAGAAGCTCCATGCATAAAAGGAGATTCATAACCTCGGTCTCAATGCGGATACGCAGTCGAGCACACCGTGCGCGCACACACACACACACGCATACACACTCAAACACAGACACAGAAGCACGTTCCTTCCTCATCCCAGCTCAGAAACAATGACACCCTAATCCAAGGACAATACGGGCACTAATCCACACAAAACAGGGATTGTAGGGAGAGACAAATGTGGGATGGGGGAGAAAAAGAGCTAGCACGCTAACAAGAAAAGGAGGCTAATCCTGATGAGAGATAGAGGCTGAGAGAGAAGGATAAAAATTACTGTTTTGGGAGAGCGAGACAGATGGAGCAGAAGTGAGAGCCGGAGAATTGAAGTATGAAAAAGAGAGAGAGGCAGAAGAAGCGTGGTTCAGACAGAAATGGCACAGACATCAGAGCCCATTTAATAGACAACAACAAAGACTCTAATTTCGCTGTTTGGAGTCAACTCACAGAGTAACATTAATAAGCAAAAGTCGATAAAATCCAACAATGAGACTCGTCATTTCAGCCGGCAAAATCGATGGTTGCCAGCTAAATATGAGAAGCCTGTGGGTCGCAGGTTTTGAATACGTGGCTGGAAAGTGAAGAGAAGCGACTTTGGGCTCCACGCCAATGCATGAACACACACAATCTAACACAAAAACAATAAGCCCGGACTTATTTCCTTCGATTTGATCAGCCAAAATAGCATATTTCCACAAAAACAGAGCTAATAGCATTAGCATTTATTCTATCACAAGGCTCAACAAGTTGAAAAAAACATGTCTTTTCGAAGACTAACTCCCTCTTATGGATGCCAGTGTGCACACTGTCCTTAAAACTGGATTTGTCTTAACACCCCTGATAGAAAAGGGGGCGCAGTTTCAAAAGGTGAACTATCACCCTTATTTACAGCAAGCCGGTTGATGGGGGTTATCTCAGGCTCAGCTCAGGCAATTACATCAAAGTCTACGATCCAGAGGGCTGAGCGGATGACATTTACAAGAGGCTGACCGAGGTGTTTAATTACACCCTTTCATAAAGTGGCAGAATTAGCGCGCCAAGTTGATATCACACATAAAAAGTGGAGGAATAACAACACTAGCAACCTTTTGGAGAAGTCAAACAAAACAGGTAAAGGGGACGAAGCGTTCCGGGCGACATTTCACGCGGTCAAAGCCCAATAACGAAGTGCTATGTCAGGGCAGAGCAGCGCAGGCTCCTGGTGCTTTTTGGGGAGATGAGCTCACTGACTAAAAAATGCATGGCTGTGGAGAGGGGCGAGCGCTGTGCATGAGTAACGGCGCAGCAAATGTGCCGTGTGGCGTTCCTTGCGTTCATCTGACCTGCTTTTCGCGATGATGAATCTCCAACAGGGTGGAGCGAGAAGATGCGCATAGCTTCATCCGTTACCTCACAGCTGTGCGTCACCCTTGTCTTTTTCGCCCTCACACCTCAGTCATCGCATCTCTTTTCTATTCCTACTCTTCCTCTCCAACATATCCACATGCTCCATCTTTCAATCCCCGTCTCAGTTCTTTCACACAAGTTGATGTCTTTTTTCCTTTGTCTCCCCCCTTGTCTTTCTCACAGTCTCCCTTTCTCTTTGTTAGGAAGTTAGGATGCAGCTAGGGTAGGCCCTGTCAGTATGTAGTGGGGAAACAGCAGGGAGCACAGAGGGCCTTTCACAGAAGCCAAAATAAAGACAGGCATTCGAGAAACACCTCGGTGTTCACTCTTCCTGACTGCACAGTAGACAGGCCTGTGTCTACGTGCAGTATAGAAATGTACATAACCATGTGCCCTTGCACACGCGAGCAGATACACAACGCTGACAACACATCCCGCCCACTGCCCTAGTGTTCGCCTCAGTCTGTCTGTCACTTTGTGCCATTGTCACACTGCTCACACCTCAGTTGCTTCCCCACAGTGGGACATGCTTCCTCTGCTGCCATCCACCAACATGTGTTCAGCCCATTACAAAGTCACACAAATATATCCGCACACACACACACACATACACGCACACACACAGCTTGTTCCAGGCACTCGGTCAAACATCCCCCTACCACACGGTCACATTTCCAGAGGGACTGTGTGTTTTTCACACTTCAGGTGTGTGAGAAACACGGGTGGGAACGTCTCCTTTAAAAGTGAGCTTACTTATTTTCGTGGATTGATTTTAATTTGGATTACTGATTGAAGTGTTGATCTTATTTTGTCTTGTTTGATCGTATCTGTCTTTTCTATTAAGCATGTTGACGGTTTTTCATTTTCGTTTTTTCATTTATTTTTATCTTATTTATTTTTTCGGGAGGTTTCAGGTTTCAGATTCAGTGTTGTGATTTATATACACAGCCTATGCTGCGCAGACACCCGGCAAGTAAATGAGCTTTACCAAATTGACTAAAACTCTGCATAAAATCTGCAAACAAAATAAAGCAGATGGTCGGATTTCCTTTTCCTAAATGATTATGATAACTTCAATTTACTTCAGTAAACGTCTCATCTCTTGTGAGAAATACTTTTGTAGTTGCCCACGTAGGCGGTTATAGAGAACTGGTGGAATGGATGGACATGCATACACTTCTCGGCTGCTTTCAGGCGCTGCAAACAAACTCACCCACAGCCACAGGTTCACAGGGAAGGACGACCTTTCTGTACATGCTCCACTGCGCAGCGGCTGCATCATGCGATGTTTGAGCGAGCGCTTGCGTGTCCACTTGTATGAATGGCTGTGCTTGAATGTCTTCTGTGCAGGTGTGTCCTTGTGCCTGTGTGCAACTATGGTGTGGGAGTGTTGTTTTCCATCCCTTATCTGTAGAGCAAAACAACAACTTGTCCTGACCGCAGACTAGACCCTGTCTTGCCGCCCATTCACCCAGAAAACAAATAGAGGGCAAGAAGGAATGAGGATAGAGACCCAGAAAAATAAAATGAGAGTGCTGCGCAGAGCATACATGGCTCGCAATGACTTGCGGGGCAATGGGAACTGTCAAGAGCTCTCTTAGCTCATGTCAGTTCTATAAAAAGAGAGAAAAAGAATAAAGAAAATATGAAAAATAATCCCAAACAGGCTCAGATGTGGGATTCAGTATCAAATATTAACATAATGTGAAGCAGGGAAAGAAACGGCTGGAAGGATTTCAACAACAACATCACTCTCTCAACCGAACCACACCAGTCATTTTTAGTAGAGAACAATATGATGTGTGATTGCACTTGAATTAAGTTTAAGGAGGTGGTATTTGACTTAACTTGCTGTTATGTAGTAGATGAGTGTACAAATTATTTGGCCAATTCAGAAGTCAAAACCATAGATACAGAGAAACAGAGCCAGAATAGATCATTTTTCTCATAATTCTAAATTATTTAGATAAAAGCATTTCACTGATTTAGCAATAAAGATGAAAAACAGGCTTGGAATACTAATGCACCATGGGCAAGTCGCACAAACTGCATCAACATTTCTCGAGAGTTGTCTGAATGTTTCTGGTGCACTGGAGTATTGATTCAGGGTGTGCGTTTGTGAAACTCGGTGTACATGCCAGGCAGTAGTATGTGTGTGTTTATGTAAGAGAGTGCGTGTGCGAGTGCGGAAACAGTCTTCATTAGGCTGACGGAGAACTGCCACACAACAATCAGCCATTAATTAAGTGTCAGAAGCGTTTAACGGTCAGACACGCTGGCGGCCGATTCTCATGCCAGACACTAATAACAGCTACAATCTGCCAGAGTGGAAGCTCCGCTTACCCGGACGTGCCAGACAGCCCACATTTTACAAGAAAATTAGTAAATACATTCAGTAAAATTACCGTCATAATAGCTGGGCTTCTATTTAACATTAACTAAGTTGAGGCTCTTGAACTCCGTTCTCAGAGGAAGCACTCATTCCTGGCTTCCTCCACTTACACTCTATCTGCCTGCCACTGTACCAAAAGCTGCGCAGAGTGAGCAAACACATCCATTACACATAAAGGAACCAATTGTTGCCTTATGCCCTCCATGTAGCGACTACATTGGACCTGCAGTCTCTTTGACAAAAAAAAAGACATTCAGCTGTTGTGAGGGCAGGTGTGTAATTATCAATTCCACCTGAATCGCCAGGGTTTTGTTGCTATTGTGTCCAAAAATGATTGCTTTGGCTTTTGTGAAAAACTCTGATGCACTTTGCAATCAATTACAGCCACTATAGTAACGTTTCAAGTTCAAAAGTTTTACCAAAGCTGGTGTTTTATAGATAACATAACAGCAAAGACTCAGGAAAATAAACAATACAGGCGTCTGGTTTAAGTATGCTTGTGGAAGAAATTAGTGTTTTGTTCGAAGGCTTAATAGAAGGCTCAAGGTTGCCTGACGGTTGAATTCATTCTCTGAAACACCGTATAGGGATTTGATGAAACTACTTCACAAGGACTGGGTTGTGCCTTTTAGAAAGCAGCGGAATACAGGATCAAGAGGCGCACAGAGGGCACGCAAACGCACACTGGAAAACCTACATACCAGTTTTGTTTGCAGAGTCCAGGATTTCACCCGTATGGTTTCATGGAAATAACAGCGGTGAGTCACTACTTGTGGGAGAGCAGACATCAATAAACAAAAACTGAATCTTAATACCCCTGCAAACGCACACAAAAACTGGACTGCGTCCAAGTCTGGAGGCATCTACGCGACCTTAATCTCTTACAGTAGGTTTCTGTTTAAGGCTCGATTGAACACTCACATGGTTGACATTTACAATCCATATCACAAAAGGCTTTGGTGCTGCTATGGCAACTATACAACGGGTGGTGTCTGGAAATAATATAGGACATTTGGGGACTTGATGACTGTTACTCATAGTATTTGCACCTCCTGTTGAACTCTTCAGCCGGCCACATTGATTTCTGTCAGATTTGTAGGATTTTTATTTTCACCCGCTGGCTGGCTTCTTCTTCATACTTTAACAAATAGACCTTCTCTTTGGGACTTCTTTCATTCAGTTCAACACTAAGTCAGTGTAACCGATCTTTCTCATGGTAGACATTTTGACTAGTCAAACACAGGAGTAACTAATAACATAAATGATGGCTGAATTACACATACTGTAGGTTCCAGTGACAGCGAACTCTGTGCTCATCGTCTATTGGCACCGCTACAGCAAATGGAACAGCGCCATCAGAAATGTTTTAATTTCCACTGTTCCTGTTATCACAACTCAAAATACCTGTGATTAGAATGGTCAGCAGTGCATACTGACTGCTGAACTATGCATCCCCCACTGCAGCATGTCCACATAAACACCGCTTTTCTTTCTTTCTCATGTAGATATAATATATATAATGCATGCTTCAAGGAAGAACCACTGAAGTGGACCAATATTTAGTCTGCACTGAGTTGAAGCCAATATGCAATGCCTACCTAAACATGCAATGTATTATTTGTTTTATTATTATCACGGTTAGTTCAAACATCATTAAGACTCAATAAAGGGGGTTTAAGCAGAAGGAAAAAACAGCCCTCAGTTTGAAAGTCTTACTATAAAGTGTGGAAAAAAAACAGACAGAAAGAGGAAGAGAGAAACGCTGATTAGCATGCAAACATCGTGGTATCAGACTCCTTGTTTTCACAGCTGAGGAAAGACTGCTGTGCATAGGTGCATGCATGCAAACATTTACACACACGCACGCACACACACGCGCACACGCACACATCATATAAAGTGCTTTCATAACCTGCCCAGACCAGAGAGCAGTGAAGGTAGTTAGACCGGAGAGAACTATAGTCAGCAGTAGTTGGGCCGTAAAAGATACCAGAGTTTGCCTGAGATGCCTCCTGAATACATGAACTCTTTTGTTAACAATATTCCAAAGTATCTATTCCAAAGAATTAGCTGTGCATTGTAACAAACTCTGTGCCTAACATGGTAACCAGCCACTTGACATCATGTTGGCATTTAAAGAGGCCTTCTCTGGTCCAGAGCACACTCACACACCGTATTCAAGTCATTTATTTACCATGAATACTGGTAAACTACACCGACAATTACATGGTACACCTCTTTCCATTCATTTATGTTCTGTAGTATAGACTCACACGTCTGTGTACACAAATCCCAGTACTAAATAGTACTAAATAATAATAATAATAATAAAGATGCTTTAATTACCTGTAAATGATTTAAACTTACAGGTTTCAATTCAAGCCTGATCTCAATTCTCCATTCAAACCATCAAACCCAGTGTCAGAGAAACATTTCTGTATAAAAATAAGCTTAACACTACAAAAAACAGTGGGGAAACTTCTACGCACTCAAGGGACCTATTGCCTTTTCATTTACTCTGTCATGAGAGGAAGATGAGTTCAGACAGGCGTTGGGCAGAAAAGCCACATGCAGTTCAATTTTATCTGAAACCCCCGTCCTTTCACTTTGTCGATTGTATTCACTTTAAAAGTAATAAACTTTATGTGTATAGCAACTTGCCTATAAGAAATATAGCACAAAGTGTTTGACAGCAAAGAATTTGCGTGCACCAAATGCTGCACGCAACATAAGATGGGGTTGAATCTTTGAGTTGACATATATGGTTTAACTGAGGTACAAAGTTATGCTATCCTTATTCCAAGTTTGTATTTCAAGTCATGAATATATCAGATTTCCTACTGGCACAACTGTATAATGTAAGTGTGTGAAAACACTGTGTAATTACACATAAAATGAGTGAGAGAAAAGTTTATTAGGTATAGTTTTTCATTGCAGCAATGCATTATCCAATTAGCCCCCCCCCCAAAAAAAAAGATCTCATTAGTACTCGTAAAACTTACCTGCATATTAAATTAAGAATAAACATGAAAAACTGAGACCAGTATTCTATTTCAGTCCAAACCTGCAAAACATTAAACAGCTGTATCCTCATCCTTGTTTCATCCACGTTAGAGCAACTTCATCTTCAGCTAAGCTGTATGTCAGAAGAACCTGTGCTTGTGTTGACATAACAGGAACATAACAACAAGCTGCTAAACCTCTAGAAATACCAGTCTCACCTACGATTAATGCTAACTGACAGAGCAAGAGCTCCATAACAGCTGCGGAGACATACATGGGACGAAGGAGCAGTGCATCCATGCAAAGCGCATGTGGAACGGCCGTATTCTTGTTTAAAAGCAAACAGAGGCGTGTGCACATCACTAAATACAAAAAGAGTGACTTGCAGCTGGTCTGATAACCTTTTTGACTTGCTACAGAAATGATTTGTTTGCAAATGTTACATGTTCTTTATGTTTGTTTTTTTCTCGCACAGTGGCGATCATTTCGTGCTGGAGGCTACGGGTCACATTTAATCAAAAAAGTGGACGGCGCCACTTGTAGCCGAGCGAGAATCTCTAAAAAGCAGACTGCATCACTGAGATCGTGAGAGGGCAGCGTACATCAATAGAGAGGAGACAGGAATATAATATGGCTGTTGAATGAGGCTGAATATGTAATCAAAATCATTCAAACAATCAATGTAAATTGCTCTCTGGCAAACAATTACTTTTGTGTGTCTTTCCTAATCAAAGCCAAATTTACCAGAGCAAGCAGCAACAACATCCAAGTATCTCTTAGGTGCTCAGCAGGTTATAAAACCCTCTCAACCCCTCCTGTGAAATTACAGACACAAACACACAAACAGGGCGGGGGGGGGGGGGGGGGGGGGGGGGGGGGGGGGGGGGTGACTAGGCACTAGACTCACCCATGCTTGTCTGCTTTCTCATCACCCTCATCTACTCGGACCCCACCGTCCTCTGTCTCATGCTAATGGTAGGAGGGACAGGGAGGGGGGTGAGGACGGTCAAGGGGGGGAGTAGATAGAGACACTATTGTAGATCAGCTCTGATGGCTGCAGGAGAAAGCAGTGCTGCTGGAAAGACTCCCCCTGCTGCTCCTTAAGGAAAAAAATGTGATTGCTTATGGTAACTTATCATTACACTACATTACATACTGAATTCTTGAAGCCCCCCCTCTTCATAATGCAGTACTACCAACACATCGTTTAAATGCATTTATAATTCACCTTAGACTCAGATGAATATCTTAGATATACATGAAGTAAATTAATTCAAAGTTGGATATATGAATATAAGCAAGACTGGTTTAGAGAAATGTATACTAAATTACTTTATGAAGTATTGTGCGCATGTCTTTTTTTTTTTTCCTATTTCAGACACCTGCAGTGACTTAATGCTGAGGAGGCAGGCTGCTTGAGTCGTGCGGCGGGGCTGGCTGTGTTTTTTTTTTTTTTTTTTTTCCTTCGGCTGACCCAGTTGGGAGGCACATTGAATATGCAACTAAGACACAGACGGAAGAGAAACTTGGCGACACATGACTGAATAATCATCACGGCACTTTAATATTCAAGAGAGGGAAGGAGAGCGAGCATTAACATTAGGGAGGAGGCGACAAAATACGGGAGCCGTGGAGGTAGAGCAGAGGAAGGGCAGAAGAGGACGAAGTGAGGAGAGAGAAAATACGAAGAGAAAGCAGGCAATGGTGGAAATGCACTAAGACATGAAGAGATAAGAGTTCTCTTCTATACCCAGTAGATACTTTCAGAAGCTCAGCAAATGTTCCTAATTCCCTTTGCCACTGTTAGCCTCCTTCTTTTTAGCTACAGATTAGACACGAATAAAGAGTTTGCAAAGAGATGGAGAAGAGAAAGAGAAGAATAAAACAGGAGGGAAAAAAGGAGTCTGGTGGTTGCCATGGTGACGAGAGGGGAGAGATTCCAGAGTGGTCTCGGCCATTACGCAGTGTGTTGGGGAGATGGACTGTGCAGCACTTAGGCTTATTGCAGTGTGGGCTGAAACAGAACAGATATCTAATATAGACGAGATGGGCTCACACCAAAATGGTGGATGGTAAGCACAGCCCTAATAAAAAGAGCCTGTGGAATACCGAGGTTTTACTGCCAAAAGCTATGCTGAGGAAAGCCAATCAGGCTGAGGAAAAAAAAAAAAGACATTTATCCCATTTGAGAAAATGGAAGGATATCCAGGAGAGTAAAAGCCACACGCGCTCATACTCTGCAGCATCCGCAGGCAGACATACGAAGCCACACACACAAATGCATGCACACGTGTGCACAAAAAACACGATCGGCGGTATACTGATCCCTCGCAGTCTGAAACAGTCGAGCACAACCACCCTGCTACTACAAAGCCAAGAACAACAGTTTTCGTCTTTGACTCGGCAGTGGGTCATGTGCAATGAGCAGGCGCGACGGCGGCTAAAGATAGGGCAGCCGTTTCCTGTCCAACGTGCAAGACATTAAGAATTAACTCAATTTCAAACCTGTCCCCATAAAAACCAGTAATTACAGACGTTTGCTTGAGGTGTGGAGGATTACGACAAGTAGGGAAACAGTGCAAATTCTCCAGCAATCTCCATGTTCCTTCTATAAAAAGGGTGACAGAAGAGGAAAAAGACTGGTTGTGAGCCAAGTTTGCTTGTGAGTATTTGGCTCAAATAAAGTGTAACAAAGTGCTTCAATAAGTAACGACTGTGGAGAGAAAGGCAAATAAGGAGAGGGTCATATTTTTGCTTCGTACAGTGGATACTGTCCACTGAAGCACACAGCTAAATTCCATGCATTGTGGTGTACATTCGCTTTTACAAGACATATAAGCCAAGGTTTCCTGTCTAAAAATGAGCAAAACTAAACATCTGGCTGCTCACTTTCACGGGAAACCACTGGCGGAGACGTGACACATCTGCATCACATCCATGACGCGAGCGAAGCTGCCGTCTGCGTGAGACCACCTACACACAGCTGGCGTTCTTTACCTAAAGTTTACTTTCCCCGAGGTGAACACAACAGAATCCACTCGCACTGCTTCGCGAAACCCGACAGCTAAGAGCGTGTGCCACCAAACAGCATTAAACAGGAAGACACAAATAAGCACATCATTTGTCAGACTGGTTATGGTATAACTTGGTCCATCATGGAGTGCAGCTATTCTCAGCCTGAGCTATAGACACACAATAATACACAGGACTATCTGTCAGACAATGAAATGAGATTATGTTGAATTCCATTATGCAAATAGTCTTGTGGTTGCCCATCACATTTTACTGCTATAAAAAAAGGGCAACTTGTGCAGTAAGAGAGGAGGAAAAAGCCCTGGCTGAGTCTGTTTGTGAGTATCTTTAGCTCAAATGAAGAGTAGCAAACTGCTTGAATGAATAACAATTGTGGAGACAGAGGATCCCGAATGAGCGAAGGGTAGTCTAACAGGCAGAGCTCGAGCCACAGCTCTGTGAGGAATTACTGAATGGGTGAAAACAGGACAGCGAATGTCAGCCTACCCGATGAACACCAGACACTGGTAACTTCCTGAGACGACACGCAGCGAGATCTCTGATTATGTGAAATCTCTGGCCGTTTCCTGTTCTCAAACTCGTTTCCTGCTGACCACCGTGCACCGTTTCTAACTGTGACCTAATCAAATCAAAGCAGAAGAGCGGCTCTGTGCCAGTGGCTTCTGGTCAAACCCACTTCATGCGAGGCAGCACAAAGCACCGTGTCAGATTCTGTGACATCGTCCTGGTGTTTCACGGCCTCCTGGGCGGTTCAATAGCACCAAAGTTATTTGAAACTTCACATTATCATCGCCTGACAGCAGGTATGAGGCTGCCAAATAACACAATGGAAAAGAAAATATCTGGTGTGGAAATTAACTGGGAAAACTTTTAATCAGAACTTGAAATCTTTTATCTCTTAAATGAAGCTTCAGACATTAAAAACATCACAGAAAATGGCTGCGGCTGCATAGTTCTTTGAAAATCCCACTTAGTATTTGCTTTGGCCAGCATGTAATACACACAGTTTTCTTTTTTGTTTGTTTACCTAGGCTTCCCTTACCATCAAGCTTGTGTTAATTATAATGAATAACCACATAAAACAGGTCTAGGCACAGGGTGGAGGTTCATTATCTTTGGCCTCTGTGCCAGGGAGACCCAGTGGGATTGAGGTGGCACAGAGAAGTCAAAGAACCCGCGTGTGGCATGAGGAAATTGCCAAAGAGGTTCCAGGGGAGAGCAGAGCAGAACAGGACAGACTTAAAGGCAACAGAAAAAGGATTCGTTTTCACCTCTGTGATGAATACAGGATGCTAAGATTCATGTGTGCACGTCTTGAGCAATAAAAGCCAACTGTGGGTGGTCCTCCATCCATTTAGCTACAGTGAACCGACGCTGTGCCTCGCAATTCTCCCGTATTTCTCACTCTCCAATTAACATGCACTCTAACCTGCAGGGCAGCGCCACATGTCAGCACAGCTGGGCCTCTCTCTTTTCCCATCTGACATGGGTCACTGCGGTTTGTCTCGCCAGCGTCGTGGGAGGTGGGTGAGAGGTAATTATGGCGTTGCGCTCTTTTCCACTGTTGCTCAACTAGGGTAGCAAAAGGGTTTCTAAATTTCCAGAAAATTTCTGGAAAATTTCCAAGGGCAGTTGAGTGTGGAAATTTGGGATATAGTTATTGGCACAATTAAAACTTATTAGGGGGGGAAATACACAAAAATAAAGCAACACTAGGTCTTCTGTCATGTTTCAGTTAAAATTGTGCCTATTTTATTGAATTGTAATCATGCACTACATTCAGTGCACAGTTTTCCATCACATGTACAGATAATTTTTCAGTATGCCATTAAAATAGGATTTTAGGAAAATTACAACCTTCTGCATGCACAGTGCATTTTCCCATCACATGTGCAGCCCACGCTACTGCCAACGCTTTCGGAGCCGAAGGACTAAAGACTTTCAGTCAAAGCCTGATTATATTACTAGAATGACAACAAGTTACATTTATGTGCCTCTGTGTCTGTGACAGTTGTGGCCGGGCCCATCATGTTTTTAGGTTGTCTGTCAATCTGCCCATACGTACTCTTCTCATGAACGCAATATCTCAGGAATGCCTTGAGGGAATTTCAGTTTTGAAATTTGGCACAAACGTTCACTTGGCCTTGATCACAATTTGGTGTTCTAAGGTCAAAAGTCAAGGTCACTGTGGCCTCTGGCCTCTGGTGCCTTGAGCAGCTGGCGGAGGCTAGTTTGTGATATTTCACTTGACCAACAGATGGCAGCCTAAAACACAGCTTATGACTCGTTAACACATTCTGCTACTTTTTTCTGGCTAGCTGTTAACATGTGTTGGTTATGCATGCTAACTGAAGACTTCTTTCATTTTCTCTTGAAGGGTTTTCAATTGTGTCTGCTTATGATATGGTAAATGTTTGTTCCTTCTTCTGTTTGTTCATCTTCACATGACAGGGTTAAAATACCCTGGCCAAATAACCCCTATATTAACATTTTATTTGACATTACTTTCCCTTATTTCCCATAAATTCCTGCTACTTCCCATGGAAGGTTCCACCTTGAATAAACCGGGAATTCTGCAACACCACACTCAAGGGGCTTGACATCTCTAAACCAGTCTCCCTGGGACCAAGGATTTAACATTTCCATTATTCACTTAGCTTAATTGGTGTATGTGTGCCATAGACTGTACAGTGTGTTCATGTGATTGTATGTAGAGGAAGCCATAATTCAAGTTGTAAAAGAGCTCATAGTACCAACATGAATCATTTGCAGTGCTAAATTTTTTAAAAGTTTTTGCTAAACATTTGCAGTGAGAGACAATTACATCATCCGAGGTCAGAATCTAGACAAGTCTGACGGTTTTGTTTCACTAGTGAGAAAGAAAGGCAAGACGACCCAATTGCCTCCCAGTGGAGTTAACAAACAGTCTCTTTGCTCTTTTGTCTTTGGTTTTATCTAGTCACGCAATGTGGTCTTAGGCCTCCCAAGCTGCTTTACATTGCTTCATCGAGCCACATCCCCACGATCACAATATCTCAAAAAGACTGACAAACTCCTGTCAGGTAATTAGCCTAATTAGTCACTCGCTTGTATTTCCTTCCCCTCCCTAAGCTCGCCTTTTCCCCTGCGTGGGTTTGAAGAGTGCCATCATTAATATCATCCCACCATGGGTCATAAAGCATTCCATGTCACCACGATAAAGGTCCCGGTCCTGGCCTGGGAAGGGAGAGATGATAACCTAGTTGGATGGAATGGCTTTAAAATAAACCGTCTGATACAATTAGCTCAGTGAACACTGCTAATTTTATACGATAATCCGAGTCCCAGAATAAACCATATCCTCTCATTTTCACTTTGCTTTATCCCTTTTGTTCGGCTATTTGAGAGATTTTGCTCGTAGCAGTGAGTGACGGGTGATCCCACCATTTTGAAAATGACTGGCATGACAGGAATAATGTACACGTTAATTAAGGAAGATTTGACTCGAATAAGAGTCAAACAGTCACAAATCTCAGAAGTAACTTATGTGGCCTATTGCATCTTGAATTAATTACATCCACATGTATGCTGTATAAACATTTATTAACATCATAGTTTTTCCTATGGATCACAAACAAATAGCATGTAAATAGTGTTACCTTCATAGGCAGCTTTAAATCCCTGCCCGCTGACCGCGTAGTCAGACAGAAGCCACAGTGTGAGCCTGGAGCCTGTGCTCACAATGGGTGAAGGCAGCTGGAAGCCCGTTAACCTGAGAACAAATGGACAGAAGGACAATAACGGTCAGACCAAAAAAAAAAAAGATCCAATCAATAGCACAGTTGGTCGCAAGGTCAGGTATGAAGCCCGCTTCCATCAAGCCAGCTGTTCCCTCAGGCATTCAAGGATAACTTTTTGTATAACGAGTCTCTGAATCATCCGCAAATTATTAAAACGTCAAGACCTCAACAGGACAAAAAAACCTCAACAGATTTCACACTATCGGCGAAGAGAGTAACTGCGTTTATATATCCCCAGTAAATTAGAAACACAGCAGCAAGTCTGGGAACGGACAAACAGTTGAACAGAAAACACACATAAAAATATCAGACCCTTGAGTCAACAACCATTTCTAATAACCAGCCAGGACTTTTCAGATGCACTTTCAACTGGAACAGAAAATGTGTTTGCCATTTATACAAACAGTGTTTATCTGACCGTGTCTCGCTCTGAAGGTATCATAAGTATAGACTTTGAGGCTTGAGTCTGAATCTGAAAGCCCACTTGTTGATGTGAGCAATTTTACGAACTCTCTTCCATTTCCAGTATCCGCTTCTGAAAAGAATATCAGCACCGTTACTCACCTGGACCTGCATCAGTGACACCTATTTTATCCTACTTTTAGATATAGTAGAAAGATATTTTAGCAACTTAACCTTGGAATCAACCTTATCTCGTCCAAGATTTAGGACAACAACATGAGAGCTGTTGTAACCTGTAAGGAGTTAACCAATGATATCTTCACAAAGGTGTGGGAATACAAAATCGGCATTTTTTGTTAAAATAATAATGACGTTCTTCAAAGACACTGATTGGATTCAAACATTTTGTTCCTGAGTTTGATGAAATCAGTCAATCCACAAAATTGCTGCCAATCTGTAGCAAGTTTTTGCAGTTTCACTTAGTGAGAAATGGGAACATACAGCTACAGCAGCGATCAACACGCACTGGTTATTCATGCATGATCTTTGATGTTGCAGCCAAGTGGCCCAGGTGCGCATGATGCTCAGACGCCCCCAGACCATGACAGCAGACAAAACAGCACAGCGCTGACTGAATTATCGTAGCCATGGCACATGAACATTTATTAGGATTTAACAGGACACAGCAAATGCAAAAAGAAAATGGTGCATTGACTAATCAGTGCATGACACACATACATTAGATTGAACTCAACTGGTGGAAGGCATTTTAAGAGCAAATAAAATGTAATTCAAGTAATGTCTAGCAGTTTAGTTTAATCATATTTTTAGCCTTTACTTGTGTGCAGTTAGTCCTTTGTCATACAAATAATTTTATTTTTTGTGTTTCACTTTGTCTTTCCAGTTATAAATAGCACAATAATGTATCTAATGGTTCTGAGTGTGGGTAAAAGTTTGATGCCATTCACAGTCAGAGGAAAGCTGCTAAAACTAATGACGATTACCGTCTTTGCGATTAGGGAATGCAACAATGATTTAATTGCTTATGCAATTGTACACCTGCTTTCAATGTCCATGATAAGTAACACATACACCAAATAATATCAAGAGGAATCATCCAAAAATAGTATCCCCTACACCTAGCCTCCCATCTGCGTGTGTAATGAGTTGTAGTCATAAATCAAGATCAGTCGCAATAACTTGGCAACAGCGTTATTTAATTGTTCAGCTAGTAGTTTGACATAGTGCTTGTTTTTGTCGCATTTAGGTTAAAATCACTTGAGCCTGTAACTTTAACAGGCTTCCGTACAATAACGTTATCGTTATTTAGACGGTGACAGTGACATGCCACTGCAGAATTTTGCTAGATGTGGCTAGCCTGTTAGCGAGTTGAAATTAACCTTGGCTGTTGTTTGGTTGTGCTGTCAGCGAGTCATGTGTAACATCACCCTCAAAATTTTCAGCACAGTCTCTCTACCTCTTTACCTTTATAGTTTTAGCAGCTAGCACGCTAGCTAACCTGAGGTAGCGTAGCATTTTCTGTGTGGTATGCTTTTCGGGACTCCTAGCAAAGTAGCCGTTCGCGCTAATTAAACAGCTAGCTAGGCGTTTCACCTCCAAAATTTCACTTCATCACCTCTGAAAGGCGCTCCGGGCTGAGGGGTAGCTCGTCCTCTCAGCCTGTGGCGCTGGAACTGTTTCAGCGCCCAAAGTCAAATGTGAAAGCTGTTAACAGTCACATTTAGGACGGTTAGCCAACTGCAGCCACTGTCATGTGACTTATCTTAGTTACACTTGTTTGATTTTTGATGATAATTCTTGAAGCCACCCTGGATCAGTTATTAATGAGCGATGGTCACCGATGAGGGTTTGATGTCCTGTGTCTGCACAAGCCGAAGCGCATGAAGTGAATTTTAGCTGACGCGTCGCCTGGAACAGCCTACAATTGATGTTTTCAATTTCAAAACAAAAATAATGAAAAATCCATATGTACCAGTATATGAAACTTCTAAATTGACCTGTCTCAGTTATATACAGGCCTAATCAAAATCACAAAATAATTAAATAAACACAGTAGATATGATGTTTCTTTGATTCCCTTTTCATTCAAGAATAAGCCGGTCAAATTATTATCAGGTCGTCCTGATTTTTAAAGGCAGCAGCAAGCAGAATCACTATGGAGATGTTTAATAAAGTACTGTAATGAGTAGTGTGGCAAATAAAACCTCTGAGGGACTAATAACCAATGTACTAAAATGTTGCTGGAAACAAGTAATATAGTTTTGAGTAATGAGCCTTGTCTTATTAGGACCAGATTTCAGCAGCAGCTCCACCAGGTTCGGCTAATCCATTTAACATGTTTGCCACCCACATACTGGCAGTGCTCACATACACACACATGCTAATTAAAAAACAGGTGTCTGCTGTTCCTTTGTTGCCAGTCACCACCAGTTGATACATCTGTGCATAGACATGAGTGTGCGTGCACGCTATAGATCCCTGATTTACAGATTCTAATAAAGGACAACGTTGTTCAGCTCACTTTGCCCAACCTTAAAATTTCCCTTCCCAAGTGCCTCTTTAATTTTCATTTTGGGTTCCCACATGCGCTCTCTCACTGCATGTGTATCCCACTATTTACGATCTATTACATCCTCTCTCTTTATCTCCCGGTATTGTGAGAGGCTTAATCCTTAAGTACCACACTGGAGGTGGGGAAAAATTGCCAAACACCAGTGCGGGAAAGATGAATTGGAGCAAAAAGGGAAGAGGACTTTAATATATGCATGATTTCACTCCTCTCTGAGAGATTGTCACGGTGGGATATCAGCTAAACGATGGGACACATGTTCATGCAAATAGCCCCTTCGCTGACCGCAAATTGAGCTGGAAGGCAGCCATCTTGGTTCAGCAGCACACTGCAGAGAAGAGGGGGTTGATAGAGGGTATGATGGTTGAAAGGGCGACGGGGGGGTGGGGGTTTCTACAAACTGGGAGGGATTCTTGATGCATCCAAATTGTGATCATCTGGCATAAGCCAGATACGGCCCTGAATCATTTTTCCAGGCTAAGAGAAAACAAAATGGATACCGTCAGGAAAACACACAGAAACTGGCTTGACATGCGGGGGGAGATTAAATATTGTAATGTGATATGGGCCGTGGCAATCTGAGGCGTGCAGCCGGCATTGTGAAAAAGCCAGCTGGGGGATTGCCTGTTATCGAGGAAAAGATGCGAGATATGATTGCAACTGAGCGATACAAAAGAATGGATTTGCAGCGCAGGTGTCTCAAGTGAGTGGTAAATTGATGGAGGGAGGAAGAAGGAGTGTGAGGGGCAGGAGAGGAGAGAACGAGAGAGATGGAGAAGATAAGGCAAACAGCACAGTTATGGGAAATCACTGGCTGTGCTCGACTGTATAGAAAGCTGAGTATAATCTCAGATATGAGGGCCTCTGAGAAGAAGCGTGCGTGGCTGCATCCACACTGAGTAGCATATGCTGCATGTGTGTCTAAGTGTTTGCATAAGCGTGTGCGCGCGTGTGCACGGAGATGAGTAGAGGTCTATTAAGAGGGCTTTCCACCTGACTGGCCTCAGCATCTTCTCAATGAAGAACCTCTGCTTCCAATTATCCCACCACCACCCATGGGAAGAAGAGAGGGAGAGAGAGACAGACAGCGAGGGAGACGGCGTATATGCGCAGAAAGATGGCTGCATGGGAGTGGAGAGGAGATATTGTAATGAGGAGATGGCGGCGTCAGGGAGAGAAGTTTGAGGGGGGGGGCGGAACACGAAGAGTAGGGAGGTGAGGGAAACATCATCAGTACGTGGGAATGTGAAAACTTCAAGTATGAGCCTGAGTCGAGCGAGGATGAGTCAGTGAGAAACTCCTTCATTAGGTTCTACAGCTATTCGGGGACACACTCACGCAAATGCACACACGCAGCTGTATTCATTTGAATATTTTTGTGTGTGTGCGCGCGTGTGTGTGTGTGTGTGTGTTTGTGATTTACCCCGAAAAATATACAGACTAGACCAAATCAGGTCATTCGTCCTTTAATCTTATTCATCCAGTCAGTGTGTGTGTGTGTGTGTGTGTGTGTGTGTGTGTGTGTGTTGTCAGGGTGGAAGGTAAGCACAGTGCTGATACAGCTGATTTTCCCCCAGAAGGAGGGAGGAGGAAGAGGTGGGGGAGAAAAATAGATACAGCAGCAAGATTTTGATGGCTGAGTAGAGGGGAGACATTAGCCAATAAATGATGGGTGGTAAGAGAGAGACAGGAGAGAGGGAGATGAAGTGCACAGCGAGGAAGACCTGTGTGTGTATTTTCATGTGTATTTGTGCGAGTGTGTACTCTTTCTATATGAGACCCAGCGCAGCTATAACTTGTCAGTGGTCAAGGCCAAGGGGCTGATGCTTCCGTTGTGCTCTGTAAGCTCTAACTCTCCACTGGCTGCCTATCACACTAACAGCAATGCTGAGAACTAGCGGCGCAGACGCTGCAACACACACACACACACACACACATCATGGTTCCAATTTCCTGCTCTTCCATACGTATTTGGCAAATGAAATTATACTTCTATTGCTAATTTAGACTCCTTAAAAATGCACCCTTGGATCCAAACTGTTGCCGTTCAGTGTGTGTGTGTGTGTGTTTCAGTGCATGACTCATCGCTGGTTCCACTCCCATTGAAATAAGCCGGCCGTGTAGCCTAGTGGAGGTTAAAATGTCACTCCGTTCCCACACACATGATTTGATTCCTCCAACTAATAGGAAGACTTTCACAAGTAATTATGCTGTGTTTCCATCAGCCTTCTTATCCTTTCTCTTTGGGTAAGCTGTAATGTACCGCGTCACTTTGCCCAAGGGCGTGATCTGGCCTTGATAGAGTTTTATGGTTTGCCTTCAGCGCTCTCAATTTCAATTTAAATTCCTGTTACTTAAAGTGAAATCCTGCAAACGCGTTACCAGTAACCACAGTGGTTGCAGGAGAGGAAGACGTTGCAACCTCTGACATGTTTAAAACTAATGAAGTGGACTTAATGCGCCGCTTCCTTCATTTCCTTCTTTGCTGTTCACTCGCCATCACGTTGTCCAGGAAGCATACGGCTCCACAGCAAAAGGTGAACATTGCCAGAGGCAGCAACAATTTGTAAATCTCATACGCAGCTTCCCACAGCCCATCAATATTTCAAACAAGACTGACGGCTGATTCCTTCCACCTCTCTCGCGCGAAGGAAGACGGGCTGTAGCATGTAGTCGCTCGTTAATATTCATTCGTGCGTGACATCACAAGGTATTTGTGCATCGCGGCTGCACGGCGAGGGTGGGGGGAGTCTCTCAGATGCCTCTGACGCTGAATGCTGATGGTGAGATAATCAACCGCAGTCAGCGCCAGCTGAGAGACAAACCGCAGTGAAGTCATTAACAAACCAGGGTCTCCAGAGGAACAGAGGGGGAGACGGCGATGGAGAGAGACTGATACAAGGGGAACAGCGGAGTGGAGGGGAAGGTGAGAGGAGAGAGGGGATGGGAGTGGGAGGAGAAAGGAAGAAGTGGGAGGAGATCTGAACAGATGAAATACTCCAGAGACAATAGGAACAGCTAAATAGAAGTCTGTGTGTGTGTGTGTGTGTGTGTGTGGGGCGGCGGGGACGGGCAAAACGTGAAAGCTTAAACAGCGAAATAATGGAACATGAACTCCTGAGAAGAGAGACAAATAAGGGTGGGAGAGAAAACCAACACAGTGATGAAAACAAGTGAATAATTTACAGTGTGAGAGCAGTGATGGAAGGCCTTACTCATCAGCTGTGTTCATTTTTGGGCCGTAAAAAGACACGGGTGGCAACACAGGACTGATTAGTTGTCATTCGCTGCGCGGAATTGCTACAGTCATCGCCGGCTAAATGAAAGGATGCATGCGCGTGAATAAGTGGAGGAGTTTTGGAGCACTGTGCCAGTGGCTTTACCAGAGATAAATGCTCCATCATCTTAAATTATATCTGTTTCTTAAATCTAATTACACCTAAGGGTAGGAGTGAGTATGCAGTTAGAACTTACACACACACACACGCAACTGCCGGTCAGTGAGTGAGTGATGTGACTGGTTTATCTCTGGCTATCTGTAGTCCATTAACAGTGTATTACATTGCTTGATGCTATCTGCATCTGTCCAACGCCATAGATACCTGTGAGGCAACACAGAGGGCTTCGCTATCCCTCCTGCTGAATATTACATATAAAGAATATTCATCCGATAATGCATGGTTCATGCATAGCTATTTAATTATTGCTTGTTTTGCTAACAGATGCATTTATGGACATGATATAAGTCATAAACAACTCGCTATTTGGAAGCCTGAGTGTAGAATCTGCAAATGAGCAACAGAAAGGCCCTGACAGTAGAGGTAAGGAGTTAAAACAGATCAGTATTCTTTGTTCATTTGCTCCCCCCCGTGTAGAGACATAAGTCAATTACACTTACAGCAAACAAATCAAGGCTGGCAAATAGAACAAGGTGACGTTCACACGTCCACTGTGTTTTCTCCCGCTCCGCACAAATCGCTTTGCAATAATCCTCGGGCAGAAAACAATTAGGGATAAAATAAAACTAATTCCATGTCGCGCCACTCTCGCCCTTAGGAAAGTGACAAAGCTAAGTGGTGGCCATGAGAAATGTTGTTGTTTAGTCGCCCGTACCTTTGTGCAGGTCTGCGTGTGTTTGTGTGTGTGTGTGTGTGTGTGTGTTCGTGAGCAATTATGACACACAAGGATGTAGTAAACGATCAAGGGGAGAAGAAGGACAGCCATTAGAGACCCAATCGAAAGCAAATTGGAAACAAGGTGAAAGAAATCTTACAAGAATGGCTGCAACCATTATACATCCATACTGCAGTTTAGATATTTAGCTACATATGTACGTGCTGTATTATAAGGTGTTAACATACTTGAACTATGTCTATTATTTACATCTGTTTCTTAGACATATTTAGTGTATAAAGGTTAGAGGGTGCTTGGTCACAGCTTTGAATGTGCTGCACAAATGAATAATGACCATTAGTTTGCTACTATCAGCAGCTGTTGTAGTAAACGTAGCTGCAGTGTAAAGACTCATCCCCAGGCAGAAATAACACCAGCGACAGCAGTAGTGTGAAGGTCCAGTCACGCCAAAATAAACAGGTTGTATAACACACCGCGAAAAGACCAAATAATGTGTTGATGAGTCAGCGTTGCGGACGTCAGCCTGACAGGCATCAAGATATTGATGACAGACAGCAGCGAGAATGAATGAAGCGCGGAGGAGATGTAAGTGATCAAACGAACACAAAGCACTGTACGTATGCATGTGCGTATGTAACGTTCACTTGCGTAACAAGTGCGATGCTGCCCATCCCACAATCTCTCAGATTATTTGATCAATCTGTCAGTATAGCAAACACCAAGTCTTTCTTTCACCAGCTGGAGCTTTCTCTTCTCAGCTGCATCTCTGCTCTCTCTGTCTCTGACTCATCCTCTCCCTCTGCCCCCCTTCCATAATACTGTATGCAACCAAAAGTACGTGGACGCCCCCGTCCACACGTACTCCTGTTGCCACTTTTCCTGCGTGTTTGAGCTATGGGTTGCCTGCTGGGAACTGCAGAAAGACGACGTTCACAATGAACGTGCATCCTGCCTGGAGCTCTGATTGGTCGATAGTTTCACCATCTGAAGGAAGTGGCCATCAGTGGGCACATCACCACACCTGTTTGACTCGCTGAGTAAATATGAGATGTGGGCAGTGATTCAAAGGTCCGGGACCATGGACTAATTTTAATGGCTGGTTTCACACCATATGGGTGTAATATCCACTTTAAGGCGCTGTGTACGGCATTGATTATTCACATATTGACTTGAGAGTGTTTGCACATACGTATGTGCTTTGATGCACCTGCACTACAAGGCTTTAAGTCAAAGCCGAGGTTTCTCCCAAAGAGGCTGCATGAAGCTCTGAATCTGTATTCAAAATTTCATCATTTGTGCTGCTCCCTCTCTCTCTCTCTCCATCTCTCCATCTCTCTCTCGCTGTGATCTTCAGTTTCTCCCTCGCTCCGCAGAGGGATGCCACTAATAAACTCCAAAACAAGGTTGGCCAGAAGATCTGATTAGCTAGCAGGGCTAACAGGGACACGGTGACCGAGAGAGTGCCCAACCAATGCCATTTACTTTCTACCCGTCGCTCTTCTTTCATTCCTGTGGCAATGATGATCAAAGAGCAGCAGAGGTAAGAAGGCAGCGAGAGAAAAGAGACAGGAGGAATAGGAGGCGGAGGGGTGTTTGTGCTGCTGAGGGACAGCACTGGTACTGATCTGGAGTCAGCTGCAGGCTCTGAGGAAGACTGATTTACTCATATGCCATTGATTTGTTTCTGTAAGCGCTCAATGGTTAGTCCTTTAGCCCCTCTCTGCCTGTAGATCTCAACATTAATGCGCTCTATCTCTTAGATGTCTTTTGGTATGGAGGTAGGAATTGTCTGGTCTATTTTAGTCCTCACTTTCTATAGACTCATTCAGGTCCTTTGTGATGAAATCGATGACAGAATGTGGAGCTTCAACTTTTGCCTTTTCAACAACTAAACAAGCAGAAGTGCAACTGGTCACATGCAACAAGTGTCTAATTACATGCCGAGCAAATCCTTTTGACACAGCACGCCCAGTGTGTGTGTGTGCTCGCGCACAGTAAGCGTGCTTATCCATTATCATGTCTCGCAAGGTGTTTGGATAACTAATTAGACTGCTATGCTCTGTCTCTCCCAGGGATGAACAGGAAAAAACAAAGAGAAAGGGTGAAATCAAGGAAGAAAATACGTGACTGCAGCAACAGTGAGGAAAAAGCAGCAGAATCAACCCAGAATGGAAAAATATGCAGAGGATTTGCCTAAGCCAGGGAACAAATGGTGCACAAGGAGAATGTCTGTGCTTCACAGTCCCATAGATTACAGCTAAAGGGAATGTATTTCTTCTGTTTTGGGCATGTGGTTAGGAGGAAAATACCAAAGGGGCCATGCCACTGTATTGTTTTGTTGGCTCTTTCTGTGTTTTTTCTTGCTTGTCTCTCTTTTTTCTGCAGTGAGAGTCTGTGGCAGCACAAAGAACCACATGTTTTTGAAAACTGGTCCTTTGAAATCAGTCCAAGAAATTATTTTACATATGCAGCAATCACAGAAGAGCCAACATCAGTCCAAAAGTCAATTCACATTTTGGCAAGTGGCTTTATTTTTTTTTTTTTTTTTTTTTTTTTTTTTGCCAAATCAACAAAACTCTTCTTCCCTGGGTTCCTGAGGTCAAGACAAATCCATCCCATCAATGTCAGCAAGACACACACAAACAACACACGCCTAAATCTGTGAAAACTGTGCAAACAATGAAAACAATGAAATTGCTAACATTTGTGTGTGTTCCATTTATTGCAGTGTCCTCAGAGCCCTCACACTTGATCGGCAGGTTAAAATCCAAAGATGAGCAGGGGATGTTCAAGCACATGCACTGATGACAATGATTGCATTGCTCACACATACAAGACAGCTGAGCACATTGATTGTCTTACAGTGGCGCCTGAATAGCTTGAATAATCCTGCAGATGTGTTAGTAGATGTATATCATTTACTTCACCCCATTTGGCTGTGACCAATTTGGCAGCGAAGCCACACGCAGGATGTGGGCTACAGGCACGCAGCTCTTCCTCCAGTCGTGACTGAAATTGCTCAGCAGGTAGACAAGTCATCATCATACCTGTGAGCTGTGTGCTCGGCTTGATGTGTTTTTGCTTTTCCCCTGGAATTGCCGCTTGCAGGCACTTTTATGCTAAACGCGGGTGTTTTCTTATGGAGGCAAACACTGTTCGAACAAGTCGCTACGGTGCTCGACATGAGGTTGTATGCAGAAACCCGTGCAAAGCAGCACATTAGGTGTATCTGTTTCTATTATCAGACCACCAGATATACAATAAGCACCCCAGGATTAGCAACATACATGAGAACTAACTGCAGAACATATATCATTTGGAATAGTAATATAAAAATGAAAGGAATACTCCAGGCATCCCTGCAGGAGTGGTTAGAGCTGTGGGAGTCCTGGAGAGCTCTTATCACCTCCATTTTTCAAATGTTTAAGGCTGCAGAGAGGTTTATGAATTTCTGGGAAGTGCTTGAGAGCATGCTTAATGATACAGTATGTGTTCATCACTACTTGTATATGCATGAGAGACAGCATTATGTATGAACAGCACAAGCGTATTTCCTCTGACTTTAGTTTAAAGCTTCGAACGGAGAACGCAGGATTACAAATCACTGCAAAAATAAAGAAGAGGCAAGAAGTAGCTTTTTCCATCAGATAAACCAATGACTCTGATGAACTGTAGATTACAAGTGTTTCAGCTGAGAGCAATGGTTAAACCACTTTGCATTATCTATGGAGGGAGCAGCCACAGAGCTACAAGAATGTGACAAAGAGACTGTTACTCCAAGGATGAGGAAGCTTAACATGTATTTTATGGACTCTTTTGCGATGCAAAATGTTAAAAAGGGACATTTTGTGAGAAATTCTCTCACCAGAGATGGTCATGTCATGTTACCCATCAGTATTGACAATCATAAATGCTACTTTATTACAGGTTGTCAATCCAAAATGACTGGAAACAAAAAGCAAGAGGTGAAAAAAATCAATGACAAGCCTGCTTCCCAGGCTGCTCTTCCCCTTCCGCAACGTTGAATCCAGACCTGCCATACATGTTAAAGCCGCTGCACATGCGCACGCGTGAGTTACGCAGTGCCTCAGGTATTGCAATTTGAAAATTGTGACTGACGTGATTTGCATAAGTTGTCATGCAAATCAGCAGAATGAATTCCCTGCAGTGAGAAAAGCATGACATCCGCCTCCCACCATCCCTTTGTTAGGTAGTGTTTATCAATTTATATCATGAAATTCTCGGCTTTGTCGGAGTTCCTGTCACATTATGTGCTGCTCCTCTGCGCATTCGATACTCTAGGAACCTGTCAAGTTCAAAAGATTACTGCAAGCGTCAAATCAACTTGCGCTCATTAGGTTTCTGTATACAGAACTAATCTGCAAATATGACCAGAATGACAACAAGCATTATCTGAAGTAAAAGATTGCCAACTTTAGCCCTATGAAGTTGCTCCAGTTTTGATCACATGACCTGTAGCTCAAAATAAGACATCATTAACTCAATACATCTGATCTGGCCAGGTCGAATTATGGAGACATTTCACATGAGCATCTTCATCTGCTGGCATGGGCAGCAGATGAAGCTGCTCATGGTCATCCCCACAACAGTGTATTACATCATTTTGGTACATCTGATGGATTTCTTGCACAGACCTGCTGTGATATCAACCAAGATTATTTCACTTAATCCTGATTTTCTCATTTTAACTAATAGTTTTAACTCTAAAATGCGGAGCCGGACGCTTGACATTTGTATAATTATATCTCCAGTTTTCATGGTTATGTTTCCAACCCTGAAGGTTTAAAAAGTTTAAACATCTTCCGCCCCCCCCAAAAGTAAATAAATAAATAATAAAACAGCATTCCTTGGACTAAAATGATTGTGTGCCACGAGCAAAGCAAGTCTGAAAATGACACATCTTTTTGAAGGGTGCGCTGCACATTTAATCTTTTATCTCAGCAGGAAAACATTTTATTTCATGCTGCTGCTGAAGTGTATCCTCTTAAGAACATTAATAGGCCTGGGGATGGGAGATTGTCAATAGCAATACACACAATGAGGGATACGCTGGATGCGGGATATAAATTCACCGCCATCTAGTTGATTATTTCTCTAATCTGGGGTTACAGGGCCTAATAATTCTGCCTCACAGGTGAGCAGATGTCGTAAATCTCAACATCGTTTCACTTTTTCCCAGCACGAGATGATGAAAAACAAACTATCACTCTTCCTCCTGTTTTTAGCAGACTGTCGTTAAAGCTGGCGTTGATAAGTGGCAGTCTCTCCATTAACAGCCCAGACTCAATGGAACCATAAATCCTGCAGCGTCTGTGTGTGCGCGGTGGTGTCAATGTATCTGCTCGCACATGTCCGAGGGCGTGTATGAAAAAAATCTATCCACATATCTACATAGAGTGCGTGTGCGTGCGTGTGTGTGTGTGTGTGTGTAGATGCTGCTGAATAAGATGCTCAATCACGGCAACCACAAACAAATAGAACCATGCAGCCCTGAGGCCATATTTCTCTCTCTGTCTCTCTCTCTCTCACACACACACAGAGTCAAACACTCTTGTGTCTGTACTCCTTGCATATAACATATGAGCGCGTGAATCTCGGGATGAACAGACAAAGAAGAAACGTGTGTGCGCGAACACACGTTGAACACGTGTTCGCCGCCGCGTTCACACACAGGAGTCATTTTCCAAAGTACGCCTCGTGAGAGATTGATGGCCAAGGCCTTCGCCGCTGAATAAGAATTATCGCCTTGTCGAGTGTTATTGTACGTCACCCACTCTCACCGTGATCCACAGACACTGGCTCTTTACGAGTTTGACTCATACTGGTTCACATACGTATGAGACGTGGATGCACACTAACACACCAAATGCTGGGAGAGGCTGAATTAACAGCAGCCATGCTAGCATTCGCTACCGCAACATAAATAATCTCTGAAAAGCGACTTAACTGAGAGGAGATAAAACGAGAAATGATTGTCGCTCTAAAGCTTAATACAAGTGTTTTAGAAGATCAAATAATACACAGCCACTGTCTCTTTTTATGTAAGCAGCTGGTGTCATTTAAAAGAAATGTAATAAATAAATAAAAAATAATAATGCAGTGGATCAACAGTATAAAAAAAGCCTGTTACAGTATGTTGTCACTAAAAAGTGTTTTGTAACTGCAGTTCTATTAAGGAATGCTGCAGTAAATGATGTGTACAGCTGCAACCAGCAGTATTTAACGTTATTGATCACACGGGTGCTTTTTAAAAATGATCTTTGGAGCAGCTATAGTCAGTATTTTCGTATTAAAACGTGTCGAACACAGAGAGAATTATCACAGGAATGATCGCCCGAGCTCTTTTAGCGTCTTTCAGCTCATTGTTGTGGTTTCCTGGTCCCACAGAGCTGCCTGTACGCTACCTGCCCGGCACCAAACAGCAGACAAACACAGTTAGCACCTGGCTGCCGAGCACGGTGGGCATTTCGCAGCTAAACAGCCTGATATTTTTCATTCGGGGGGGTGGAGAAGAAAACAGAGCAATTTGGAGAGGGAATGTTGATAGTCATTCATTAGGTTGATAAAGACAGAGCTCCAAATTAATGCTACTGCTGCTTAAAATCTGCTGGAGATAAGTAACTGTTAACATGCTCACCATGTCAACTTAAACGCTGATTATTTCGGTTTTATTATCACAACTTGTTTCTTCTGGCCCCTAGTGGCCAAAAAAAAAAGTTTATTAATTATTAATTCTATAAAATTTTGGAAAATTAGGAACACCCATCCATCTCAACTTCCCAGAACCCAAGATGAAATCTTCAAATTGCTTGTAAGATAAGATAAGATGAGATAAGATAAAATAAGATAAGAAGAGATAATCCCACGCTGGAGAAATGTAGGTGTTGCAGACAACAAGAATAAAAAAGAGACATAGAAAAAGAAACAAATAGACAATATTGAGGATATGAAATTAAAAAATCAACTATATATGTACACTATATACAAAACAAGTAATATAACAATAATAATATTAATCCAAAAAGAGTCAATTTCCATTGCATAAAACAGAGAACATCAGCAAATCCTCACATTTCAGAAGTTAATGATTCTGTCTGGCATTTTCGCTTGCATTTCTAAAACAATAATCAAAATTAGTTTGAAATAACTGACAATCAACTAATCAATAATCATCTACGCCCTGTTTCTGTGCCTGTGTTTTGTTGCCTAAAGGATCGGCTGGCAGGAAATCTTCCCAACTTTACAGTCTGCTTCCATGGTCTGCTTTTAGACAGGAGGATTCATGCATTCATCTAATGAACACTTTGAACTACACGCAGAGTCAATTTGAAAGCATGTGCAGTTGTGCACGTTTTTTGTTTTTTTTCCCCCTCTCATGCATATACTCCACAAGCACTTGTGCTCTCGAGTCCTTGCCAGAAAGCGGAAACCTCTCTGAAACCTTATGCATCCGAAAAATTACAGGGCAAACAGTTTTCCAGCCCACTGCCATTTACTCTGTGCTTAAAAGTGTGTGTGTGTGTGTGTGTGTGCGAGTGTGTTTGCGAGTGTGGTGTTTATTTTATCTGTATTCCAATAAACCTTGATTTTGTTGACACTGAATCAGCTTGCTGGGATGGAGCCCCGATCCCCCTCCGTAAGCATAGTCTGAACGTGCACACGTGCACACACACACACACACACACACACACACACACACACACACACACACAAAAGCTCATACTGTGACACCCCGACCTCACAGCGCTGAGAGCTGACTGTAGTGTTAATGCCACTCCTAGCACCATGCACTAGTGCTCCTTATTTAGGTCCTATCGAGCCCGCAGGCTGAAAATCTGTCCCTTCCACGCCTCCTCCTCCTCCTCCTCTCTCCCTCACTTCCCCGCCTTCACCAGACCGCCAGGCCTTAAGTCCCTCCGTTCCATCACTCCATCACGGAGAGGGCGCCGATAGATTTCCCCTCTGCTGAAGTGTACGCAGCGCTCCCCGCTTGGCAGCTACAAGGTGAAATGTGACACGAAAGTGAAAAAAAAAAGATTGCTCTTTACAAGTAAGAAACGTGCGCTGTCGTACAGAGTGACAGTGAGTGAGCTGGTAGAGGTTCGGCATCTCGCTTCAGGTCAAGTTGGCTGCTGCTGTAGTCAATGGGAGGGTCTCCATGTCTACTGTGCTGCACGCCACAGGCTCGGTTTAACACCAGGGCATGGTAGAAAATCGTTAAACTGGAAATTTTAGTGAGTTATTTCAACACAAACTACTTTGACAGGACAGACAGGGGTGGAAATAGCAAGAAGGGGAACATTTTAGGACCGCAAAAATCTTTATTATCTTTATTATTATCTTTATTTTCTTCCTTCTAGGCAGCCACTAATTTCCATAAATCTTGGCGTGTTCAAATCAGCTTGCAGAGACTCTACGCAGGCGATCCATCGGAATAGCAATTTCATTTTCTAAGGCCGCGCTGTTGTCGTGTGGTGATGCATTCGGACCGCTTTGAAAGCTGTCTATTCTACTGATGCATTCAGGCATACACCTTCATTACAGAGTTAAGGGTCAGACGCTGCAAAGCATCCTATTCATACGCTGTGTTGTTATTAAACCACAGCCTGTGGACACACATTAAGCATTAACAAAGGATCACATGAATCTCAAGGTCTCTTTATGATTGCTGTTAAACAGCTGTTAATGATCACATATTTTAAGCGAACAATGAGTCAGGGTGTGCCGATTTTAATATTGTACGGACATAGATGGAAAGAATTACTTCCAGCCAGCAGCTATGCTAAAAGAATAGCTTTCAATGGAAAAGTAACACACACCAAGGCGCAGTTGCAGTGAGGCGCTGATCACTGGAAGCGGACTTGAGATTAAGAAAAAAAAAAAAAAAAAAAAGAGTTGCACACACGCAGAATTAGTTTAGCATTTTGGGAAATACCCTTATCGGCTTTCTTGTTGTGAGTTGGATTAGAAGACTGATTGATTAGAAGACATCGATCTCTTGTTCAGTTACGTAAGTACAGAGCTAAAGGTGTGGAAGCGAAGTCCCTGAGGTTTCATTTCATACCCAGACTCAAGAGTGTGTGTTTGAGCTGTCAGCTGTGGCCATTAGAATCTGAAAGTAATTGCAAAACAGAAAAAAAAAAAAAGTTAACATGCAAATAGGTGGACAGGATCAATTTTTACACGGACGTTTGAACCACTTCACCTGGAGGTTAGTTTTGCTGCACTTCAATCGCACCAAGCGAGGTAATTGATAGCTTCCACAACACTCCAGGCGCAAGATGCACTTAACCACTTAATCACTCCGCCATCTCTGGAAATGAACGCTCGGCTTAATTAACAGTTCTCAAATATTGACAGCGGGTTGTGCTTGCAACTTGGAAGACATTTTAAACATGTTGCTCACATACGTGTGGGCAATGTGTGTGATATGATTCCACATATACTTCTTTTTTTTCCCATTTCAAACAATTGAAACATCCACTGAATTTTCCCCGTGCTTCCCAGGTGTCAGCTGGTATCAGCAGTTTAATGGAGTGCTGCAGCAACAGACTGACTCATATATGCATTTCCTGAGGAGTGACTGTGACTCATAAAGCAACTGCTGCAGGAACACACACACACACACAAGCACACACCAGCGTGCATATATGCTTAGGTACACAAGCACATATGCTGCATACAGAAGAACTGATTTGTGCGCCAGCGCTCTCCCGATAACAATTTTCTCGGCTTTGTGTGACAGCAATGAATAAATTAATGGATAAATAAACAAATCTGATGAAAAGTGCTTTGAAAAGGGAATCAAAGGTGATCATTTTGAACATGAGGTGAGTCAAAACATTCATTTTTGATGACTACTTGAGATTAAAGGGAACGTTCCACGCTCTACAACCTATAGCGAGGTATACATGAAAGCCTGATCAAATCCAGCGAACGCAGCACGCAGGCCACAAAATGGAGAACAGGCAGAAGAGATAAGACATTAAAAAAAATAGTTGTGGAGGAAATGAGGGGAGGTAGAGAGGAATTGGAGGAAGAGGAGCAAGACAGATGGAGGGAAAATTACTTTTGACACAAGCGGGAGATGAGAGCAAAGGGAGGGCTGAATTATCAAACGTGCATCTTTCTGTGTGTGTGAAAAAATGCTTATGAATGTGTGTGTGTGTGTGTGCGCGCGCTGCAGGTGGGGGCGAGTGTAAACATACATGCATGTCCTGACAGACTGCGTGTTCACTGGCGAGAGCTGCCTCCAGCCTATCCGAAGCCTTTGCAAGCTCACTCGCAGATAAAGCTTGAAGTCTCACTTTTACAAAACGCCTGCTTTGAAAAGAGAGGAGCTCTGGTCAAAGACAACACGAGCAGAATCTAAAGGAGATCTGTGTTCTCTCTTCAGCACTCCTTCTGCTCCTCCATCTCCCTCATTTTCTCTGTATTTTTCTCTCTATTCTTACCCCCCCCTCCACACACACACACACACACACACACACACACACACACACACACTTTTCCTTCTTTTTCTCAAATTCATTTTCTCTCCCCTCACTTACTTTTTAAAGCGCTTAGACTGAGAGAGTGGAACGCTCACCCCCCCCCTCCCCTCCATCATCCCGCCGGAGCATCAATATACAACAGAGCCCAGAGGTCCAAACAGGAGAAAGGCTGAGGAGAACAGCGCAACACCAATCCATAATGGATTTTCTTCTCTCTTTCATTCGCTTTCTGCAGGGAAATGCAGCGGAGGCACCACTGGCACAGAATAAGAGACGTGGGGAAGGGAGGGGGCAGCGGAGAGGTGAGAGAGGGAGAGATTTCGACGGGGGGAGAACCAGAGAGGCCGACAGAGGCTAAAACTGTCAATAGCAAAAACCCTTAAGAACATTTCTCTCATCTGTCTCTCGGGGGCTTGCATAACATATGCTTTCAACTATTAGCGAGGCCAGGCTCATAGCAGAAGGTGACAGGAATTAAAAGCAGCTTTGGTGTAGCTTCAGCTGATCAGATGCAGAAATTGTCTCCAATTATATCGGCCTGCAAGTGAGGGACTGCCAGCGGGCTTGACAGATATTAGACTGCAAGCAATAACATCCCGAAATACATGCAAACACAATGCATCAGTGAAAAGCAGCTCTTCTTATAATTGCAGCTAATGCAAATACAAAGTCTGGCTCCTGAGATGGTGAATCAGCCGAGTAATATTTACAGTATGTCCAAAATCCAGACTGGTTGAGAATGTGTAAACTTAGTGAGCCTGAAACTCTGCAAACCAGAGAGCCAATATTTCAGTTTGCGGTGTTAGCACAAGGCAGCCCCTTTTCTGCGGCTGTTAAATTGACGGTTGTACGGGAGGATGAGACTGTTGATTCAGAAATTGTTTGTTCGAGCCTTCACACCCAAGTGAGCTGCATTTCATTTTGCTAGTAGCTCTGAAGCCCAAGATGTGCCCAGAATCCCAGTGAATAACGTCGGATGCTGTCGCGGCTTCCACAGAGTCGGTCTTGTATTAGTCACCAAAGGATCTGCTTCAAATGCCTCTGAATGCGTCGGCGACAACAGTCCTGATCATAGTTTTAGCTCTTTTCCACCTTCCGCTCTGCTACCCTCATCAATACCCTTAAGTCCAAATGACTCTATGAAGGACGTTTCCAAGCTTATTACAACTTGGGTCTTAATTGAATGGTTTTGGCCATCTTTTTATTGGTCACAATAACATTGTACTCACTGCAGTTATTGCTGAGATCTGGGAAAACAGGGACATCGCTGCAACAAAATCTGAGAGGAGTGAACGGACGGGTTGTAAACAAGACATTAGGCGGATTAGCTACCACTTTATATGGAGACCAAACCAAAAGTGAGTGAACCTGAAACATCACTGCAGGCTCTTCTACAGGAAGCATACATTAGGTCAACTTTTAACCAGGAAGTGGTTTGATTAAAACCCGTCTGCTTGTCTAAATGCTCATGTTTCTGCCTTTTATTTGGAAATATCACCATGCCCCCAGATCTCCCTGTATCTGTGGGACACGAGCACGATGTTGAACTTTCATGCACTGCTAATACTTGTCCTACTCTTTTTGGTTTTTGCAATCATTGTCAAAAAGACGGCCCTCACAGACAATATAATCCTGATAGCCGTCCACAGCAGAGCGACTGAAACCTTAACATACAGTGTCTCCCACCCTTCAAAGCAGTCTGGCAGGCCAGCAACATCATTAATACTTTATGTGGTTTATTGCAGGCGTCTAATGATGAAAAGGGTTGTGAAAAGGAATGATTTTCATATCTATGAATATATAACAAGTATTGTAATAAACTTCCTTTAAATGTTCCACATTCTTATCTTGGGCAACATCCTGCATCCTTCAACTGCTGCTCATTAGCAAATTAGAAATATCCTTCAACCGTCAACACAAGTCCTGTAAATTTCTTTGAAAAGCGGGTTCAACATTGTGACAATCTGCATCATCATTCAGGTCAGATTACGCCTGACATAATCAAAACCCACACGCATACACAGGTAAATAATTTAGGCTGTCTTTACCGTGTCCGCAGGTTTCCCGGGCTGGGTGGCCCGTCATATACAGACAAGATGTCAAAGTCCTCCTCCAGGGCGAAGCCTTGAAACACCAGCTGTATCCGGTTGTGCTCCGCCGCCACAATCACCCATGTACAGTTGGCATAGTTAGGATAACCGTATGGGTAGCCAGGGCTCTCTATCGTCCCATTGGGACTGTGTAGTGTGTAACTGCAGTTCTGAGCTGTGAAGAGAGAAGAAAAAGGCGGTTAGTCGAAGGGTGTAAGGCGCGTTCGGAAAACTAGCCGAGTGCAGGAAGTTTGAAGTGTTAAGAGAACAAAACTAATTAACAAGAACGGAATTTTGCAAATACACACACACACACACAAGCGCACACCCACAGTCAAACAGTTTGCACCGAGTGCTGCAACATCCATTATCACCTGCAGCGTGCAGCAGAAGCCATTAATATGGCAGTGCTAAATGGCTCACCCTCTCCCAGCTTTCCCCACCTCCGTCGTCACACACTTGTTCACTCACTGGCCCTTTCACCACATTAGTAATAGGTTCCCACGTTAATACATGACATAGCTGGAGGAGAGAAGATCTGGGGGACAGGAGGGGAGAAAAGAGCTAACACACACACACACACTCACAGAGACACACTTGAGTACCACATAATTGCGCTCGTCGGCAGCCACTTGCACAACTTTCAGTCTTAAATTGTAATCGTGCGTGCTGACATCTATCAGCGCTGACGGACGGGCGAGCTATGAGCGTGTGTTTTGAATCCTGAGCAAAATGACTCGTCTTCCACTGATCTGAGCACAGCTGAGAGTTTTAATCAATGTCAGGGATTTAGCTGTAATTAATTGCCAATGTGTTTTGTCAGTTTTGTGCGCTTTCAGTGTCGATGAACGAATGAGCGTCTCTGTGTGTACATATGGATTTCCCCCCTGTAGTTAATAACACACTCATTTGATCTTGGCCATGGTTAATGTTTAATACGCCGGACAATCACAAACCATAAGAAGTGTTGTAGCTGTTGAAGTGAGACAACAGGAATGCAACATGTACAGAATTGATTTTCCTTTGCAGAAGAACCGAAGCATAAGTGAAATTACGGTTGCACAAAAGGAACATGCATACATGTCCTCACGGAGCAACTGAATTAGAATGTCTTGCGAGAAAACATGCTATTTATACAAATGATCTGTATTTTCCCTCTGTTTGCTGCAGCCACAAACCTGAATCATAATGCAGCCTGATTTAAATGTAATTAGGAGAGTACAATTGGAGGACATCTGTAATCTGCACAACCTGCATTATTTAACAACACAAACAGAAGATATGATTTTTGTTATGTTCATTTGTATCCATAATCATACCTGTGTGAATGTCTGGAATAAATCAATGCATAGGATTTAGCTATAGCGCCTTATTAAAACAGGGTATTAAAAAATGAGAACGTGCAGTAAACACACCGCAGCTTGGAAACATGTAAAAGGGAAGGCTGGTTGTTTAAATCCCTGCAGGGGAATGTGTATCTCTTACTGAATGCTTGTGAAACATACAGATTCTGTGCTACTTTGTGCACGCTCTCCCAAAGCTGCAAATCTGTCCAAATTTTCACTCTGAAACGTGTCTCACGCCGAGAAAAAAAAACCCCAGCAGGGATTTACAGGTAATAAGGCAGCAAGCATGAAGACTAGACAACAGAAAAAGCAAAAATGGGGCGATTTTCATTCCTCTCACTCTTCCTCACAAAAGAAATAAATAAAAGCGGAGAGAAAAACAGAAGAAATGACTAAGCATAGCCAGACGAGTGAACCCTGCATTTGTTTAATCGAGCCTGGTGTTTAAGATTTAAGGGGCTACATGCCACATCAGCGTGTTTGTGAGTTCTGAGATTCTAGCCGACGCACACGGAAACAAACAAAACCAAATATTAGCTTTTTGTTCAAGGTGGCACAGCAAAACTGTGTTTTTTTTAAGGGAGGGAAAAGTGGAGTGTCAGGAGGTGAAGATCCAGACTGTCTAGGGTGGCATCAGCAGCAGCAGGACGCTAATGGCATCCCCAGTCACAGTACATCCATCATACCACTGCTGACTCCCCGGGGCCCCGTCTCGCCGAAAAACAGGCAGGGGCCCCTCTCAGCCGTCACTTTTCAACGCTTCATATGCGCTCGACCTCTTCCGAAAGATGCTAATATGTGTGCACTTGAACCCTGGCCACTTGAACACACTTTAGTCTGGTGTTTTTCTGCTGCTTCGCGAGTGCAGCTCTTTGTTTGCTGCGGGGATCTGCAAGCGTTCTTTGGAAAAACTGCGCGGTGAAATGAAAAGGATCGTGCTAAATGAGATTAGCAGTAACTAAATATGTCCTACTTTACAAAGTGCTGAAAATAACTGAGCATCACAGTGTGCAGCCCTCATCTTTAACCAGTAACAAGAGAGAAGAACAAAGCCAGAGCCCTCTCCATCTGATTTTTCATTAAAGCCTTTAAATGGGCGCAGCAAGTGAGCATCCACCCTCCCAATTACCATCAGGTCAATACTAATATCCAGGTAAAACCTCCAAATCCACCTCTCCTACCTGATTTTCATATACACAGCCCGGTCAATAATCTCATCATCTCCTTCATTACGAGGCCTCCATCAGACAAATGCCAATCAATGGCCTGATGGCAGAGCTTGATAGGGGTCAGAGTGGACTGTGAACCTCTTGCACATATGCAATGAGCTGGGATGTGCGCACTGAATTACGAAACAATACCACGGAGGTTAAGGCAACTGAATTGTTATTAATCAGTTTCAGGATCGAACTGAAATGCTGAAAGACTGAAATGAGTCCATGACTCCTGAGGCTCAACAGACAAAATCTTTCATGTTAGAAATAAACATGTTGAGGGCGTAACGGCCCTCCTCAGTATTAGCAGCTGAAATGAGAACAATGTAAAGTTGAAGGACACCAAAGGAATACGTTTTGCAGCTGAATAAAAGCGCGTCGTATCATCAGAGCGCGTGTGTTACAAGGCGGCGGAACACGCTGTACATTCTGATATATGACAGCGGATCAGCCAGGCAGGAAAACATGTTCCTTGTATTTCACAGGTACAATTAAGTGAAAAAAATAAATAAATAAATAAAAAACCTGACAGAGAATAAGTCCAGCGAGCCTGCCAGAGCTCCACTAAATGCTATTTTGAAGTGTGAGCACCTGTGCCAAGTGACCGACTCTTAAATCGATAATGACGCACACAAGACACAAGATAGTGCTTTTAGAGAGGCTGCTTTTTTAGCTGCAGCCAGGAACATTTTTATCCTTGCTGAAAAATACATGGTCAGAATTGGAGAAAAACAGACACATCAGCGCTCACTTGGGAATGCACTTTTGTGAGCATTAAAAGGACAGTGTGAGAGATTTAGGGGGGGTCTACTGGCAGGAATTAAACATTCATTAGTATGTTTTTTGTAGTATATAATCACCTGAAGATAAGGAGTTTTCGTTACCTTAGAATGACCCTCTCATATCTACATAGGGAGCTCTTCCATGACCTGCCATGTTTCAATGGACAACACTGGCTCCAGAGAGCGCTTTTTGCATTTTTGCATTGAAGTGAAGGCCACTGTAGCTTCCTCTACACGCCTGAAAGAGGAGAGTGAGGTGAGGGGTATTCAACTGGCCGCAATTTGCAACCTCACCACTAGATGCCACTAAATCCTACAGTCCTTTAAGGAGCAGTTTACGACATCATCTTTGATAGCTACCATAAGATACATGTGCGACCGAGGTAAACCGAAGCACTGCAGGTCGACTCTCTCTGTTCTTTGAAAAGCCAGAGCCTTCAGTAGATTCAGTAGATCCTGCACTCGGGGCTTGGTTGAATTATTTAAGCCTCGCCCTAGATGCATTATGAAATTAGCTGCTGGGAGTTGTTGACCTGCTGTGAAGCCCCTCAGTATAAATCTGCAAGGTAGAGCCCATCCTGCAGTTGACCCCCCCAGACACACCGTAAAGACACCATAAATAGACTGCTGGCCATGCTGTTTCAGCCGAGCGAGGCGAGACCACCCTCTTCCCGGCAAAGTAGAAGGTCACGTTTTCTCAAGTTGTGTAAGTTATGAATATGGAGCGGCAGCAAATATGCTGGTTCAGCTATTCGACGAACTGCTAACTTGTTCTTGTGGTTTGTGTACTTTTCCTCTCAGCGTGTCTATGGGAACTATTTGCACTGGCTTGTACTGGAATGTTAACTATGCTTGATATCTGTGGATGCTCAACAGATGTGTTGTCCACTGCTTAGCCCACTGTGCCACTGGCAGCGTCCGCTTGGCACTAAGCATCTCTGCCGCGCTCGCCGCCAAATGGGTGTACAGGGAGAGGTATGACCTTGCTGGGGCAGCACTCCAGATCCTACCTGTGTGTGTGTTTGTGTGTTGGAGCTATTGTTTGCTTTGCCAGGGCAGTTGTTTAGTAGCGGGCACACAGGGCTGCGGCAGCGCGCTGTGACAGTTTGATGAATCGACGGTCACTGTGCTGTACTCCGGCAGGACGGCGGCCCCTCAGAGCGGAGGAAGGAGACAGGGAGAGACCAAAGGAGAGTGAGAGAGTGAGGGCGAGGGGAGCAGACAGACACAAAGTGGACTGACTGGCTGACTGAATGTATGGACATATGAGAAAATAGACGTGGAAGACGTGACATGAGGAATAATAGAAGCAAAGGTGAGATGAGGGACAGAGTAGAGGAGGTAGAAAATAGCAGCAGAAAAGCAAAGAGAAGGAGGATTGAAGGTGCGCGAGAAAGAACGTGTCAGAAGGGCAACAAAAGGAAGAGCAAGAGCCAATGGGAGTAAATGAGTTGGAAAGGGGAGGAAGACTATATAGGGGGAGATATTTTTACCTATTTTCTGCATCTTGTTGCCATTCTGTGCTGAGGTCACAGACAGCCAGAGTGACATTCACAGCAAGATAGTGCATAATCTGCACTGTTAGCAAGTCCTAGAGGTCTATTTGGAGGGATGCTTCGGCGGTGTGTGTATATGTGCGCGCGCACACACACACACACACACACACACACACACACACGTCTACGTATGGAGGTATCGGTTGTCTGCACATGCCTGAGTGTAATCCCTATACCCTGGGTGAGTATAGTGTCACATATCTGCATGGCACTCCTCCGCTTAGATGCAATTACACTGTCTAAAGTGAGTCTCAATGGGAGGAAATTTCATCTTGGCAAACATAATCCCAACATCACATTCACATAATACCATAAAGACACAAACAATACTTGTAATACAAAACTGAAAATCTCCTTTCTGGACTCCCATCTCTTTATCCTCCTCGCCTCGGTCCGGTCCCCTCATCTACAATTTTAATTTGCCTTTGGACAAAAAGACGAAGGCGCAGAGAGCGTCCTGTTCTCACAGTCAATAATAGAAGTGCTTTACGTCTTATGTTGGACTTCCAACATTCCCCGGCATGGCACAGTGAGCGAGAAAATGAAGAGATAAACCAATGCAACAGAAACTTACTGTGCAATTATTCCATTTGTCGCCGTGACATGCACAGTATATCTAAGGAAGTGTCAGAAGAATCGTGCACTAATAAATTAAACTAACACGGGATCAAAAACTACACATTCCAAGTCTCCCCCATTAAATACGGAGTTCAGCTCTTTCCTAATTCTCGAGAGAAATCATAAAAGCTTCATATATGAGGTCTATCACGGGCTATATCCATACAAAATGAGCATCCCACTGGAGCAAACATGGAATAACTGCCAACCAAATAAGCTCCTCTTGGGATTTATCGAGTAACAAAGCTATCCACTATCACATATAACCTATCCCATGAGTAAACTTCAAACAACCAAATGTTTGTGTGTCTATGTGTGTGTGTCTGTGTGTGTGTGTGTGTGTGTGTGTGTGTGTGTGCGCTTGTGCCAGGAACTGCCTCCCTGGTGGGAAGATAAACCCTTCCGCCCCATAGATCCTCTCAGCATCACTATTTGTCTCTTGACGTGTCAGCGCATATGCGCGCCTTGACCGCATCATATCTGAATTAACCTCTAGATGGCTGCCATTAAAATGGAAATGGGTGAGCTCAGCGATCCTGCTCCCCTCCATACATTAGGCTAATGTCCGGGCCAGGACGACACCGTCTGCCATTACAGACAAGCCAAATGCAGTGGAAGGCACTTGTAATAGGCTTGCTCCCACTTACCCCCCCCCCAACACACACACACATACACACACACACTCACACTGTTTCCACTGGACTGAATGGTAAATGTTGTTTCCTTATAAGGGCAGAAAAATGGAGCTTGCATTTCCATAATGGTGCACATTGGAAGCTTGGAATGACCTCCTGCTGCATGAATGTGTGAAGCAAAACAATGATCTGTGTAAACACACACAGAGGGAGGACGCTCAAGAAAACACATGGATGCATTTGCCAACATATACTCTCGATCGTATATTCGGGAACACATGCATCCATACCATGCTGACAATGTCAGTTGTGACATTCGCGTCTGAGGCTTTTTTTTAACGATCTTTTGACGTCCATGGCAACGCACAGTTACAAACACAACGCCAAAAACACGTTGTCGCAGCAGCACGACCGGAGGATGAAATGTGTGGAGCGCGAAAAACAAACAACACCCACGTGCAAAACTGCAGCCAAAGATTACGGCGTCGGAGAAAGTGGCTGCATGCTAAGGCGCGGACGAGGCGCGCATGCAGAAATGCACCCTCGCGTGAGTGCATGCACACGTTGCTGGCTGTTATCAGGGCTGGCAAAAGAGGCACAATGGAGCATGTGTTCTCTCACACCGAGAGGGGGAGAAGGGGGGAGCCAGGCAGTTCCTTCCAGCTGGGTCATATTTAACCAGCAGTATTATCATGCCAGCCAAAAAGACCTGCAGCCCGCGCACCCACCCCCCCCCAAAAAAAGCCACCCACACACATCCCTAAAACTCCACACTAAGCTTTCTGCCCAGTTCAAACACTGATTTAACAGAGATGCTATCGCTTCTTCATCGTGTTATTTTCCTCAATGCTTCCTTTCTTGTCGATACATTGAAATAGCCTGATTGTAAGTTAGCATTGATGTGAACAACGCCGCTCCTCAACCCACGCACCGCGGCTTCAAGGTGATCAATAGAGAATAGCCCATTCCGAGTCGAAGGCATGTTACGGTTGATGTTCTTCCCTTTCAGAAAGACCCCCATCCTTGTGGGGGAGTTTATTCAGCACTGATAAAAACGGGCCTCCCACACAAAACACAGCGAGGCTAGATGCCTGGGGAAATGCATGTGTGTGTTTGCCGGCGTGTTTTCACGTTTGAGCGTGCGCGTGCATGTGTTTCTGTGAAAGAGACACAGCACTTGAACGCAGCACTCAGCCCAGGCGCTTTCTCATTGTCTGCCCTGGGCTGCGTTCCAATACCCATACTACCATACTAGTTAGTATGTCAGAAAAGGATTTAGTACGTCCTAATACCTATATGTCAAATGCAGTACAGCAGAAGCACCAGGATATCCTACTGTACTGTATCTGGTCGTGCTTTGCAGCATGGAAGCCAGCATGCTTTTCTGGCTACTCTGACCCACAATCCTCTGTTCAGCCGAAGATCACACGACACGTCGACTGAGCCGTCGAGAGGGCGCGGACAGATGACAACTCACTGACAGAGGACTGAGGCCATGATGACAGATGACAGCGCATTCAAGTGTAAGTACTGCATATTCTGTGCGACTTGTATGTAGAATTAATACATTCAGTTTCGCGCTCTGGACTGCAACGGATGTACATGGGCCGGAGGGTCAAAGTTTGTATAAACACTGCATGCAACAGTACATACTTTGTGAGGGCAGCTGCAGGGCCGACTAAAAACAAAAGGAAAAGTGTGTGATTTGGAACGCAGCTCTGGAACAGCTTCTGCAACATGAAATAAATTAATAAATAATCACATGACAGATGAAAGGTTTTGTATAGTTTTTGAAGTTTCTAATTGCCAGTGTTTTTTATGGCTTTAAAATATCCTTCGTGTGTGCCTGCTTAGACAGAGTGCTTGAGAACATTGGATCTGACATGAGTTGGCATCGAAAAAATGCTAAATCACATGCAAGTCATTCACTGAACAGCATTGTCTTCATTCATTTGGTTGGAACCTTCCACTGCTGTTTTGCCTGAGCCTCTCTTTCTTTTAACTTTCTTTTCTTTTCTTTTATATGGAATAGGTATCTTGTCTTTAGAATTTGGGCATTTGTTTTAACTTCCTGCTTGCTTTTGGGGGGTTTTTTTAATTGTTTTTTAACCCTTTCTATAATAGGGCTTTGCTTGTAGAGCTCACAGAGTGCCTGATGAATGAGCGTGGCCTTCCTCGGCCTGCATGGTGGTGGTAATTGCACATTCACTTCCCTTTGGTTTGTGTTTTGCTTGGTTGTGCACAATTGTAGGGCAGGGTTCTGTCATCCCCCCTCAGCTGGCCCAATGCCATGAGGTCCATCTGTGTCTTAGCAACTTTTTGTTTTTTGTGTAAATGTACAGATAAGTTATGACAGATGCTATCTGCATCTAAACCATGATTGTTTCCTAAACCTAACCAAGTAGCTTCGTTGTCTAACCAAACTGTGACTGAAAACTAAAACATAAATGACTCATCTAAGTCTTTTAAAACATTTGCTTGACCCATTCATCCACCACAACCCCCACAAATAGACACTCCATTTAATTAATCGCATTAATTTTTTTTTTTTTTTTATATACATATATCTTGTTTCAGTCTTGTGCCAGTAAATCTGCTCATCTGACAGTGAAATCCACATCTGTCTTTATTTCCACGCATCTCTAACTTCCCAGCTTGGTTACATATTGATGATTAAAAGATGAGTAAAAATAAATAAATAAATAAACAAGAGGCGCGAGAGAAGTGCATTTCAAAGAGCCTCATTCACTGCTCCTGTCACAGAAGCTGTATGTTGTTCCCATGACAACAAGAAAACAGGAGAACACATGAAGACAAATCCCTCTCCTCAATTATTTATTATTGTTTGAGTCCGCCTTAACACTTCATCTCGCACATGCACGCAGCAACGCACACACACACGCCCGTGCAGTGCAGCCAAATGCACACACTCTCATATTGTACACGCATTGAGCACATGCCACAAACGATTTCACTTTTCCCTTCCAGCCTCCCTTGTACGTATGGGGAGAAAAAGCACAATTACGTGTGACATTAATGTGCGAAACAGTGAAAGTCAATTATCACCTCATTTTCATTCTCTTCACATGTGACAGCTGGTCTCTTTGAGTTATGTTAGACTGAACCTACGCTGAGGAGCCAATCTTGGTTACATCCTGCCGTGTATTTGCACTCAAACTGCACCAGAAATCGGCGAAAACTACACTTTCTGGACCAATTAATAGCAGCAACAGGGGGTGGTGTAATGCAATTATGGATGTGTTAAATGTATGAGATGGATATCCATGTTGATCTATGTGTGTGTTAGTCAGTGGGCATTCATGGACATTTGATCCCCTCTGAGGATTGAATATTAAACCCAAGAGGAAGCACGGATCCAAAGGTCAGGTCATGACTGTCCCAGCAGGACTTTTCCATCTATCACTGAGAGATGGATGAGCTGCGGATGATCAATCAGCCTCACTTCAGCTTACTGTAGTACACTTTTACCTTTCAACTCAGGTCCTAGCTGACCCCAGGAAGGCTCAAGTGTCCACTGTGGACCGCCATCATAATTAATGGGGCTGCATGCATCATTGAAATGGACCAGAATTTCTTTTAAATGAAAGAAGATATTGCCTTTGCATGCTGCATTTCCACACTGCTGACAGAATGAAGTCAAGTCAATGTTATTTATATAGCCCAATTTCAAAAATGTGCCTCCAGGGGATTTACAATCTCTACAGCAGATGACACCCTCTATCCTTAGACCCTCGATTCGGATAAGGAAAACCTGGAAAAATAATGGAAGAAACCTCATGAAGGATCCCTCACTGAGAGCGGACAAAATAAATTATGGATTAGATTTGCATTGGCTATGTATGTGTTAATCAAAGCCGAAAGCCAACAGCCTTAAATCATTTTCTTATGTGTTTCAGGCACAAGGTTGCATCATATTTGCACAAAAATCCAAACAAAGCTGCTAAATAAATAATAATAAATATTTGCCTCTGTGTTCCCGAATACCATTAATAAAGTAACAGATTTCTGACATTTCAGACCTTTCTGTAACACTGTATTTCTTGACTGCTTGACATGTAATTCTGTCCATTTCTGTGGTAAAGACGAGAGGAAACACTCATTTCCATTCATTAGGCATTTATTTTCTCTGTGGCAGCAAAACATGTAACATGAGCCAGCGGGCAGCTGCTGTAGCTTTAGGTTAAGCTGGTCTAGACATCAGACACTCTGAGGGTGATTAACTCTAACCAGACACACTTTAGTCTGACGTTAGATCGACACTTGAGAGCCTCGCAACATTATAGCGACAAATACCCTCTGGATTTGTTTTATTATTATTTGGGGGAATACGGTTCCTGGCTATCTTGTCGAGAGAGAGATTTCTTGTTGTTGGGTAGGTGTTTAGATTCAAGGAAGTTATTGCGCCAGCCCAAAACATAGTCCTAGGCTAAATCCACCACAAAACCACAGCTTGACCTTTTCACTCTGTGGGTTTTTTTTTTTTTTTTTTTGTACAGAATAAAGTAATGAGATGTAATGTGCTAATTAGTGACATTAAGATGTGCTGCAAGGTGGGTTTTTTCCCCTTTCTGACAGCCAGGCTAACCGTCTCCCCCTGTTTGCAGTCTTGAAGCTTAGCTAAGATAACCAGCTGCAAGCTGTAGCTGTATTTACTGCACAGAGCCATAAAGATATGAATGACATCAGTAAGTCAAGATGCTGCAAGATGCTAAACTCATAATGGACCTCACATGTGGAGGAATGCAAGACAGACACACACTCGCTGACTCTCTCCTTGTGATGACTCTGCCTCCTTCCCAGAAAAAGACCACTGACAGATTGCCCATACGTTGAACAGAGAGAGCAGCGGTACAGGAAAGGAAAAAAAAAAAGAAGACAAGGACAAGGACAAGATACCTCCTGCCCAGGATCTAATCTTCAATCTGTGGGATCACTGATATCTGATAAGGACAGTGTAAATCAGGAAGCTAAAGAAACCGCTGCCTGAGCTTTGTGTCTATACAAGACAGACAGGGCATCTACATCTGTCTCTCACTTTGTGGGGATTTACTGTAGCTGAAGCCAATTCCCATGTCTGATAATAACAGGAACAAGGAAATTGGAATCAAGATTGAGACTTCTCTGCTATGGCTCAGAGAGCTCACGTAAGCGCTGGGTTTTTATCTATTTATTTATTTTCACCTGTAGTTATCCAGGGACGAGTGACTGAGTGTACTGTGCACATGTCTGGCCTCGCAGCAGTTCGGCGGTTGCAGTAGTTGCATCTGAGAGCAGCCCGGTACCACCAAGCTGTCCCACTGTCTTCTACAGGGGAAATGTGGGTCAGAAAAGAGAAATGAGGACCACCTCCTTCCCAGGATCCATTGCTAACTTGTTCTTGAGAAAGGCGCTTCGCCATAACCTCTCCATCCACCATCCAGCGTCTCTAACGGAGCCGAGCTGCTAACGGCAGAAGACCGCAGCTTCACGGAAAAGCTTGCAGGAATGTTATGAATGTGAAGCGCTGCCAGAACAGAGCAGTAGTAAAGTGCTACATTTATATTCCCCCGGATAAGCAAAGCAGCCAAAAAATGCATTTATTAATTTACCGCCGTGCTCAGGGACATGTCGAGAGTCACATTTGAAGGAAATGAATATTTCTCATTTGTTTTCTGCCAGGTTTTACTCTGATTATGTCAGATTTGAACTATTGACTTTACAACCAGAGCCCCCAGATATATACATGCAAATGCTTTGGTTTGAATGCGCATGATGTGTAATGAAGGCAAGGTATTTTACTGTGGCAATAAAATCGAACTCGAATACCATTTTTAAGTGTTTAATAGATGAAATAGCAGAGGAAGCGATTGAATTGTACCGAAATTAATTGGATGTCCCTCTTCATCCAATTGAGGGCCAGTTTAATCAAGATATTCTGTAAAGTGCATCTGGATATAAGTTCATACGGTCTAATAGTCCAGTTTCTGTGTGTGTGTGTGTGTGTGAGTGTGTGTGCATGTGTGTGATTGTCAATGAAGCTGTGTACACTGGTGAATGGCTGCATGAATGCATTTAGATTTTTTTTTTTCATGGGGGGTGGGGGTGGGGGGGGTCTGCAAGTGTGCATGAATTAGTGTGCATGTGTGTGTGTGTGTGTGTGTGTGTGTGTGTGTGTGTGTTAGTGAGTCACCGTGCGGCTGCGATCAGTGTGACGAAGCACACTGACAGAGCTCTGGCCATCTGGAGACAGATGACAGTGTGAATCACCAGAGAGGAGGATGGAGGAAGGAAGGGGGGAGGCGGTGGGATGGATGGAGGGGGGACAGGAGGTGAAGGTACGACGGGGGAGACGCAGAGGGAGAGGAGCGGGATGACACATCGGCGGGCAGGTGGGGAAATGAGGGAGCTCGTGACGGCGGAGCATTTGCATCATCTGAGAGCTGCCTCACGTGCACGTGCGCCCACACACACCTGTGCATGGACACGCACAAACACACACACACACACACACACACACACACCGTGTCTGTCCAGTGGCCCTTTTTGAGCGAGCTAATGACCTGCTTGTCAACACTTTAGTCTAATCATCCCAGAATGAATGGGGGTGGCAACTCACAGACTCATCCAGACTCATCCAAACACACACACACACACACACACACACACACACACACACACACACACACACGTGCCCACAAGCTTACTTACACGCTGTTAGTTGTTGAAATAGGAGTCTGCTTGATGCCTGATAAGGAAATGAGCTCTCCAAATACATCATTTGCTAAAGAGAGGAAAATCAGTCCAAAGGCCCAGGAACACAGGGCTCAGATTATCTCGCAGCTGGTGTAAGCTTATCGCCCCTCCACTCCCAGTCGGCTCCCCTCTCCGCCTCTCATTCCCCCTCGCAGCAGATCTAGTCCTGCTGTTTTCTCACATCCCTGCGCCACCTCTTTGCAATCTCCATCTTTATCTTGGCCGCCGCTCCCTCTCCCACTTCACGGCTCTTTCACCTTTGCTCAAGTGGGAGAGAGCGACAGCGCCGCAACCCACATCTGCTCCGCATCCCAGACATTTCCTCTGTTTTGAGTAAATACATAATGTCATCTGTTTCTCGGCTCCCACTCCACCCGTTATTGCTCAGTGGTGAATGTGGAGAGCAGATGGGAGATGCGACGCAACGGAGCGTGCAGGTAGTGGAGGATTTGAGATTGAGAGTAGCAGGCAGGCAGGTGGGAGAGACGCGAGAAGCAAAAGGGAAGTGAGAAGGCCATGTGCTCATCCTGAAAACACAAACAGGAAATAGGACACACACGGGACTCTGTGTTTGCTAAGTTGGTAAGGACGTGCGCTCGAGTGTGTTCAGGAGACCAGTTAGCCAACCCCAGCTCAGCTTCCACACATTTTAGCCAACGTTTATCAAACATGCAACACAGTGCCTCCATGATGGCAGCTCATGATGCGGGCTTTGGGATCCACATGCTTCCCTGATGTTGATAAAATGTCAGAAACTAGTTTAAAATGCCCGTCAACTCACAGAAAGAAAGAAGACAGGAGCTTTAACTAAGTCATGTTTGGCATGTGTGCTTTAAAAATGACTCTCAGAACAGTTTTACAGATTCACTTTCTCCCAGTCAATGATCAATTTTAACTCTACATACTATGGCAATGAACCTCTACGTGGCTGTTCTTTGGCAGGATTGACTCTCACAATGCCATGAATGTGGAACAGTTGCTAAATTCTGCATAAAAGCAACAGCAGACACCTCGTGATATGATCTTGTCAAACGGGCGCCTGAAGTCTGTGTTTAACTCGGGGTCCAGTGCCATGAAAGCATTGGAGGAGTCCCAAGCGGAGGAGCCAGCTCGCCCTCCACTGAGGAGCCGCAGCTGCTGAGGCCGCTGGCCGGAGGAGCTGTCCGCGGAGCGGGAGGACAACTCCGGCTGAGCGGCGCGCTCAGCTGCGCCCTTCGCTGTCCAGGGTGCTGAACATGTCACCGTGCAGTGAGCGTTGGAGATGCTGCAATCGCCATCCCTGGACTCAAAGTGCGAGACAAAGCCTTTTCAAACTAATGTATTCCACACTCGTTCGAGTCTGCAGCTTAGCCATTAGATAATTCATGACTGAATCATCAACAGCAGTGTTTCCGAAGAGGTGTTCCCAATTAAAACTGCATCAATTAGAGGTTAGAGGTCCGCGGCCTCTCTGTGTGCCTGAGGGTCTTTAAAACGAAAACGTTCACGTTAGAGTTTGTCATTTTTCATTTGCTGAACTTCAAAAACGACTTTCTCCCCGGCTCCCCCCCCGCGTTCAAACGCACGCGTCCGCGCACCCCTTGGACTCCTGCGCGCGCGCGGACGCACGCGTCGTTTCTTCGGGAGCCTCATGACTGCGCGAATAGAAGCGAATGTCATGAAGGGGGAGAGATAAAAAGGAAAGGGGGCATCAAGCCCTCCAGTCCTCATAACATTACTGCAAGTTGCATCATGAGCGCAACGCGGCGCCTCCGCGTAAAGGGGAGCGCGGGCTGAGAGCGGAGGACGGCGGAGCGTGATCTTGCGTGTAAAATGGACATGCTGAGCGACTGTCTCATGCGCCGCTGACGACTCATCTAATAGCGGCCGAGCTGGAGTGGAGAGCCGAGAAAAACGCACCACATAGACAAGGCGCGTCATCCTCAATCTGCCTACTCTTCCCTTCCCCTCCTTCTGCGTCCTCTCCTCTGCACGCCTAAATGAATAGAGGTTGATTACCGCGTATTGTACACCCAGTCCACAGGGAGCGCTGGGTTTGATCCCGTGGAGAGGGCGCGCTGTTCACTTCAATAGCTCTTTGTCAGGAAAAAAAGCCTTTCACATGTCTCTATCTTTGTCAGCGTGACCCATGGGGATGATAACGTGGCAACAAGGCAAGCCTGGAACTTGTGTAAAGTGAGACTGGTTGACGAGCTAAGGCGGTATTAAAGCGATATAACACACCTGAGACACGTCTTTGATGCTTATCAAACGAAATGCAGTGAAATGCACGTTCTCATTTGGCCAGCACGCGGCATCACGCATGTATCAGGCTCCGCTGGTCATTAACGGGCAGGTCTCGCTCTGGTTTGATCAAGTGTGCTTGCAGAGAGACGCCACGAACCCCGGGTCCCCTCTCCCCTCTCCGCTCCGCCTCTCAGCATAGCGTGAGGCTCTGGTGCCGCTCAATGGGAGGATGGGGCAATTGCTGGTGGCTGCAGCGCCGAGGGACGCGCCAGACCACCACAGCGCCGGCACGAGGTATTCAAGCATATTTATCGACACCGCTTAAAGTAAACGCTGTTACAGGGAGGTAGATAAATGGTCTGGCTGGCCCTGCTCTTCGTAAATATGTGCAATAAGTTAAAGTCGCTTTACTGGCTCAGAAAAAGTCGACTCAATCGGCAGGAGAGTGGGCAATAAAAGCTCCCTGGACTCAAATAAAACAAGAAGCCTCCTACGAATATAGCCGCAATGAGATTTACTCCAGAGCAAAGTGGGAGGGATGTGTCAGTTTCAGAAAGATTGAGCTGAACGCCATGAACCTACATGTCACCAAAACCAGCTGGGTGGTGCATGGCACAAGTTTGACCAAACAGTGGGAGTTGTTTGGTGAAACGGGGGACGCTTCTGTTCGACAGTAAGGCTCAGGCCGCACTGACACAGTACGAGACAACAGGGCCTACTGCGCTTTGGTGATGCTGAAAATGTGCCCAGTTTCCACTCACTCGTGGATTATGCGCCGTCCAACCAAAAGGTACGAGTGGGCGAGCGCAGAGCCATGACTCATTGTCAAATTCATATTGTGGCCGTGGCAGTATTCTTGGCTTTTGCTAAAAATAGTGCCCATTCTGTGGTGAGGAGCCAAGACAGTGATGAAACGGCTGGCTTCCTTTGCCAAAGGACCTGCTCTGGATGGCAAAAATCATTGCGCCTCTTCCCCGAAAAGCCTGGCCTCTAAGTAACGCCACGAGCTGACCGTGATGAATGCCCACGACTGGGAAAAAAATAATAAAAATAAAAATAAATAAATAAAATCATGGATCAGTAAAGTAGTCTCTCCTCTCTGAACACACATTTGGTTGCGAAGACATGAAAGTGAATGAATAGTAATGATAATCTGTTGAATGCCCAGCTCAGGCTGCAAGATTTCCATTTGCAATTAATCAAGGACAGAAAACCCAGAGTCAGTTAATTAGTGCCCCCCGAACACGCACGCGCGCGCGCACACACACACACAGAAACAGATAGAGGGAGACAACCTGTACACAAAACGTTGTTCACTGATGCTTATTGGGGCATGTGGGGAAACTGACAGGGAACAGTCAGAAAGAAGAGCATCCCTCTACGTGCACGCGCACACGCACAAGCGTACACACACACACACACACACACACACACACACCCTTCTGGACTCTGAACAGCATAATAATCAGCCGCCTGCTTGACCATCTCAACTGATTTCCTCACGCCTGCAGCGCGTGCCGAACACAGCCTCGTCTTCCTACCTGAGACCTTTTTTTTTTTTTTTTTTTTTGCGGGAAGCAACAGTCGCACAGGTTTGTTTAAACAACCCTACAGCTCACTCAATCCGCCCATCTCCTCACATAAAGCACCGAACACAGTCCTTTCACGAGACGCGAGGATGGACACGAGCTCGGTTGCCATTCCTGAGGACCCGCTGTCACCAAAACAGCCACCCAGCCAGTCACCCCCTCCTCTATGAATAACTTCGGGTGCGAGCACAGCGAACATCGCAGCAAGGTTGAGGCTACATGCGCCTTCGGGATGAGTGCGTGTTGCTAGTGCTGATTTGCATTCAGTCGGGGATCGGGGAGGGTGGGCGGTGGAGTGGGGGGGCAAGCCTGCTGCATTTTGCATGTCTTCAGCTGCACAGATGAGGACTTACCCTTTACTGAGGCGGCCAGTAGCCCCATATATAAGAACAACACCCGGCTCCAATGGTGCGCCTGCACTCCCGCCTTCATTAGAGCAAAAATCCGTATTCCGTCCCCTCTCCTGCATGCGCATTCCGCTCTCCTCGCAAGTCCCGTTGCTCCGTCCCGGTTTGAAGCGGCGGTCATGGCAGGGCTGTTTCTCAGGTCTGGCAGGCACGATAGTTCTCAGTTGGTCGAAAAGGGGAGATTCACTCGGTGTCGGCGCTGAGAAAAATCCCAATGCATGGAGGAGGCTCGGATCTCGCAGCTGGACTGAACCATGTCATGCGGGCACCGAGGGGTTCAGAGTCTCTGTCTGAGAAGATAGATTTCACACCTAAAAGGGGGGAGAAAAGGAGGGAAGGCAAACCGAGGGGGAGACGTGATTCAAGTGGTCACTGATCTACCCCCCACGCGTAAAAAATCGCGAAAATCCCTCGACCGCTCCACATATGCAGTAGATATTACCAGACACGCGTCAAAAAAACCCAAAAAACCCAGATCCCTCCTTCAGTTTGTCCCGCAGCACTTGTTTGTCCTTCTCTTCAATTTATCTCCCTTTGATAACAACATCTGCGGCGCCGATAATCCACGGTTAAACTCGTCACTGGACCGAGATCGAAACGGACGAGCGACGGATGGTGGAGAGCCACAGAGGTTATCCGGATCCGAGAAAGAAGGGAAAAAAATCGCCTCGTTTTAGAAGTTCTCGACCAACGTCGGAGTGCAGTCAGTGATCTCACTGTATGGCGCGAGAGAGATGCGGTACGTGTGTGTGTGTGTGTGTGTGTGTGTATCCCCAGTATCGCAGCGCTCAGCCACAGCGTCGTCTCGGGTCTGTGCGACGCCAAGATTCAGACTGCAGACCTGCTCCTTCTCTGCGCGTCTCTCTGCCTCTCTCTCTCCCTCCCTCCCTCTCACACACACACACTCTCTCTCACACACACCCTCCCTCTCTCTCCCACTCTCAGTACCCTCTCCAGGCACATCATATGCCTGCAGATACATCTAACTTACTCCATTCGCTAGTGATGAACCCATAAATTGAGTTAAAATGTGACTAACCCACTTTTTAATCACAAACCATCATTTCTTAAAATCAAAATCCCCAATAATAATAATAATAATAATAATAATAATAATAATAATAATAATAATAATAATATGAAGCATTAGATCCACCTTGTTTCAATTTGTTATGGTAAGATTTAGGGGGCCACAACGAGGCCATTGTCTCCAGCCATTAAGACCAATCACCGGATGGCCCGGCAGTTTAACATAGATGTCCACTTCCTGCTCACTAAACGTGAAATTGATGCTTAACAGGCCGGAACCCCTTGCCAGTAAATTTGAATGTCATTTCCACTTTTGCATATGACCGCCGTAATTAGCTCTCCGCAATGCGCCGCGCGTGGAGACGGTCGTGGTAACGAAATGCGCGCCGGCCTTCAACCCCACACACACAAACACGACGGAGATCATAAATCAAAGTCACTGAATTGAACCTCGCCAGCGCCGGACGGCGATTACATCGTTTTGTTTTTTGTTTTTGTTTGTTTGTTTTCGTGGCATGTATGCACAGCCCAGCATGTCTATACAATCTATACAGACCTCTTCATTCATTCATTCATTCCTTAGAATGATTATTACAAATTCTATACCACTAGATCTGATCTAACTTCTTCTTGTCAGCCATCGCCATTAAAAACGCCCCAACAGGAAATAATTGAAAAGATAAAGTCGAATTAAAAATGGCTGAATTGCTGAAATGGTCTAATGTACCGTTGAATTATCATTCTCGAATTTCAACCCGTTGCTATGACACCCTGCCAAGACAATACTTCGAAACACAGCTGGATCAAAACAAACAACTGAGCGCTTTAACGACAAGACTGACGAGTCCATGGACAAGAGAGGGAGGAAGACGCCGCGTCGAGGTCGCTGGACGCCGCGATCCTCACGACGGTTCGCCGGCGCGTTTGCGCCTTTTCCGCGCTCCACCTGGATCCATCCTCACGTGCCGAGTGACGGCTTTGACCGCGTCTGCAAAAACATCTGGGGAAGAGCAATGGAGGCCGAGGAGGAGCTCGACAGAGGTCAAAGTTCACATGAGAGACAGCAGCTCGAAGACCGGACTGCTCCCGACGGCGAACCGAGTCACCGGTAAGACAGCCTGGACCACTGGCGCGTCCATCCAACACACACAGACACACAGACACACACACACACACACACACACACACACACACACGAGCTACTGTACCTTAATGTATGGGCCGACATGAGTCAGTCAAGATAAATTACACCACCTCAGATTAATCCGATGTAATGTGTCAGTGAATGAGCCTCACAGCAACTTTATGGTGCACTTACTGCAGGTTTTCTATACATCTTCCAACGCAGTGGCAGCCTGATACAGTCCACCTAAATGATGCTCCTGCAACTGCATCACTTTTCTCCTTCAGAGAGGCATCATCTCACTTCTCTCCTCGGGAATGTGGTGCGCCACTCAGTACATCTGATTAGGGTAGTTAATACTCTAATGTCAAAAAGAAGAACGCTGTGACTCCAGCTTAATGTCACTGATATATTATGCCATGTTGTCCGTGTATTCCTTAAAGTGTGTCTGCGTAGACTTGGAAACATTGAAAGAGTCCAATGATTGGATGGTTTTACTCTTCCTTTAAGAGTTTTTAAGGAGTAAAACATTTATTTAAAATTGGATGAAAATGATGACTCATGCTTTATAGACCAGGTATAAGCCATTAATAAGAGGAAGTTTGGGTTGCCAGGTTCTTTCTTTGTATCTATCCATCCATCCATCGATCTCCTCTGCAGTTTGTACTAAAGCAGTATAAATGTTGGAGATCTATTCACAGAAGCTTATTACTTTCTCACTTTCACATAAGCCATCATGTCTGCAGTTATAAGTAGTATGTAGTCATTAATATTGGGGTTATGAGTTTCTCACTGCAGATATGATTGCTAAACATTACAAATATGTGCTGTTTAAAAAAAATCAATGGATTGTGTTCATAGGCTGTTTGCATATGTTTACGGTTGCTTATAATGATCAAACTGAGAAACCGCGAGGAGCTTTTATCGAGTACCAAAAGTTGTTGTTCATGAGGGTAAAAAATGTAAGAAATTTACTGAAAAACACAGAAAAAAATGGCTTGTTAATCAGTGCGGTCGGGAGCAGCCGAGTCCGATAATGGTGGAAATGGTGTAATGTTAGCTATTGTTTTACATCTACGGTGATGGATTTACAGTTATAGCTACAAGCAACACGACAAACGCTTGTTAGTTTCACATGTGGACGTAAATAATGCATCCTGTCTTGTTTCGTGACGATCCACATCTTTGGTGGCGGGTCGCTGGACCTTTGCGAACGGTTAGCCTAGCAAACAACCATAACGTAAACGTCAACATACAGCACCGCGGCGCTGAAGCACCTTGGTAACGAGGTCATGAGGTATGAACGAGGTCACGAGGTATGAACTTTCCTCCATTTCGTCCATTACGGTTTTCACTTCCTGCCCTCCATCTGAATTTAACATCACATGACTGCAAACAACCTATTGTAGAGGTCATCCTGAAGTTTTTGACTGTAGCTTCTGTTCTAGCTGTAGTTTTGTCATTAGCATTGCCTGCAGTGTCTTTTAAAATTCATTACATGGTTTGCCTAAATTGGACAGACCCATGGAAAATGGATGGATGGACCGATAGAGGGATGGATGAGAAGTTGAGGCCTGTTTCTAACCCAGATCTCAACACTACAGGGTAGATCTGGTGGGCTGCTGCGCGGTCATAGACCCACTGTATAATGCTAATGTACACCATCTGCTCACCGGCCGACCGGAGCTTCCATGACGTCTCCGTTATCATAAGCGTCCCGGGTCTCACCGGACCGTCTGTTCCGCTTCGTGGCTCGACAGTCGACAGGCTGGTGACGAAAGAGTAGCCTCATTAAAAAGTCATGGTTTGAAGCGGGCGCTGCATCACACTTACAGGATGGAGCCACGGACACAATGACTCACTCTCTTTGAGGGAAAATGTTGGGCTTGACTAAAAGTCCGGTCGAATGTGGTGATGAAATTATAGCAGCTCACACAGTGTACAGCATCAGCTGGTTAACCTGTGTGCATCTTAAAAAACGCCGGATAAAAAGCGCAGAGCTCTTCCAGCGCCTCCAATAGACTCGCTTGAGCATGTTCATGATACAAGTGACCTTTTCTTTATACTACATGATTACGGCAGCGATCAGATTCTAAAATAAATGCCACCTGCTTCTAACACTCCTGAAAAAGCCCGACTATACTGCAGACATGAAATGAGCTGGCTCGGCTATCAGACATTTAACCATCTGTGGAAAAAAAAAATAATGCTGCATACAAGACTGCATTGGCTAGTTAACCTTGTAGTGGTGGCGACTTTGGCGTGATGGCCTGTTAGGTATAAAAGATGTGTTAACCCTACCGCACTCCCACGCATGTCTGTGTCTCCCCCGGTCTAGGGCTGCGGAGCGGCAGAAAGAGACAGATGATTTGGGCCTGAGCACACAGTGTAAGGAGGACAAGCAGCAATACCACACTGACTTCATCCTTCCTTGCCCTTATCTCTCGGGCCGCAGACATCCCCGTGTTGCCAAGCCTGCACGGGTATTGAGCCCTGTGATGGAAGTAGAGATGAAACGACATGAGGGGGAGGCAGAGGGCAAAAGAGATTCGGTGAGCGTGATGACTTTGGAGGCTGAAGTCGTTTCCTTTGTAGGTTTACTGTCGGCTAGTTAACCTCTGCTTTTACCCCCAAAAATATCACAACAGCATTATCAACCCTGCACCGTTAACGACCTGCTAAGATAGAATATTTTCTGTTCTCAACACTTCACTGTCCTGTCAGCAGAGAGATGTGGAGGACGAGCAAAGGCAAGGGAGTGTGGAAAATTCCCTTAAGGAGATTTGGGTCACCCAATCCAGCAGCCAACGAGACAAACAAGGCTCTGCACCTGAGCCTCAACCTCTGGCACCGAATCCCGTCCCGGCCACCGAGGACCACACCCCATACCTGCAGGAGAGGGACGACCTCCTTTCATCCGACGGTGAGTCAGTGAGTGACAACAACTGCGAGGAAAAGAAAAACAAAATTCCACGCGTATCTGATGACTTAAGCTCTGGCAGCGAGCAGGATTTCCCATCTCCTAGCGCAGAGAAGGACTGGCCTCCGCTAACTGCCACCAAGGCTGGCATTCTACCACGTCCCATGGAGCCTCCAGCCTCGGGGAAGATGCACGGCCAGTGGGAGATTCCCCTTTCATTCCACCCACATGACATCCCCACTGCCACGTTGGCAAGCAACGTGACCGCCCATGCGCAGGCTCCTGTCCGAGGCAAAGCAAAAGCACCTCGGGCAAATTCAAAAACCAACGCACCACCAGCAGCCCCAACACAGCGGGAGGCCTATGACCTACTGGCTGACTTTCCGGCTCTCCAGCCCCCAAAGAAAGCTTTAGCACTGGGTGCGGTGCGTGATGGGAATCCCAAGGCCCTAGATGCAGAGGGGAAAAGAGGGCTTGCTTGCTCATCAAACCACCGCCAAGAGAGCGGGGCTCCCCGTCAGAGGAGGATGGAAAATGTGCCCCACGGGGTCTTCTCCATCTGTGCAGGAGCTCAGAAATCTGTGCTGGCCCTTCAAACATTTGGCTCGACCAGCCGATGCAACTCTCCTCCCATCAGCTGTGAGGAAGGGAAAGCCAACAATCAGCCGCCTCCTAGAGGTAATAAATCTGCCGTTTGTCTCTGCCTAGCACAAGCCTCTCCTTATATCAGTTGGTATAAATAATCTGGTTATCATTAATATTGTTTTATGCCATTCTGAATACCCTCTGGAGCTACGAATGCGCAAACACACACAAACATCCCTGTCTGCGAATCTATTATTGATATTAATGACACCGTCATACTCGGCTAATTAAAGGCAGAAGAGAAGCAGCAGCACCTGTCCCAGGCAGAAACGCTGCTGCTCGCAAGTTGCTGAGTGCAAATTTTGCAGCAGTCCAGCTCACAAAGTTATACATTTCTCCCTCAGCCATTTTTAAAACTCACTTAATGAGGCTCTTTCGCTTCTGCAACAAAGCAGACGGCTTGACTTCACAGCTCTGGTGACTTTTCCGAAGTTGCGTCGGTCATATGGCGGCCAAATCGGAGCAGTCTTATCATTCGGGGGGGCGGCGCTCTGTGCCACTTGTCCACCCACGTGCACACACACACACACACACACAGGCATGCAAACATTGCATCTCTCTGTGTAGGTGTTAACACTGTGACTCTGCAATGGCGTTGCAGAGAAGTACTTCCTCAGTTGGATGACTCAGTGGGAAAATGTTTTCATAATGAGGGGATTATTGTGCAGTGGCAAAGTGAATTACACGGTGAGCCTTCCATACTGGCTGTTGGTGCAGAACAGAACAGTGGACACAGATATGAATTAAGTCAACAAGAACTCAAGCACACTGTGGTAATTTTAGTGGGAGCATGGCTCATACAGTACAAACAGTGCCTCCTACAAACTTTGCCACTCATAACTTCGCTTTACTAACTTTTTCTAAATAAAATAAATCATTTGTAACTTGGGCATATTTTCATTCGAGGATAATTGAATATATACAATTTTACAATTCCATTAGAGGTATTTGTTTGAATTCCCCTCTGCTTCTCAACACGTGCACAACAGTAGCTGAAGGCAGCTCTGCTCTGCTCAATAAATGTGCATATGTGATACATACCGCTGGCAGTCCTCCAGCAGTCTGCAGTCAATGCTGATATGATGGAATTTACTCACTGATAACACAGCCCTGTTGATTGAATAGCACTTTGTTGATCCCCTGAGGGGGAACTGCTGAAAAATTCCTTTGCAGTGTAAAGTCACACAGTTCTATTAAGCTCACCCTCTGCATCACACTCAACATGACAAAGGCCAGACAAGACGGTGTGCATGTGGAATAGGCGTAGTGCTAATCCTCGCCCCCTTGCTGTGCGTATTACAGTTGCAGGTGCAGATGGCGTGGGTGTCAATGCCGGGTCCTGGGCTTGTGCTGTCAAGGTGGGCATGAAGCAAGCAGCCAGACCTTGTACATTTCAGGGGATAGATACCGGTAACAGAGCCAAAGGTAAGTTTATACCCTGGCACCTTCATCCGAATTCTGTGTGTGTGTGTGTGTGTGTGTGCGGGGGAGTGGGTTATAATGTTTCGCGGTGGGCGACATGAAGAATTCATCATGATCACCACCGGCTGGGCGCATTTATTTTGCAACACTGACTAAGCTGATGGCTGCAGCGTGTCCTCATGCCCTTTACGCACACAGCGCTTCAAATGCTTTGTGTGTAGCATTTTTAAACATCAATATATCATTGTCAAATTAATTGTGATATTTTGGTTTATTTAGCAGATGCAAATGAGGCTTCAGTTGAGATGATCGCTGGTCTCTACCTCACACCAGTGGTATTGTTACCGTTTGTGACATTAATTAATCTGTGCCTTTCATCAAGCTCAACACCGAACACCGACAGATCTCTGGCACTGCCTGAAGCGGTCTGATACTGATATGAATAATGAAGTTACATATTTACAGCACAAACAAGTAATCTTGTCAGTTTAAAGCACAGATTTGACAGAAATGTATAGAAGCTGAGCAGCTCCGATAAACTTTACTTTTCAACCTTGTCAGTCATCAAATTTGTCTTGATACCACAGAGATTTGAAATGAGTTCAGACATGTTTGTGTACAGGCAGCCTGTCAAATTATGTTTTCAAATTTCCAAATCTGAGTATGCCATAAACCGAATGATCCAGCCAGTGGCCTCTGTGACGCTATGTGTTTATAGTAATAGTCAGGATTGGGAGGGGACCATTCAGTGCACCATGCATGCTGTTTTCTGTGTGAACTCCGATCTGTGGCACGCCTGTTTGAATGTGTTGCGGCAGACGACAAGTTAACAAGGTGCTTAGAAGTTGCAACCGCTGAGGAAACTTAATAAGTTGGTGCGTTTGAAAAATAGCCAGCTAGTTAAACGCCTGTGAGTGCTAGAGTGAGGATCTGAGAACTGCTGATCCTAACTGTAGGACTTCATTTATATGTTACTGTGCATCATCAGAGTAACAATCCCAATGATAGTCTACAGAGTTTTTCTTTTTTTCTTCTTTTTTTTTTTAAATATTAAGCTTGCACATCATGTAAGGGGTTAGCAGCCACTTGTTTTCCAAACAAGAACCCACACATGAAATAAATCTCATAGCTTTATCTGTTTTTTCTTTAATCCTTTACTACTTTTGTCCTCTCACAGCCGGGCCTTCTGCCGCTCGGACCTTTGCCAGCAAGGTGACTCCTTTCCACCAGGCAGCCGGTCCGCTGGCGGCTGCTGTGCGTCATGGCCCTCGACCCTGCAACCCAGACTGGTTTCTTAGACCTGCTTCCCCTCACACACGTCAGGTGAATATATCATTGAGTTTTAAACTGATAAACAAATACCAGTGTGAATCTGTAAGCCGATGTTAACTCTTGTATACTCTGTACATGCATTTGATAAAGGCTTTAACTGGATAGTTATAATGGCAACATCTGCCTTTAATGGCTTACTGATCATATGCATGTTTAATGGTACTCAGAGTTCAGATCTTAACACAGCAATCAAGGGGGAGATTTGCCTTGAAGTGGCTACACCAAACTTGCAGTGACCCACATCTTCACAGTGCTACTTATCCTGGGTTATTGCTCGGTTACAGACCATTCACAGATGATGAGAGGCTCTGTGAAAACCAGCTTTCAGTCTAACAAAGCCTCTGTTGGCGCACAGCTCTCCCTTTTCATTTTTACTGAACCACAGAAAGACCACAAGAAGGCTTATCACACTTTTGTCGTGTTAAAATGCATAAAAAAAAATCTGTTATACTGCTAAGCCAGCCACGAAATATACACAGTATATTCGCCACGTAGATTTCTAGCTTTCACCACGCTTTCATTGCTTCCACTGAGGTAATGAAAACTGCGGTGCACATATTTGCAAATTGATGACCAATATATCTACTGTAGTGGTTGGATTGGTCAGGACATTCACTGAAGTGGCTGGCTGGGTATCAGTTTATGGTTCATTGTTGTCAAATATGAAATTAACAGAAATTAGCTGAAAGCAAATAGATTTGACGAAGCTGATGCACTTCATTTTTGCTCAGTAGCAAAATGCTGGTTCTGATTACCGTGTAACAAACAGCTGGCAGCTTTTGAGGTCTCTGGGACACAGGGTAATAAGTTCAACAAGGCAAAGTGGTACTTAATGGGTATTCAGGGTGCATATATCAGGGAGGTACCGACGCATTCGAGCGAGTACCTCTCAGCCAATCACAATGAGCACTTGGAACAGTGATACAACCATATTTTTCTTGCACGTATTCAATCTCAAACTCTTGACATTTAATTTCTGGTGCTGGGAAAACATCTTGAAATTCAGTTTATTAAAACAGCCTGTGTAACTTTGTAGAGGCAAGGTGTAACCATGTAATTACAAGTAACAAATACACGTCTGGATCCATCTACAGTACAGTGAATAAGCTCTGCTGCGTGTTGTATAAGCGGTGCAAATTTGTGATAATGTCTGCCAGTGGAATGAAGGTTTTGCTTTGCATCATTCAACAATGGTGAGTCTCAGACAGCAAACTTTTATTCAGCTTGTTGGGAGATATATAATGGGTGTGTTTGAAGCACTGGAGGCTATCTGAACCACAGAACCACCACTTACAGCATTATAAAGGTAACAGTCAATCTGTTGCTAGTGTTATTTTTTAGATGAGTTTTCCAAATCACAACTGGCATTACGCTTCCTCCCGTCTTCCAGCTGAGGTGTTTGTTGCTCTGACCGTGTAGAAACAGCGCTCAATAAGCGATAGAAACTGAGCACTTCTTGAAATGTCAGACATTTCAGGAATAGTTAGACATTTATTTGTTTTCTCGTTGAGAGTTAGATGAGAAGACTGCTACACTCTTTCGTCTGGATGCTCAAAATGTAGCTAGGGCCAGCTGGTTGTTAGCTCAGCATGTAGACTGGGAACAGGGAGAAACAGCTAACCTGGCTTTGTGGTAAGGTAAAATAAATGCTGTTTTTGTACAGATTAAAGACAAGAAATATAATCTGTAAGTTTGACAGAGCCCTGCTGGGTTTCCTCCCCTCTTTCCAGTCTTTATTGCTGCTGACTGCAGATAAATGTTGAGCGTACAGACATGACAGTTGTTTTGACCTTCACATTCTTTTAAGGACTCCCATATGTGGTCTCTTCAAAGTTACCTAAATGGCCAATATATGAAAAGATTAAAAAAAAAAAAATGGTGTACTTTCCTGCTTTACTTGTCTCGATTCAGTGGGGACTTTGCAGTGTCAGGTAAGCAGAATATTCTCTTCTCCCCATGTGAGCACCATATTTTTACATCTCCGTCTTCCCCTCTTTCTCAGTCTCTTCTCGCCCTGCCCTTTCCGTCTATGACCTATTTAAATTTGGGTTGCACTTTCTTTTGCCATGTGCGATGGTGACAGTGACAGCAAGGCTTACTGCACTCTGAGGTTTGCCCCTTTGGCCTCAGCACTTCCAATCCGGCAGGATAATTACTGAAGCTGCAATGCACATTCCCCCTGGGTGGAAGTGGCAATATGGGGGTCTCTTGGTGTCAGCTGAGAAATGAGATGCAAGGAGGCAAGCCTGGGTAAGAGAGAGAGAGAGAGAGAGGGAGGGAGAGAGAGACTGTAAAATGCATGATGGTGATGGAGAGAGACATTATAAAAGTTTTATTTTTGGCAGCAAAACAGCTGATGCAGAGATGCAAGTAAATGTTTATAGAGAGTGTGAAAAAGTTATGAGAACTATTTCCGACACTGACACATTTTGAATTCTTTCTATCTTTGTTCTCTCTCTCTCACACACACACAAACACACATACACACAGCCATGTTTCCATCAGATTTCCTGGAGACTGACCCTAACCATAACAATAATCACTATTTGCCTAACCCTAACATTGACATTATGGGGACAGTCCCAATAATGTAACAATGTGTCTATGTAAACAGATTTACGTCCCCACAATGTGAGTAAGACACGTCTACCCACCCACCCACCCACACCCACACATACATAGAGGCTCTGGCTCGCTTGCACCTACCTGTTTTGTTTCTGGCACTGACCATAACCTAAATATTCTGCTATTAAGGTTTTACAGGATAGAGAGAACAGACAGCGTGCAGGGAAAAATCAGATAAGGAGAAACTAAAGAGCTTTTTATCAAGGGTAAGAAAATGAATGGGAATGTACTGTGAATAGGCGATGGTAATCATTTGAGTTTCTTTAAAAAAAACGAGGCCACTCAGGTAGAATCAAGGTCTTATATACACCCATGTTCTGAATTGTGAATATTTCATTCTCCCCGCCTTTCACTCAGCCACCTCAGCCATTGTTTAGCATCGATTTTAACGCCCTGCTGTCTCAGTAACCACACACAAAATATTAGACACCTGTAAGGCCTCTAAGAGAGAGCAATTAAATGAAGCTCCTTTGAATGTGTTGGTGAGTTGGCATACCTAGGCTGGCAGTTGGGTGCCACAGCATCCAAACTACAAAAAAAAACAAAAACAAAAACAGAGCAACAAATTGACAATTAAAAATGTTCCACTCTTGGCAGACGGCGATACAGAAGTGAGCGGCCAACCCGTTTGTTTTAGCGGCCTGATCGATGGTCTCTTGCGCGTGTAGGATTGTCAGAAGCGAGGCGCGTTTGAAGGGGTTCGAGAGGAGAAGGGTTGGTGGGATTGAGGCTTGTAAATTTGAGCCTCTGTGCCCTTCAGCTTGTGTGAGTGCGTGAGAGGCAGAGACACAGGCCAAAGTTTTCCCTCTTGCCTTCTTCTCTCTTCTTCCAGCTAATAAGCCTATCTCCGAGCTGTTGCTAGGCTACACAGGTCTGTTGTTATTCTCTGGCAGGTGGCCTTTTCCCTCCTTCGAGTTTGTGTGTGTGTGCGTGTGTGTATATTTGATATCAGTGTGCGATTGAGCCAAACAGAGAAAGGTAGAAAGACACGAGAAGGCAAAATGTGAGACAACGATCATGAAGTACGAGCAGAGCTTGACCCTGAAGATCCATGAATGACGCCAGTGCCACTTCTGCTGCTGCTTTTGACCACTTCGCGGCTGTCATGTGTGTTTGCATAATTGACATGTTCACGTCAGAGACGGTGCACGCCTTCATTTGAGCGTTCCCTCTGCAGCATGGCCATTTGATGACAAATCTGTGGCTCTGGCTAATGTGAACTCATTCGGCTGAGGCCATCTTAAAAGTTAAAAGGGGGAAGAAATTTGTAGCTAGGCAACAAAACAAGGCTATGTGTCGTGATATGTGCTCTGCAGGAAAATATTTCGAAGCCTCTAAAGAATATGGAACAGTTGTCCCTCCTGTGACTGTTTTCATGGGGGTGGAAGCAGAGCGAGCACGCAGGAAGCCTCTCGGAGAGATCCATAGATTGGTTTTGAGGTGGGCACGAGAGACACAGGCTCAGCTATAGGTCCAATCAATGTGTTTGTTCATAATCAGGAAATCTGCTCTCCCTTTTCTAGCCCCAGTATTAACCCTTCAGTCCCTGGGTGAAGATACCTGAGACCTCCCTGAGCTTCACATAAAATATTCAGGATGGAAAAAAAAAAACAGAGAAAACAAACAGTAGAGGATTTAATAAGTTAGATTTTCACTGCAGCAAAGCACAAAATGGCCATAATATACTTGTGGGGATTTGTTGAGCATTACTAATGACTCAACGATAACTTGCCAAGTGCTGAGATTTTTTTTTGGCTTTCAGAGCTCACTCAGTCCGTGCTCTGTTTTGGATCAAACCCCCCCACCCACGATCTGGTATTTTCAAATGCTCAGAGATGGAGAATGGAGCTATGAGCGAGTGTCTGGCATTACAAGACATTTTACTCTCCAGCCAGAATGCAAATGACAAAGCATTATTATTATTATAAGCATTATTATTATTATTATTGTTATTATGACTATTGTGCTGCTTTCATGACAAATTACTTCTTCACTGCAATTGTCTATTGGGTCTTGGCTCTAATTTGCTAATATCCTTATCTCTTTGGTAGAAATGTGTAGAATTAATACAATTTCCAGTCCTTCAAAATATATAATAAACCTTGATTAATGACAATTACTATTCAATAATATTGATTAAAGGCAGTCCTAAGCACAGAAGTAGGGATATGACTAATACCTGCTGCTTACGTACAGTATCTAAACCAGCTCCTCTCTGTAGGGGCATAAAAACAGCTTCTTGTTATGATCGGTCAAGTGCTAATGGTTGTTCAGTATTTGACATGGCACACAGGTTACATTTAGTGGTATACTGGCAAATACATTGTGAAAGATCCAGCCCAATACTGCCTGGGTTTATGCTGTACGTTAAATAATTCAAGCTGCCATGTGAAGAACTGTATGTGATTAAAGTCAAGCTGCAATTTGAATTCCCCTTACTTTTTGTGGAAGGAAATACAAGCTATAACGATACTGCCACTGTTGTGCACATTATTCCAGTAGTCAAAAATCAAATCACTCATAGTACAAAGCAATGAGAATCGAAACATTAGCTCATGTCTTACTTACGTACTTCTTGACTCTCGCCTTACCAACTGAGGTCACAGTCTGACGCCCGCATCCAAAGCTGTTTAGATTTGGGCATTCTTGCTTGAGCGATCCCCTCTATCTGCACATGCATATTCTATAAGACCTCTGTTGCCATGGTTAGAGGGGAAGGCAGTGAGACCTTTCCTGATGCGACCAGCAAAACTTTAAGTTAGTGTTTGACAGTATGAGGCCTCTCTGCGCCGTAACCACGGGGCCTTTGTGTGTTCACAGACTAACTGAGAGGAAAGTAGATCAGAAGGAAAAAATCCTTCACAAACAGCAAGAGGCTCGATACTGTCGTGACAAGACAACTTTATGGGACTTTTCAGCACCATTGGCATTTCTGTGATATTGCAGTGTAGGTGTTTTTCTACCTTTCTTTATGGAAACTCTCCAAAGCAATTTGTCCAAATTGTTTCCCTGAAAATATTGCTCCAGTTTTACTCCAGTTCTATTGTATTTCTAAAATATTACCCACAGACAGTTCACTGAGCTCATCTCTTTACTTATTCATTCGGTTTGTCAAGGCAAAGCTGCCCAACCTGGTGAGACTGTTTATCTGTGGAGGAATACTTCAGACCTACTCCTCATTGACACTTTCTTGGCTTTCAATCTAGTTAAACATTGATTCCTTCTTTCTCATACTCAGGCATATGCTTTGTCCGTCTTTTTCTCCACCTTTCGCTCTTTCGCTGTCTCTCCACGCTTCAGTCACTTGTTTATGTTCTTCTAATCATTTGTTTAATCTCCCCTCTCCTTCCAGCAGCGTGGAGCCTGGGGCCATCGGGCCAACTGTCCCCCAGGATTCAGATGTCCCCGTTTTCCTTTCCAACAGGTGAGGCCGCTAACAATCTCATTTTCTCCCGTCCCTGAAGTCCTGAGCCAGCTCCGGTCCGCGTCACCGAATTTACGCGCAGCTGTAATTTTACGTGGGGGTGTCTGCACGCACGCTGCAGCTGTGGCTGCGGCTGCGTTCGCTGATCGTTGATTCTGATTTCATTTCATGAAGCTGTCAGCTTGTATTACATATAAAAGTGCCGCCGTTGTGTAATAAATCTTCCTCGGCAGGGTTAAACTATCTTTGTGAGAATGATGCTAAATATAAGTCACATTAGATTGGAAAACGCTGCACCCATGGGAATCAGAAGAATGTGTGCATTAGTGAGCGTGTGTGCATGCACGCTTGTGTTTTTTGTAGGTATAGTTGTGTGTATGTGTGCACTTGTGTGTAAAAACTTGCCTCGCGCTGTATAATTGAATATGGGGGAAAAAAAGGGTTTTATTTGTCCGGGTGTCACTCCTGATGGATGCCCCTCATAAGACAAGCACAATCAGGGATCATTCCTCATCTTTCCTCCCACTCCTTACCCTTCCTCTCCATCATATTTTATTCCCTCAGCCGAACACCTACTCCTTTTCCCCCCTTTTTTCTTTGTTGGCACTGGTAGCTGGTCGTGTCACAGTGAATTTCATGCTGCCACACGTTGTGTCTGTTCTGTCCTAGTTGAGAAGGAGGCAGGCTGTCTTTAATAATAAGTTCTATGACCATCACAAGGCGACGCAAAACGGCAGAGCTTTAGAACAGACGGCTTTTCGCTTTGCTCCACAGTCATATATACATAATTTTCCACTTTTAAGACCACACATTATGCATGGTGAGGATCAGTGATGGGGTTCTTTAAGGCCACATTATTGTTTTTCAGAGGTTTGATGACTGCTGGTACATTTCCTTCATCTTCTAAGTGTCACATACTGGATGTGAGCCATTTTTAGGTGCTGCCACAAGCTCTCCGAGTGGAGCATGTCTTGCACGATGTTGCAGAAAACCGAGGTCATTAATTCCAGTGTAGGACGAATGACAAACAGTAGTGGACTAGTGCCCCCTCGCGGCCCTTGGATTCGCTGGACATCAGATCATGCATACGTACGATTTTTCCATACTTAGTGTTGAACACTGACCATCTGACAGTACAGCCAGAAGCTGAAACTGAACGATCGGAGCTCATAAACAAAAAGGTTTTGACTTTCACTTCACAAAAGAAAGACATTTCAAAACCCAACCCCCGGACAAATTTATATCATGGTATAGCTGCTCATGATCTCATCAATACCTGGTATTAGCTGTTATTTCTGTAATCATCAGAACTAAGCTACGCAAACCAAGCATTGCATTTTACGCACCATGTTCTAGGTTCTCCATTATGTTGTTATATAATAATAATAATAATAATGAACTTAAAGCTTGCAGCGTTTTCAAAACGAAGTGCTTTACATGGTTTTACTGTGATTTAAACATTTCAGGGCTGAGGAAAAAAATATCAAACATACTCAAACAAAAGAGAATGAAATTCTCAACACTAAGATGTGATAACAAAAAAATGACAATAATAAATAATATATTGGCAATAAAATGGTGTGCTAGAATGAATAAAAGGCAAAGTTTTGAGAAGTGATTTAAAAGATGTCGCTGATTCTGCTGGTCTCAGATGGTCAGGCAGCTGAGGGGCTCTGACTGTAGAAGCCGGGTCACCTTTAGTCTTGAGCTGGGACTCGGGAACAGCCAGCTGAGCCCTGCCTGAGGATCTAAGGCTGCACTCTTGCTCACAGGGGAACAGCAATTCAGCACTGTTGTCGGGAGCTGAACCACTAAGCGCTTTAAACCTTCAGTGCAGAACTCTTGTCTCCCCCTTCTGGCTGTGAGAGTAATTACACAAACACTGCCGACATGCTTGCGACGCCACAGTCTGCGCTATTCTCCTAGCTGCTGTAGCCTACTCCGTTGCCGTGGCTGCCCCCCCATCACCTCTGGCAAACCGATCTTTGCTGGTTGACGTAAAACGCATCACCACCAACTCCAGATTTAAAAAACTACTGTGAAAGACAGAGAGAATGACCTGGCAGTGGGGTTAATCGGCATTGTGTGAACTCATTTGGCAATGGCTAACAGACTTTATCTACATGTAAAAGTCCTGTACTGCAGCTTTAAAGGTAAGCAGTTAAATGTTAAAGTCAAACAGGGCTGATGTGGTCTTGTATTTAAGCATTTGTTAAAAGAGAGCAGCTGAGAGAGATCTTTCTTTTTTGGCTTAACCCTGAATACAGCGAATTACAACCGAGAAGAAATAAAGCATGTGTGACCTCCTCGCCAAGACAGAAAAGGGCCTGTTTTTTTGAGATTCTCCTCAACTGATAAAAACATGATTGCACCACGGTTTTGGCAATTCCGTCCAATTCTGTGGAGCGAAGAGCTCCGCTGCTCTGTGCAGGACTGCACCAACAAAAGCAGACAAAACAGCAGCGCGAAGTGTGCTCACGGGGTCAGCTTCGTGTTTTCCAGAGAGTGAGGTTAAATTGTGGGTGCGAGGGGGTCACAGGGGTTTGTGCAGGAGCTAAAGTCTGCACCCCCCAAAGCCAAACAGCGCTTTGTGTTGTCACAATGTGAACTGTTACAGGGACAGCGTGTTGAAATGCAAATAGAAAATGAGGTCATGTCGTACAAGCGCAACACCTCGTCTGCGCTGGCATTGTAGCAAAACGGCCCATCAGCGGCTGCTTCACACCTTCGACAGCTTCTGCGCCGGATGTGTGTTGACAGTGCTCACAGCTGTACACAAAAACCAACAGTTATGCACACAGGTCCCAAGAAAACTGGGCATAAAGTATGAAAACATGCTTTTGGAAGTGCAGGCTGTTACGTGGCCGCCCTGTCACGTGACTTGTCAAAACGTAAGAGGAAGCAATCGAGCCATAAGGGTGTCTCTGTTTTGTGAAAGAGCAGAATCTGAGTTCTGAGTATCAGTCGATCTCTGAGTCGATCTCTTAGTGTCTGTGTTTGCTCACTGTGGATGCTGTGCATGAGCCTTGTGGTGAGTCACTGAACGCGCAAAGCTTTGAATTTGGCCATAAAAAGTGAAAGCTAATCCACGAATTTAAGTGTCCACTCACCCGCAATACAAACACACACAATTTGTCACTTAGCTCTGGTGGTATTTGGCCGTACAGATAGTGTTTCTTCCTCAAATTTGGAGATGTCCATTTGTGAGATTTCTGGTGAATGTGATTTTGCCGTCATGCTCATCGGAGCTAATTGGAAGAAAAGTGGTTCCAATGAAAACCGTCCACAGCACAGTCTGTGGATTAACGAACCATTGTTTCTGGAAAAACATGTTGCTATTCAGTGTTTTAAAAGTCATTTCTCAGCGCAGCGAGGACCACAGCCAGAATGACATTCACCTTCAGTTTACGACGGGCCAAACAAAACATCTGAATGGTGAGACACCATGAAGGTTAATTGAGAGTTTTCAGCTTAGGTGAAGAAACCACTGCGCTGTGGATGTGTGTGCTCATCGTTCTCACAGTGCAGCCAAAGAAAAAGCACAGCATCCATACTGCTAAATGATATCTACGGCGAGAATCATCACCATGGTTTCAGCTCAGTACGAGGGCGGCTGTGATCGCGGGTGCTATCACCCATCTATACCATGTTACACCTACAGATACAACACGTCTCGCTCTCCTGTTATCTGTGACAGGCGAGGTGAGAAATACATCCTGTGGGCTCGCAGCAATCCCGACTTTGCCGCCGTTACTTGCGCTGTCCAATTGTCAGCTTATCTGCTACCAAAAGGACAAAGGTGACGCTCGTTCTGCGGCTTTAATGATGCCTCTCCGTCATTTGAAAAAAAGCTGGCTGACCACAGCAGTTATTAATGCGCCTGAGCACAAATATTGAATCAGCTTATTTTCCGCTGCACCTGCGTGTAGCCACCACCTTCAAATCCACCGTGTGCTCATTGTTCTCAAAATTATACTCCATCTCCATCCAAAAGCTGCGCCCGAGCCGCGGCCCTTTATATGTAATTACTGCAACTTAAAAGCTGACCCACATCCGATTGTGCCGCCAGCGTGCGCAATTGCGTCTGTACTTTCCGCTCGTAGTGCGTAATGCATCTGACAAGCGGGTAGAAAACTTAGGAGGAACTCCAACACTGGCCTCATTCACCTTGTGTGGTGAGCAGCAGTTGCCGAAGGGGCCCATTTCTCAGTTAGCTTCAAACAGATCGTCTAATAGCTGCTCAGAGGACACACATGCTTCACGCTGCCTTCTCTCTTCCTCGCCTCTCTTTTTAGCGAGGCAGAAATATGCCTTGTTGTGGTGAAGTGAGTAAAGATTTGACTGGGTCGATGAAGCTCATTATTAATATTTAACCAGGCTCTTTAAACTTACATGGCGCCGTTGCCTAGTTGAGCCGAAAGAGGGGGAGAGGAGCCGCGGAGAGGCAAATGAGTGGGAAGAAGGAGAAAGGAAAAGAGCAGTTGGAGTCCTGAAACTCAGGAATAGTTGGTGGGATTTTTGGCTTCTGAGATGCTCGTCCAGACTTGGAATAATGATGGCGCACTCGTTCATCTTCTATAAATAAAGCCCACGTAAAGCCACGCGGTCCCTTGATGTCGTCACTTTGTAGTAGAGACGGTGACAGTTTCCCCGCTCGTGTCTTGACACGCTAAATGAGTAAACATGCACCCTGCGGTGCGTGGAGGTGCACGGAGCAAAGCGAAACTCGGCATACAGCGACGCCTCCGCCCACCTCTTCACACACACAGACTGAGGGGAGAGGACGTAGGCACAGGAAGAGAGAGCGATGAGGTAGATGAGAAAAACGTGTGGGAGTGGAGGAAGAGGAGGGGGTGGGAAGCTTAATGGTTTATCCGGAAAACACTCTTGCTGTTTTTCTGATGCTCCGATTTGCTTTATCTTAAGTGGGGTGTTGCCGGAGTCCGCGTGCGAAGAAGTTGGGTTCAAGCATCGGCGCATTGCTCGTTTAGATTGTGTTATCGCTCTGTTTCATTGGCTTTTCCTCACATCCGCTCTTCATTGATAATCACATGGGACCTCGTGGCCCCGGCAGAGTAACAGCTTGAATGCCAGTGACTCCTACTGGACCTCACCTCACCACACGTAGACCAGTCCTAACAACGCAAAGGTCCCAGAGCTTCATACGACAGCACGCAGCTGCAAAAACACACATGAGGCCTGTTGTTTTTTGTGAATGTGGTGACATTTCAGAGCGAATTTGTGATATTTTCCCAGAGATCGCCTGTGTGGCCGGGGGCGGTTTTGTCATTTGTCACTTCTTCTAATGCATCTCTGTAGAAAAGGTCCAAGCAATGATGGTGACCACACTGATTTAAGATGCAAGTCCGCATTGCAGCTTCGCCGTTTTTGTTTGTTTCGCAGCCGCCGAATCACAGGGTGAGGCAGGCCGCATTCAGCCGGTTGCAGCCGTGCATAGGTGAATCACTTCAAGTACACAGATCAATCAGCACAAAGCAAAAGCACTTCTTTTTGCATGAAATGGATTACTACTTAAAGATGAAGGAGGAAGAAATAGGCCAGGAGGGATTGTGTTTTTATAGGTTGGTTCACGCAGCACTATTTGCAGCAGAAGGATGTTTCATGAGAAAGGAACCTTATGAATCAATTCCGCTTTCCATCGTCAAGTGAGGCTCTTTTCAGTTGCATCAAAGGCAGAGAACAAAAAAAAAAAATCTTTGAAATGAAATAGTTCAACCTTTTTCAATCTGTCTTAAATTCCGCAGCGCTTTTCATCAACAGTCTCTTTGTGCCACTCCATTTTCGCAGAATTTCAAATGCCATTTTCCCCCTGCCTCCTTTTGTGAGCCTCCAGTGAGCGTGTGGGATCGAGGCTGACGACAGCGGGAGCTGATAACCGGAACTCCACAACAAACGTCGAGGGGGACTATCGGTGTTAAAGTGCCGCAGCCTGATCTGTGTCAGACACAGGGCGGGGTGAGAGGTGAGCGCTGCGGCGCTCTGTGGTTCAACGGTGCCATTTTGGGAACACAAGAGGAGGAAAGAAAATGAAAAGAGGGTCTTTCTTTTTATTTTCCAGCCATTGCACCCTTTCTTTTCAGCCTCACCTTTTCTTTGGACTGCTTGTGCGTGACATCTCCCTCACACCACTCCCACACCTTCTCCCTGTGCTTTTCCTCCGCAGCATGTGCACGTTTGAGCCTCCTTCTGCGTCTGTGCATTTGTGCATTGTGGATTTTTAGCCTCGGATATCCGCCAAATGCATTATTATTAAGTTTACTGATAACAGCCTGCGTGGAGAAGGCTTGGTTTAAATCAGCGGCTCCATCTCTCATGTTCCAGATGTATTGACTGGATGCTAAAGCAGCAGTGACTAGAGTTGGAGTGGCAGACACTGGGTAATTCAACCTCTGATTGCTTACTTTTAGCACATATTTGGACAATTTAGTCAGTATTTGTTACTAATTTAAACAAGTAGGCCTATTTTAGCTAACTTGAACTGTTTGTCCTTTACTTTTCGATAATTGTCTCAACTATATAGCAACAAGTGGCATTGATAACTGACTCATCGTTCGTGGGCATCTTACTGGTGTTAACTGGTAGCTGTGGAAGTACACCCTGGTGCACAAGTAGCCCTGACTGGGAGTCACAGGCAAAAGTAAATGAATAAAGACAAATATAAAAAGATTAATAGAGGACACCCAATATAGACAGTTGATTGTTTCTAGATGGTATTTCTGACGCCTGCATTTGTTGGATAGAGCTGTTGGGCTTTGGCAAGAGAGTTTGTGAAAAACAGTGTGAGTTCTTTGTCTGAGAGGAAGTGAGAACAAGAAAGAGAGGGATTTTTGTTGACCATCAAAGTGATGGCATAAAAGGCATATCACTGCCAGGCCAATGTTTTCCTGTCATCCGAATAGCATCCAACTGCTATCCTCGCCTTGATATTTTTTTATTTGAATTTCATGGCTCGGACGTGCGCGAAGACACAAAGACGCACGCAGGCAGCGCACGGTGATGCGAGCGCACACACACGGAGTGACGCACGCATCCGTCCGTCTGTCTCTCTGTCACACGCGAGGACATCCACGCGCCAACCATCCCGTCGTGAGCGCGCGCACGTATATAATCACGCCGACAGACACGTGTGCGCAGATGCACGCAGCACCTGCACCGCGGTGTAGGCTGGAGTCAGTGAGGACAGTCAATCAGTAATCCAGCGTCTTGTGACTGCTCCCAGATTTCCTCCCTTTGCCCTCTAGTGTCTTAAATATTTAGACTGTTTGACATCAAATGCATACATGAATGTCAATGAAGCAGCTCTCAGTCGCCTAATGGCGCACACACACACACACACACACACACAGACACAGGGCATGAAAAAAGCAGCAGGATGCAGTCACAAGCAACTCATCTCAGAAACCGAAGACGGGAGCAGAGCCCTTTGTAGTTTATGGCTTGGTTATTGTACAGTGGAGATCCATTTTTGGACGGCTTGATTCAAGATAGGTAGAAGATTGCTTGTGGACACAGTGCAGGCTGGGAGAGCTCTTCTGATTGTTACTTCAGGAAAATTGTCTCTGCAGTCTTTGACACACAGAGGGGAAAAAGCCAGTTTGAAGAACCCTTTTTATGGCGGTGTGTTATTCTCCTTGAAAGTGAAACCAGTAATAAGGCAGCCTGAACGCGGCCCTCTGAAGCGCCTGTCTATCAAAGAGCCCATCGGAGACGAGACCACACAGTCAGCTCCTTTACACCTCTGAATGTAACATCTGCCTCCAGTTATTAGCCAGTAGCCGTTTCTTGAGCCTTGAAGACAAACAATGCCCTTCTTTATCTGCCGATGCCTCGGAGGTTTATTCCTTGTAGCATTTGCCTTATGCCAGGACTCACAAATTAGCTAATTTCCAAAAAGGCACAATATCCACATATTCTGACCCCACCCTCCAAAGAGGAGACTCCCAGACCTTGGACGCATTTCCAACAAAACAGCCGTGATAAATGAGCAAACACAAATGAGGCTAAACTGGGAAATAACAAATGTAAATGCTGGCACTCAGGAGGGCTGAGATCAGGCGTGGAAGAACCTGCCTCTGAATGATATTTAGGGATGTGGCTGAGAGCCAGACGTTTTTGTGTTGCGTTTAAGTTTCTGGTGGAAAATCAATTTGCCTTTTGAGAGAAAAAAAAAAAAAAGGCATTTATGCACCGAGCACTTTGTATGTTTCCACGGAGCTCTCGTGGTTATTGATTGTGTTCGTTATTAGCAGTCAAATATCTTAATCTCTCAAATAACACACATTCTGAAGTCACTGCTACGTCGACACCTTTCAAGAGGCAGCGCGAATGTTTGTGCCGCTTTTTGTGCTCCTCGGCTCGAATGTGGCTTTTGTGTGAGAAGTCGTGTCTTCCATCTGAAGTGCGTTTGTGCGGCGCCTCTGACTGCGCGCGCTGGCAGAATGACACAGCATGTAATCAAACCTGTAGAAAATAGCAGCTGCAAAAAAATCAAGATTTTATTAAGTCAAGGGGAAAATACCACCTTGCCAGGCCTGTGGGAGGTGACTGGGATTCTCCAGACATCTCCAGGAACTCCAGACAGTCAGCTCTTTTATCTGGGTCTGTGGGAGATGCAGGGTTTAAATCAGGCGGCGAGGAGTCACCCCTTGTAAAACATTTAGTAGTGCACTTTAGGAAACCGGTCCCTTTAAAGTGACGTGCCCAGGATAGACATGCTACATGAAATTACACCCCTCCCTGCACACTGACTTGATAAAATTGTTTGTTTGAGCCTAAAGCGTTTCATTGTTTGTGCTACTCAGAGTTAAGCGCTGAGCTGGGCGTACAAGTCCACGGCAAACACTGGAGCCTGTGCCGAGCAAAGCCTGCCTCCTGCTTTGATGCAATTAGTTTTTTTTAAAACTTGTGCGCAAACATCAATGCGTCGGAAGCGGCGCGGCTCCGACGCCCGAACACCATGTGTGGCATCCTTAACTGGTATTTGCGCCGGGATGCCGGAGAAATTTGTGTCGTACGTCAAGATCGATTTGCAGTAATGTCACCGCTTGTGGTTTATGCAGCCAAAGTGCTCGGTGATTTTAAAACCTTGTGAAACGGAGGAAGGATCCAATCTCATTTACTTCCTGACAAACCCGTTATCTGCGATGCTGACATTCAGCAGCCCGAGTAGATGTGAATGAAGTGTCCAACCTCTGATCTCTGACATTCGGCTCTCTGTGGGTTGAGGTATATCAAACCAATTATTACTTATTAACCAACTGTTACTCAGTGCAAGTGAGAGGAAACGATCAGAGTGGCTGAAATGCTCAAAGCAGAGCCCCATGCACGAGTCCAGGCTATAAGTGAAGTTAGTTATACTGCTGATTTTTCTGCTGTTTGTGCCACAGCAAGTTCTTAAGCCTTTATACTTGCAGTGTTTGTCCTCAGTCTTTTATTGTGTTGTGGCTGCTTGCCACTGAGGGTTCAGAATGGTCAACTCAGGAGCCTGAGTGAGTGCAAACCTCGCTCAGTCGGTACAGCGACAGCCTCTCTCTTACACTTTCCAAATGATCTGCTGCGAAGAGGGAACACATCAAGTTAAGAAGTAACGTCAAATCAAATCACGAGGCGTAAAGGTGGTACGCTGGTTTGTGGACTAGACCAGGGCCCAGTTTCCCAACAGTGATCGATTTTAGGAGCTCAGAGTGTTTTCTACAAGCTTTCCTACAAATGCTCTTTTATTTCTACACACGTTTTTACAAAGGTGGGACCTGAGAGCTTTTTAACGCTGGCTCTCTCTTGGGGGGGTAATGAATGGACAGTAAGCTGTCCAGGTTTCAGCCCACTGATGTTGCTTGGAAGTTTAACAAAGCAGACTTTGATCCATGTAGCTGTTGTTTGAGGCAGAAGCACCAATTAAACCAAGCGACAAGCAGCGACAGTCCTCATGAGTTCCACGCCATTGATCTGTATCATGCACCACAAGAAATAAGAAAATAGAAGATATGGAAACCTGGAGAGATTAATACATTAAGGGAAGGGAGAGAGAAACTGGCAGAAAATCAAATCAAACGCCACTTAACAGAGTGCATCAGTGGCCACGATGAAAGCAGCGACCTAAAAGCGAACACAAACAAAAAAGACTTTGGTGAAACAGCATTTTTCGCTTCTCCTGCAGGTTTCAGAGCTTTTTAAGATTCTCTCGGCCTCCCGCGAGCGCGTAGGTGGCACTCGCTAATCTACGATCATTTCTAAGAGCGTACGGAGTTATGATGCTTTTGGGAGACCTACACTTTAGAAGGATGGATTTTGCATAATCTCAGCGATAGGATGCTTTTGGTGAAGGGGGCCCAGGCCATTTAAATGTCATCAAATAAGACGGCAGCTGCCGTGCATTTATCTGTTCAGGCAAATCCAAAAAAGACACAAGAGAGGGGGTGTTTACTCATGCAGATCTATATTTCTGTGTGAAACGGTTACTTTGGATTTTTCATGTGCACTCAGATCTCTCTCTCTGTTTTTCAGGCCAGAGGTCATCCGTCTGAACGCAGCCATGTGTGACTTCAATCAGTGTGACGCAAAGTCACGGTGTTTCAGCTAAAGACAGCTATCCGGACATTAGAAAAATTCACCATCCTCCATTGTTTTTTTCCCTTTTGCAGCCTAATAAATATTTGCTTCATACGGCAATAGTCAAATTTCCTGTGTAACCTCCTGCTTTTTCTGGACTGCACCGCAGTGAGACTCATCAAGTGAGGCAGAGCTAAAGGACACATCCCAGTCAGTGCTTTAGTTCATTAGTGAGCATCTGCATGCTGTGCACACACAAGTTAGGCCCTAAATACAAAATGCAAACTGTATGCGCTTTCCAAATGAATTGAGTGATGCGTAGTAATAACAAAATCTCATTGTGCTGTGGTGATAGTGAAATGGCGATTATTCAACAGTGCAGTCATTTTCGCCAGCGGACCTTCTCATACATAATGCATCCAAATCATTGCATTTTTTCCTCCATTCTGGGCTACAATGCATATTTCATCAAGTCAGTGAAATATTAAGCACTCTTATGATTTGATATTCTCTTCCAAAGGGGATTTCAGTTCATATATTTTCTTCACATCACTCGCGTCCCCTCTGGGAGCAAACTTCCGGGGATGTCTTTATTTGGCGTGTTTGTTTACCGGGGAGATGTTTGATTGGTTAATGCGGGCGTAATGATCAATGAGGCAACCAATCAATGCGAGAGATTATCAAGGCTCAGAGGCCATTGATCCATGCGAGGGCCCGGCCACTGAGCGGCAGGTTGGGCTCGCTCCAACTCATTTGATTGAAATTAGAGGAGCTCAAACTGTGCGGCCTCTCTTTTTCCCTCTGCCCTCAAATTTCAGGTGTCAGCTGTTATTCAGGTGGAGGGATTGATGAGAAATTGGAGGAGGAGGAGGAGGAGGAGGAGAGGTGTGTGCAGGGCATTAAGTCAAAAATATATAAGGGGAGATCTACCTCTTACTCCTCAATCTTATGGTGGAATAAAAAGACGTGCCTGGTGATGATTCTCAAACCTTACATAATGTTTCTGCACTGTCACAAAGTTGCTCTACTGTATTTCTATGGCGCTGTCTTGTCATAAAATAATCTGCAGTTAATGAAAAATGATCACTTTTCACCCTAATGTCAAAAGTTATTCTTTGCTAAATATGAAAAGGTTGCCGGGTATAAAAGTTTCAGAAGATGTGGTGCAAATCTGACATTAGCCTTAAACATTTTTGTCATTTAAAAAGAAATCACCCCCCGGCAGATGAGCAAGTGATGCTACTTTTAGCACCTTTAAGACAAGCCGCCGAGAGAACAGATTTCAGGGAAACGCAGTTCACACTGTCGACTCGCAAATGATTGTCACAACAATTTACAGAAAATACTCCAATATTGCTGTTATCTCTAATTAAAAAGAATAGTCTGACATTTTGGGAAATATTATTAGCTTTCTTGCCGAGAGTGTGGCAAGAAGACTGACGCCGCCCTCATGTCTGTCAGTTAAATATGAAGCTTCAACCAGGAGATGGTTAACTTAGCATAAAGCCTCGGAGCAGAAGGCGACAAAGCCAGCAAACATCTTTTCTCCAAATGTCAAACAAGAAAGTTATTTAGGTCATTTTAAGGGTATATTATGCATGATTTTCTTCAAAAAACAATGTATAGACTCATACACAAATCATCACTTATGACCCACTAGCAGTGTGTGGTGGCACTCCATCCTCTGCCTGTAGTTTGTGCTTCTAGTGGTGTGGAGCCAGGTGGGGAGGGGGGACCAAGTTTGAATATTATATTTACAAACAACAACCTGCAGTAGTTTGTAGACCCTGTATCATTTTTCACTATCCAGTCACTTATTTTAACCAAATAATGAGTCGGCGAGGCTATTACTCTCCCTAAATGCTGATCAACTTACACAGTCAGTTTAAAAGAAATCTAGTCTTCCCTCCTAAACACATCTTTTGCATTCATTCAGATCACTGTGCCCATTGAGCCATGGGCAGGCTTTCTTTAAATCCCTTTAAAAACCTTTCTGAACAATCCCACGAATGTGCTCAACATTTTCTTTTGCTTGTGGAATTTTTTTTATGCTTGTGTTGAAGGTGGTTTAAAACATCCCATCAGCTAGTCTCATAAAGTCATGGGACCCGCGTCACCCTCTACATTATCAGCTTGGCTGACGCTGACAGGCTGAGACCCAGTCAAAACGGCTATCAAGACGAGTAGCTGCATTTAACCCGCCTCTGCTGCCTTAATGTCAGGCAGATGCACGTGATCAAGTTTCTAATGGTTTAAATGCTCCGTGTATGATTGATCTGATGCCATTCATTGACCAATTTGTGCAATGTTTCAAACAGTGTTGGGCATTTATTATAATCGTGCCAGCGGTGTCTGAAATGTGGGTTTGTAGTTTGACCTTTACTTTCAGAACCCTCATTAGGTGTTTTGAAACTCTGAAACAAAGTGCCAAGATGAAGCATCCTTCCATGCTTCATCAAAATCAGATACCGATAGCAGTTTGGAGTTTAGTTAGGATTTTTGCTCTTTAATTAGAGTGCCCCCCTCTGGGCATGTGCTATAATGTGTTAGAACACCAGAACACAGCGCTGATACATCATCCCTCCAAGCTTCATTAAATTTAGGCCTGTGATGTCTGTGATGTCACCTGAGATATAATGTCTGACGGTCGATTAACACAGCCGTCGACTTCATTTGGCGTCAGACAATGATCTATTGTGATATTCAATCTGTTCTTTTGCATATCTTTAGTCTCATACGCATCATTACCACCTGTCTTAAAGAGGAGGCTATGTAATCTGGTCGGGACCTGTTATTAATATGACTCAAGCAGATGGTAAAGTTAAGTTTTTAGGCAAAAAGTAAACTGATATCTGAGTTAGAGCGGTCCACTTGTATCCTGGCAGAACAAATGTTTGACACTTTCTGATTGACCCCATTGTGCCAATTAGGTTGTAGACCAATCTCCATAATAAAATCTGTACTTTGTGAGTAAGCGCCTGACAAATTGTCTTCCATCTTGGCAATATCCTTTTCATTACAGTGACACTCGTATTTGAATACCAACAAGGCTGCTGCCGCCTCGCAACTTGGGTTGCCAGCGTGGCAGGTGTTCAAACTGATAATATTGGCCCAGGTGCAGCCGATTTGGGGAACGACAAGGAGCGGTGTGACTGAGGCAGATTCACACACTCTTCTCCAGTCTGGAGTGTCCGTTTCACAGTGACAGGGAGAAAAGGGGATATGCACAGGAGTTCCTGCAGATCCTACCTTTAATAGCACATTTATTTTGGTAAAGTCATCCAATTTAAAACTTCTGCCCCAGGCCCACACAGAGCTAACCTAAACAAACAGCCAACGCAGCCTTGTACATACTGTGACCCTGAGGGACTTTCCTCAAATCCACTTCAAAACTCCCAAATCCAATTTCCCAACATGGTCCACCACTTAAAATCTCAGAAACCATCTAACCTCACGCCTGCACTGGACCACCTCTCACATATTATCTGAGAAAATAACTGATTTTTGGAGCTTGTTGGGTTGTTAGCATTTAATCTGGCCTTTCACAAAAATCGTTAGGAATCATTTTTTAGCTGTTACTGAAATTCATGCAGGCTCGCAGTAGTGGAAGAAATGTGTCTATCCTTTATATGTAAATCCTTTATTTTTAAAGTTTTAGAACTATTCAAAAGTAAATGTACCCATCATCCAGGATGGCCCATTACAGTTTATTATCGGATCCTTATTGCTGCATTTACATGTAAACAGTACTTTGTGTTGAATTTTCTTGAGGTGGAACTAACTTTAGCTGTTTCATAAAGTGTTGGGTAGTTTAATCCATAAGATTGCATCATATTTCATAAATGGATGATTTGATATAGCTGTTAGGTAAATGCAGCAAAGTAAAAAGTACAAGATTTCTCGCTGAAATTTAGTTGAGTTGAAGTATAAAGTAGCAGAAAAAAGCTACTCAGGTGAAGTACAGGTACCTCAAAAATGTACCCATGTACAAAAAAAAAGAGAAGAACTTGAGTGAATGTACTTTCCACCACTGATGACTTTTTAAAAAAAAATATCACTGTAGTTTGCTAAATAAAACACGCACACAAAAGTTTGAACTCATGAAATCATAATAGAGCTCACAGAGACCCTGGTGCGACCGACGAAACAAAAATAGATGCTGAAACAACCTTTTCACATTCTTGCTAGCCTGGAGGATAAACATCTTCTGCTGATGTCACAATCCCTGCAGCTCACACAGACACCAAACAGCTGGCACTTTAAGACGCGGGTCAGCCCGGATCCGAGCCACTTTTTGCAGCTGTGTGAAAAGCCATCTGTCTGACGAGTGACGTCGCTCACATTATGCCACGATGACACGCTGCACTGCGCACCGTGAGGCCAATCAGACGCGGACAGATTTCACGGACAGCATGGTGACCCCGGACGCCTTCCTGTTCCTGTTTCTGTTCAGCACGGTGCGTCCTCCCGGCCGCGTGTGTTACCAGGAGCTCCAGTTTATGTGTCGCAATCTGAAATCTGCTTTCAATGTCACACAGGTGAACAAACTTCATTCACACTGCATATTGTACATTTTTAAGCATTTCAGTATTTTTAGCACAAAAGAGGTAGTGACTTCTGTACAAAGGGGTACAAGCCAGCAAACTGATGACTTGCCAAGGGCAATGTTAGCTGGCATTGATCTAGAAATGCTGCATTTCTAACATCGTTAACATCATTTTCACCACTTTTATGTCTGAAGGGGCTTTAAGAATCTATAATCGTGTCCATCGATCTGTCTGAAATACCAAGTGCTTTTTCCAGGGCATTAGCTGGACTGTATGTTTTGGGCCCTTGGTGCGCTGGGGCGTGTGAGTCTAGATGGGGCGCGTTGGGTGGCACTGGCCACCACTGAAATCTGACTGGCTAGTAAGTGTAATGGGATATAAATGTGAGAAAGAGTAAAATACTGTAATGTTGGTACATTGGCCACCCCAGTCAAGTGCTGCTGTGATGGTTTCTCCCTGCTGTTGCATTGGATGATTTTTTTATTCACAACTTGAACGTGATTTTAAGGTTAATTCCTAAAGAGCGCACATTAGATGGGGTGTCGTGCAAGTGCACACTTCACAAGAGCTAGCTCAAAGTTCAGTTCAGATGAAAGTGATTTCTTCAGTTTCTATAAGTGAGCTGGAAAGGCTGCAGATCTACAATGTAGTCAAGTAAGTAACGAGTGTGTCTGCTTGTTGAGAAGCGAAGGTGATCGTCTCTAAAGGAAAAGCCGTCAGTTTGACAGGAGGAAGTCTGTGGCTGCTGGCTGATGGTCTTTTCTCAATGAGAGCCCTGATGGAGGCACTGCAGAAAACATGTACTGAATAAACATATGCTGAACCGGGAAGCATGTAACATGCCCTGAACTAATTTGCAGTTTCGTTCCTCAATGCATACTGCGTGATAATCACTTCTGTGATGTGGTCATGTACTGTATGTTAAATGACAAGTCCTGCATTCAATACATGGATAAACAGCCCCTTTGTAAAATGATTACTGCTAATGCCTTTGCTCAGTGGTGTGGTTGACTAGTGACAAATTGACTGATTCGTTAGATGGAGAAGTTGCTGATGAGATGCTGGAAGCTGGCAGCAATGGTTTAGAGTCTCAAAAGTGTGGCAGCGGTCAACAGGGTTTCTGAACACTCTGCATGTATCATCTCATACCGTATGTTGACACTGAGTCTGCTCCTCTGGCCTTTTACAACGAAAGTAGCTAACGGCTGGATATTTTTTTCTACTGTGTTCTTTTTCCGCAGTATCGTCCTAATGGAGATAAGTGCACTGACCATCAAACCTCTTTGAATTACACCGGCAAGCAGTGAAAATTGGCTGTACTGATTTGCACCAAATGCTTTGAACATTAATATGGAGAGTCATTTAGAAAAGAAAAAAAAAAAGAAAAACGATAAATGAAGCTGAATTCCCACAAAATTTAACATCAGGGCACTAAGTACAAACTCGCAATATGGCAAGCGCATTTCTGGTTTTAAATGTCCATGTGCATAGAGTGGAGGAAGGCTCAGCCCTGTTTGACCTGCTGTGAGGAGGATGAGTCACTGAGAGACAAACAGGGAACACGAAACAGCAGAAACAAGAAAACAAGGAGTAGAAAAAGGCCGAAAAAAGAAAGAAAAAGGAAAGCGGTGCAGCAATACGTCTGCAGTGAAGTGCTCAGGCTTAGCTGCTAGGTGGCAGCGAGCGCGCCTTGGCGTCTGTGCGTGTTGAAACGAAGCGAAACGCTGTATACTATAGACTACCTAATGAGGGCTGCGCTTTGAAAAGCTTGGCATTTCCAGCACCGGCTCTCGAACATGCGCATGAACGGCAGGAAAGGATGCAACCAACACGGCGACGGGGACACAGTGTTTTAGTCAGTGGTATGTGCGACGTGCACGAGTAGGTGTGTGTGTCTGCACGCGTCATTGTTTGTTTGCGCGCCCCCGGGCCCTCATAAGAAGTGCGAGAGGCGTGAGAGAGGCTTTATTCATTAGTCGTCAGCGTCCTACCTCGCAAACAAGAGAGGCGAAGGCGGCGGGGCGGGGGGGGGTGATGGGACTTGGGGGAGGGAGGGAGGGAGGGACGCGGGGGAGAGAGGAGGAGAGTGTGGAACATGAGAGCATAAAAAGCATTCAATTAAGACATGAAATGCAGGGTTCATTAAGCATGAGCAAGCCGATGAAAATGACCATCCATCAAGAGAGAGAGTGCTGTGGCAGCGCTGAAAGGCTCGCGCAGGCATGCGCACACGCAGCGCACTCAATCAGCTGGGAAAAAAAGGCTCGTCCCTGCTTGTTTTAAGGTTGAATGTAAACTAATAGCGAACATTATATCACAGGGCTAAACCGATGTGAGTCAAGCATTGATTCTGCTTCATCAAACTCTGCGGCTCCTCTCTGCTCGGTCTCACGTCCAGGATTTTTTCTTGAAGAACACAACAGCTAAAGGAGTCCACCTGTTTGTGCTTCATCTGCTTCGACAGCATCAATCGAGTCCTGCTGGGAGACTTTGAACGTGCTGTCCTCCCATGCACGTACCCCGCAATAACGGCACAAAACGGCTCCTTAACACTAGCCTGAAATACTACTTAAGTTTTTAAAAGGATCTAAAACTGGCTAACAGACGGCAGGAACAAAAGCACTAAAGACGAGTTGTGAACCTGTACATCCAATCACCCCACTGCATGTGCAGCATGCAGGCATGGAGGCCTGAGGTCATGCAATACGGAATATGAAGCACGCGGTGAAATGGAACATGGGACACGCTGCCAAAGACGCTCAACCCTGTCAGATTAAAAGCGATGTTCCCACGGGTGTAGTTCTGAACAAGTGTAATATGAAGTGATTAAATGCGTGCACTCTCAGGTGGCCGCACGCCTTTCTCGAGGCTTTACCTAACTCACGTCAACACCTGTGTCGCGCTCGCTTCCTCGGCATCTAAGGGCGCCGCGACAAGCTGTTTGCCCTTTTGCAATCTATTCGTGCATATGGGCACATGTGGTGTGCGCAGGTATGTTCAGCAGGGATACAAATCGCAGAAGACAGTGAGCATTAATAACTGAATGCGTGGTCTGCTCTTTGAGGAATCAGCCTCGCCATAATACGAATTTCAGCGCGTTGAGAGGGCCGCGGGCTCTTTCTTCATTGTAAGCAGTCAAAGCAGCTGGTTGTAAGTGGCCTTGGCCTCAAAAGACTCATCTCTCTCGCTCTATTCAGCTCGCTCTGCTGTGTCTGAATGTACCCTGTGTTCTCCATCCAGCGGCACACGCCGATACTTTCTTCTGAATAGTGTGAGTCCTGCTCACAAAAGGATGCGGCACCTACACTTCCTTGTTTATGCTTTTGAGCAGGAGAAGGTGCTACGGCATTTTGACTGGAGCTCCTTTCATACTGTGAGAGCTGGGGTTAGCTCGGGTACCTGAAGAGCCCAGTGAGACACTGTATGCTTCTTACACCGCGTCTGTATTGAAGTGCACATCCACGGGCAAGCAGTGTTCGTGCACGTACGTATATTCACGTGATTGCACCCGCACTGTTGTGCAATGGCTGTTTAGTAAAAACTCATCCGCTGAGTGCCCTGAAAAATAATTCAAATACGTTTTCTGAAGGAGTCTTTATTTTTCCATTACGTCCCTCAGTCTGAGTCAGGGATCGTGTGGCTTTTAACAAATACAAAAACCCTGCACTCCTGCTCTGTAAAATCCTGCTTAATAGGCATTGTACTGCAAGAAAAAAAGATCTGGAGCTAAACAAGTCTGAACCTGTTTGAGTGTAAATGAAAAATAAATGTTTCTGGATGACAATGGAGCTCTATAGAGGCTTTAATCATTAACGCAATACTTGTTAGGAGCTAACTTTGTTGCTGATTTTGGCCTTTTTCATGGGATTGATAATAAAAACCTGATAAAACATTTTTAAAAAAGCAAAAATAAAACACACCACTGCTGGTTTTCCCTTTTTCACTGGTGTTGACACGATAATCTGACAAAACAGAAGGGAGCTCACAAGCTTTACAACCACTCAGCTCCCAGATAGCTCACTTTCATTGTCCCAGCAGCTGGGTCGCTGTAGCCAGATGACCTGGCTGCAACCCGGCGTGACTGTCCGCCTCAAATACGGTCACCTTGACTCCAGCATGTTTTAGCCTTTTAAACTCGTACCTGGAGTTGCCCTTTAAGGAGCTTGAAGGTTGAAATAACAACGTTGTCCGCGCTTTCAACAATTAGCTCAGTATCTTAGGAATTCTCTTCACTTTGGACAACTCTGCAGGTCATGATTCACACACGGTGACAAATTAAATGGTGGAGATCAGGGTTCTGGATGTGAGCGTGGTGCACCTGATCAGAGGTCACCGACCTGCATTTAATGTTTGCTTTTTTTTCTTTTTCACTGTAACCCGATCACGCCTTTACTGAAACAATACTGTCGACACCATGCAGAGGCAGGCCTTTTAATTTGCATCAGAAAATTTCTGTATCTGCTATATCATACTTATAGCAAGTGAAATGGTTGCACGATCTTCTATTGTGGACCATATAAAGTTACTGCTGCCCTGTGGCAACCATGTATTTGTAAAATGTCAGCTTTTCCTGAGCTACAATCAGCGACATAAACTGCCCTGATATCAGCTTTGCTGCAATGCTTTTACAATATCAGCCAATCAAGTTTTAAATGGCTCATGTAGCCTAAATGCTGGAGGATTTTCTCAACCCATAATGGAACGCTTGGGTCACAACAAGATTCACAATTTTTCACAAGTTTGTCTTAAAACGACAGTCAGGTGCTCATGTGAACAGTGAAACAGGTTTTGCTTGCTGTCATCATTCCTCCTGTTCATATTGGCAATTACAGGAAGTGTGAACCTTATCTTTTCAAATGATCGAATTTGGAGATACATGCTTTTCAAGCTACAGCAACAAAATTAAATATCAAGCACATAATTTGATTGGCGAATTGTTCCAGCGTTACAGACATGCTATTCTAATAACGCATCGAAATGAGAGTGACTGTGAGTTGCTCCTTTAATGGGAGGTCTGTATATCACACAGTACTTCAGCTGATTCCACTGATTAACCAGCCCTCAGCAGAAAGAGCTCTCGATTCAGTCGGGGTTCTGATGACACCCAAGCACTCCATTATTGACTCAGACGTGACCCCATGGTCCAGCTGCAATAAAAGTCTATTGACACCGTTAATTCTGTCCGTCGTGTTTGTCATTTTAACACAATAAAGAGATTTAATCGAGTAGCAGATTAGCGCGACACCAGTTTCTAAGTGTGCGCTTAATAGGCTCGATTATTGATACGTGTCCTAAACCGAATATAAACAGCAAATCAGGAGGCACAGTGTTTTGCATGAAGTCTGTGGTATTTGCATTTTAATTGGCTGGTGGAGCTAATGATAAAAGACTGTAATTTAGCATGTGACTGGGAACCCAGGCAAAGCAATTAGTATTCTCTAAATGTCATGCCTCTGTATCTGGATGCATAATACAGAAAATTTATTAGCCACTCTGAGGTCTCACAGAGGGACTGTTAGACAATATAGTCACACCTTGGGTACCTGTGCTCGACCAAAGCTCCCTCAATTGAGAGATATATCACTTCAAGCAAAAACCAACAGTCCCAAATGTGTCTGTATCCACAGACTAAATATTCCCACAGGGAGTGTGAAGAGTGCATAAGAGTTGTCTTTTATTTCCCCACCTGGCAAGTTGCAACGCGCATGCACCTGAAACAGAATATGACTGCAGGAAGCACAGCAGTGGCAGCATTTCCCCTAAAAGAAGAGCCGTCCAAATATTCATTTATACATTATCTTTTTGCAAAAACATCATTATTAATGGAGGAGTAAACAAGCTTAAAACCTCTATGAAGGCTCTCCTTGCATTTACTCAGGATTTACTCATTGCGGCATTGATGTGAGATTAGTTCTGATGGCACATTTTAATGCTATGGGAAAAGGAACTTAATAATTTAAAACCTGCCATAATTACAAACAGCAGCTCAGATGATAGGCTTCAAGCTTTCATTTGATGAAACTTGAGAGTTCTTGGCCTTGCTTTCTTGTTGATAAATGAGAAGCTGTACATCAACGTGGGCAGACAGAGAAAAAAGAAGTAAAAAGTGCCTCAAAGGGGCCATAGAACGTAGTACAGGTGGTTGTAGTTCATTAGACAATGACATATTGAGAGAAAATCTTCTATGTGTTACCTTCTAATGGTGTGTAGGGTCTATCATTAGCTCATTTATTGCAATTCTAACAGTTGGAGGGGAGGTAAACAAGATCAGAGTGTCATGAGCTTAAATAACACTCCCAGTCATCCCAAAGGTAATTACACAGAGGTCAATGAGCGCAGGATGACCCAAAAACAATAAAATAAATGGGCATCAGCAATCAATATTTCACGCTTCCACACAAACACAGACACGCACTCGCGCACACACGCTTGCACACTTGTACACGTCGTCCCTGCCAGGGAACAAGTGGCTCATCTGTACACTCCTCCAGACTGCTCAAACAGAACACGAGGCCCAAATTACATTTTAATGGCCTTTCTCTCTTATTAGCACTGCGGCGTCTTCGAGTGCGTGAGAGCAAAATCAAGCTTTCAACCTTTCCCATTCCTTTGTCATTTTGCCTGATGTGATCAAGGCTTCCTGGCAACGCACCCGCAGCCTTTTGCTTATACACTGGAATTCTGTCTAAGGCTAATGCTTAACCACATTAAACCCACAGCATGTGTGAAACAGCTACCTGAGAACATGGGTGTAATGACTGTAAAATGCTTATGCAATATCAGCTTTAAGATTGAAATGTGTTGTTTTTAGTTTAATTCCCTGTTTCCCAAAGTTTGGGAAATATCTACAGAAATCTCAGCTACATCGAGAAGAAGACTGCCTCAATCCTCATTACCTATTGGTACTATTAATCAGCTTAAAATCCATAAATTTAACACATGTGAAGCACATGAACAGTGATGCATTCGCTTGCTGATGTATCTACTGAAGTACATTTGAACAGTGATGCGTTCACTTATTGAAGTAAATGTGAACAGTGATGTATTCATTTACTGTTGTACTTACTGAAGTACATTTGAACAGTGATGCGTTCACTAACTGATGTACCGACCAATATGCATTTGAACAGTGATGCGTTCACTTACTGATGTACTTCCTGAAGTACATTTGAACAGTGATGCGTTCACTTACTCATGTACTTCCTGAAGTACATTTGAACAGTGATGTGTTTACTTACTGTACAGATGCCTGCAATGAATAGCCTTTAAATGGTGATGTATTTACTTACAGATCTACATACTGAACTTCTTGTGAATTATGATGTGAAGTGAACACACTACGAGGGCATTAACTTTTAATCTATGAACTGAATGAAATGATTAGATCAGCAAAGTGATTCATGGTTCAAACCTCGGCTGTGAGTAAATCTGAATGTGGGGAGTGGGTCAAGTTACTGACCTTAATAAGTCTCTCATAGAGCTCTCCGAAAAAAAAAAAGAAATTTCTCAGATCTGTTCTGCTGGCGGTGAGCTAATGCCACAACACAAGTAGGGGGGCGAGGGGTTGAGGAGCACCTCGACTGCAGATGCCAAGTTGCCAGCTGCTTGGAAGAAAATGAAGCACCACTTGTCTTTTGACCACAAAGCGATGATTAAAAACCCAGAACAATAGGCACATTCCAGCCACATCTGGCCACACTTTTTATTCCCAACTCTAAAAAAGACAACAGTTAAATGATGAAGTGTTTGCTGACATCTCCGCTTTGAAAAACCCCTCTTCTACCATCCACAAGCACATTGAAGTGCACAGCAGGTTTCTTGAGCAGGTTTCTCAAATGGTAATTTTCACTTGTCATGTATTTATGGAAGTAAATGTACTTTTACTTGATTACACATATTCTGTACTCTACCCACCACTAGCTATTAGTTTTTTTTAATTATTAGAATTTCCTCCACATACTGTTGCCTGTTACTTATGGGTGTGCGTTTATGTTTTCTAAATTAATATCATTCGACTAATCGTTAAATAAAGGAAAAGTATGCTCAGCAAGCCTACTCTGTATAAATATAGGTTAAATAAAATAAGAAATAAAGAGAAAAGCCTCTATGTGAACTCAAATTGTGTAGAAAATGAAATACTAATGACTTCTTGCTCAAGATTTTTGCAGTCTCATAATTCAGTTTGCAGATTTATCACCTCTTCATACCCTACACAGACTTATTTTAGGGTTGTTGTGAAATATTAACACGAATGTGTTCAAGGATTCACCAAAAACCAGCAGCTTTTAGATTCTGCAGGCGGCAGCTCGGCCGAAAATGTTTTCACATGGGAGTAAGTTTGCCTTAAAGGCTTCGGCTCACTCTCAAGCTACGATACCAAACAGCCCTTCACGCCTGGCTGATTCTGGTTCTCCGTGACTCTGATGCTCTGTACTGGAAAGAGGTGAAATCTGAGATGAGCCAAAAATGGTGTGTGGTTGGATACATTTTTTAAAAGAAAAGCCACCGAGGCTTGAATCTCCTTATCTTCTTTTTCTTTCAGTTTTTTTAAATCATCCACAATCATCTGCTCCTCACAGGGTTAATACACCCTGTGACATTAGGGGTGCTTTTAAAACTAGCACACACACTTAAGCTCTCTAGCCACTTGTTGTTCCAATACCCTGCTAAGCTCTTTGGTCCCCACTGTGCTCGGTATTAACTCAGCGAGAGTGTGTCTGATAAACAGGATCAGAGATTTCAAGTCAACTACAAAGTCGGTATTACTTTAAAGTTGAAAGCGGTGCACTATTTCGGAAACTGTTCTCCAGCCATGTTTTATTTCTTCTGCCTTAAAAACCTTAATCCAAACCACCTGAATATATAGTGTTGCTGATAACATAACCGCAATAAAGATTATTTTCAAAACTGAAAAGAAAAGATTGTTTCTTGAGGTATGGTGGGTGTCACTGAGAACGACCACACGGGGGGATCACGTAGGAGGACAAGTGACAAAACACGATAATAAATGAGAAACAGAGTGCAAATGATTAGTGTGAATGATTAATGATCCGCCCTATCTGTTTGCTTAATTGGACCCAGTGAACCAATGACATTGATTTGTCAAACCTCTCACCTTTGACCTTTTTTTCTTATTCTTTCATTCTTGCATGAACACATTCCTTTCCGGCCTCCACTTTCAAAACTGTGTATGAAATGATATTTTGAATTTAAAAAGTATACAACAGTGCTCGTTGGTGAGTCTCATTTGACTGCTTCTTTTCGCTTTTTCATAATCTGCCTTATGTAATGTTTTCAGCTCAAAATGTGACTGATTTGTGCTGTTTTGTGCATCAAAATGATGCCGCGCCCGCCCCTTTGACAGGCATCATCATTTGTAGCTTCACAGGATTCAGGATCAAGACAAAGAAGAGCAAAAAGAGCGACGTCAGAGAAGGGAAAGAAACACAGAGAAGAGAAGCGCTGAGGATTAGAAATCCATCTCCTTGTGTTCCTTTCATTCCGTGCTCATATGCCGTTCCGATGTTACTGCCATAACTGGTGTTAAGGAGAAGGAGTAACGCTTATGATGACAGGAGGAATGTTTTCACCCCCTCTGTCACCAGCAATCAGCGGAAAGAAGAGGGCCCTAATCAGAGAGCTGCTTGACAGCAGAAAAGCCTCTTCTCTAATGATCCAAACTGTTTCTGATGCTCAGATGAGTGGCTATGCTTGGCGTTTCAGTGGAGAAATTTACCTCACTGAGCAGGACTGAATGTTATGGACTGGGAGTGGTTTAAAGTTTCATTGCTTACATTTACTGAGTTTGGTCACAGGAAAACTTAAACGGCTTCTTAAAGTATGCGAGAAAAACGATTGGCTTCAAAATGCTGGAAGTGTCGTTCCTTAGACGCATTTCATGTTAAATGATGTAGATGGTGAGCAAATTTTAAACTGCCGGCGTGACAAGAACGTAACACTACTTGAAACAAGAGTCTACAGCCATGCTAGCGGCCCCGCGAGGCGACCCTGACCAGAGATTCCACCTGGCATCCTGCAACGTGGAAGCAACCCAGTAGCAGAGACCCGCTACTGGGTTGCTTCTAAAACGCACCGCGGTGCACCTGGTGGAATCAGCATTGTCTAGAAAGGCCGCGATCCGCCCATGTTGCGTCCAGAATGAGGCACAGTCACGCCTGGTGGAGTTTATGCAGTGCTTTGAGCCCAGTGCTAACATTAGCATGCTAACATGCTTACAATGACAGTGTTTCCCATCTCAGTTTAGTCTGTTTGCGTGCAAACATTTGCAAACTAATGAGGATGAGAATGTCAGTTATTCAGGATTGTGGCCATAAATGAAAGTACTGGACAAACACAAAAACGTCCTGATGACGGCGCTAAATGAAAAGTTGAGGGATCACAGAGGTATTACAATTCATCCTGAGGAATCCTGACAAATATCAACCTCATGGTGGGACTGGCGGCCATGAATGTCTACACAGAACTGCAAAGAACTCCGTCCAGTAGTAGTCTAGTTGCAATAGGTGCATATTTTAATCTGGACTGACCGACCGACAGACACTGCCATCACTGGAGACAATAATAAAAACTGCTCATACCAACAAATGAAATTATTAAATGAAAATCCAAACGTCACATAATTATTCTCCTATAATGAGTATAGGTTAAAATGATCAACGTGGACTACAGTGCCTGGTATGGAAATTGCATTATAATTTTGCATTAATGTGTCCTGATTACATTAGCATATAGACATTATATTGTTCTTCCTGCTAATTCATCTCCATTTCTCAGTATCATCAGACCTTCAAAGACATTTATGCTATGAATATATTTAATTTCATATGTTAACAATTGTACTTTTTTACTTACAATGCTCAAACTTATAGCTGCTGTGAATCATAATCCTGTCCTCTCCACCCAACCTACCACAAATATTGGTGTCTTCATCTTGCACCTGGATCAGCCTCAGGGCAAGGATCAGCACAGCCAAATCCTCAACGAAAGTACTCCATAAAGATTTCTGATTTCAGCGTAATTCAAGAAGGCTCAGTGCAAGATAGGGTATGATATGACAATGGATTCAGGATAAACACCCACTCTAAGTTTAATTTGTCGTCCCTGCATCCTCTTTTCTCTGTTTTATTTATAATAATAAAGCATACATACAGTGGAAAAAAACAGTTTGCTAATCAGTGTCAACCGAAACTGTCATCACTTCCTCACAGCTGCCAGGTACAGTGCTTTGCCTCAGGACGTTAGAGGAGTTTGTTGTATTTGGATATTTAATGCTTTAATCGGGGAAGGTTGATGGCAGGAACTGCCACATGAGCAGTGTCTCAGATATCAGAGGAGCAGATGGGAAATGTTGCCTCGTTTAGATAATTTCTTCATTTCATGGCCATCCATCGCAAAGTGCAGACTGATAAAGATCTATTTGTAAGTGAAGTGCATTTAAAGCGCTGCAGAATCAATTTGTGAGTGCGTGTTTTAGATGGCATAATAAAAACAAACTGATTTCTTGAATTTCATAATTACTTCAGAAAAAGAGAGGCATTTCATTATTTGTAATAAAGATATTAAATTAGGTTGAATCAAACCAGACTGAAGTGCAGTACTCTTTGTCCACTGCAGACGTGTTCTGTGCTGAGGTCATTCTCAGTACGAGAGGCGTCCTCTTAAAGCTTTGTAAGCTCATTGGCTCATCTTTAACTGTTTACCTTTGTGCAGTGAAGTACAGCTGGGCTCCAGGACCTGCAGACATCACTGTTAGGTGTGGTTACAGGTGCAGCAGAGCATATTCCTGACCACACTCAGGCGGCAGTGTGCCGATTTGTGCCTGAAGGGGGTGAAGAGAAAGGGAGCCAGGACTGTTCCCTGTGGTGCCCCCATGCTGCAGACAACCATGTTGGACTCACAGTCTTGGATCGCCACATAATGCGGTCGATTGGTGAGGCAGTCCATGATCCATGCTGTGAGGTGGTGCGGTCCAGCCTGTCACTCAGAAGCGTGGGCTGCATGGTTTTGAAGGCACTGGAGAAATCAAAAAACATGATTCTCACAGTGCTCCCAGGCTTTATCAGGTGAGAGAGGGATCTATGTAGGAGGTAGATGACAGCGCCATCCACCCCAATGCCAGGCTGATACGTGCACCGTATGAATGAAATGAAAAGTTACACTGGGCGTCACACCAGAGTGACTGAATCCATATGATGATAGAGAAAATCGAATCAGTCCAAAATGGACTACGACAGAGGGTGTTAGTCAATAAACCTTTGAAATCTTAAACAAGTCTGTCTTGACTGCTAAAAACCAAACAGCAATTAGCACCAGTGGACAATATAACACATCACGCCTAGACACGAAAAATGTGATGTTTGGTGTCTTGTTCTTCACTTCATCACTACAGCTCTTGCAATCGATGGAGTAATAAAAGCATGGAATGCTTTTATTACTGGAACAACCTGGCATGAGGGGGTGAATCCCATCCCCATTACCCTGAAATCAGTCTTCCATTCTACTGATTCCACATATGTATTCTGTGTGCTGCATTTTGACCCCGAAGCGCTCCTCCCTCCCTCCCCACCCGGCTAATCGATGAGGGACGGCTTCGCAGTTGTTTAACCTGCCTGGCTTCTCCCTCTTGAGTGTGGAGCAGGTGACACATCACATTAATAAATAAATAAGCAGGGGGGAGTGGAGCAGTCATCACAGCGCCGATGATGAGACAATTATCTCATGGAAAACAACACTCTGCCATCACCTGCCACAATCGAAGGAATCAATATGGCTTGGAGGGGAGACTGAAGAGCGGGGGCGGCGTGGGGGGGGGGGTTAGGGTGGATGGAGGAAGACAGAGGTGAGTCAGAGGGAAGAGCGAGAAGAGAGAAGCAACTGGGAGCATAAACATAGATGTAGAGCACTTTCATGGGATATAACAGACCCTTTGGTGGCCATATTGGAAGTCACAGCTATTGTTGACCCAAAAAAGCTACAACCCCGATTCCAATGAAGTAATGACTTGCTGATCCTTTTTGAGATATACTCACTGCACAAAAAAAAACAGCACAAAGTCAATATATTCAATGTTTGACCTCATCAGCTTCATTGATTTTTGTAAATATCTGATTTGTCTGAATTTGATGCAGCAACACGTTTCAAACAAGTTTGGACAGGAGCAACAAAAGACTGGAAAAGATGTGGAACGCTCCAAAAGCACCTGTTAGGAACATTCCACAGGTAAACAGGTTGATTGATAACAGGTGTATCATGCAACACATCAATGCAACAATAATATGGCAGTGTTATATTTGCAGCTTGTTTCCACTGAGTGGCCGAAAAGTTATTGCTGGTTGAGCAGCCTTGCATTATGTGTATTATCTGTCGTCATGACCGCTGGTCCCCTACCAGTGATATTCATCCATGCTCTTCTGATATCGTATTTGTCCATTCTCATATGGCCGGCTGACAGGCCTCAATCTGTCATGTTGGTGGCATTTAAACCTCAGCAGACTTGGACTTTTAGGAAATGGTGTTTGTTACAGGTTGCTAAAAATCTAAATATTAGATAACAACTGTACTGCATTGTTAAAAGGAAGAGGAAGAGCTCGGACGTCGAGCTCCACTTCGGCTCTGTGTGGGCAGTTGCTGGGGGGGGTACCGCTTTAAATCAGAGGGAGGGTTTGAGCTGAATTTAATTCCTTCATTAAGAACTGAACGTCATATCTAGAACAGCTGTTGAGCAATAGTAGCTATTGCATTTTAAGGAGCATTTTAACCTACTTTGAGCCGACTGATATAACGTTTTCTGATCCTTTTTCAAAGCAGAACATGTCGTACTTTAGGTAAACAGCTATAGCTTTAAAGAAGAAATACGTCTTTCTTCTTTTGAAACAGCCTCAGACTGTACCCTTTCACTTGTAATATTACTCGGCTGACCCTACACCTCCGCTGCAGCAAGACTTTATGAGCTGTCTGTTTTTCTGTCTGCTTGTAAGAAGCGTAACCATTAGTTTCACACAGCAAGTGGAACTCCAGGATGTGACCGCCGACTGCGGTTGCTATGTGACACAGCAGTAAGACCTCTAATACACATGCAGACATAAGAGTGCACTACTGTACATCGGGTATAGACAGGGAGATTTACAAAGAGCGGAGGCCTGACAGGCAGAAATGGATCAGAGAGGAGAAAGATGGGAGGCTGAAAGATTGACGAGCAAAGATAAAGAGGGAATTTGGTGGAGGCTGTCTAACAGAGCAAAAAGAGAATATCTTCTTGACATTATGTGAGCCACAAGCCATAATCGTCTCTGTGGGTGTTCAGCGCCTATAGATGTTTAATCCAGTTTTGATGAAGGTGGACGGACACGTTTCAGGGTTTCTGTTTGTTAGAAATGGCGTCAAGTTGGGAGCAGCGCTTTGTAACACGCCCGTTTTATGAATTAGGGGCCATTTTTCCTCCTTTCCTCTTTCATCCTGGGAACTTGGCTGTGATGAAGGGAAATCAGCCCGGTGGCTGCATTGTCCTCTTTGACTGCTGCTTCCAATATATTTTCATGAACTCGTAATATCTGTCTTGTCTCCAGCAAGCTCTTAGGAGGCATTTAATAGTGATTAGGCGCAGTGTTCAACACACCAAAGGTCGATTTCAGTCCAGAACAGCGTTAAAGTATGTGTGCATTTTCTGCTGAGATGCTGATTTCTAGTTTCTTTGCAATATTGCACAGTGAAGATGAGAACTGATGGCATCAAGTGTCTTTGCCCATTAGTTTGGCACTTACATACAGTTTATTCAAGTCAAGTGTTTCTGTCCGTGCGTTCCTGTTCCTCATTCACTGACAGTTGTGAAATGAAACAAGACGGACAGACTCCACAGTGGATGTCTGACAAGGGCAGAATACTAATATTTGACAGCAGAAGGTTAAACTTTAAAGACCTCATAGTTGTCAGTGTGCTTTTATTGTTAATTTGATATTGATAACAGCTTAAATTAAGGCTGCAGACTCGGCACTTGAGTTTGTCTTCTCAAAGTCAGGCTGATGAGCCGTGAGGACTTGTCATTGTAATGAGCAAGCCTCATTATGAACCAAATCACCCTGTTCTCTCAGGAATTTAGCATGAAGAGCACTCTTTTAGGTAATTAATCCATTATAGCGCTTTATAAATACTGGCACTGCTATCTGTGCACACACATTATTGTACAGGGCTCCATTTCCTTATTATCTCGGTGAAGATATGTTAAATGAGAACAACACAGCTTCTATAGGTATAACCACATGAAGAGTTAGTGGATTTACATGTCAGCTGTTGCTATTGTGTAGCTTAAATGAGTGAATTATGGGCATACATGCACAGATGGATAGACTGAAGAAGGTTTTCTCCTACAAGACGGCACCCTTGACAGAAACAGGGACATGGAACATCATTCATTGTTTAAAAAACATATGTACTCCAAGAAGAATGCAAAATATTTAAGTGTCAAGCAGGAGAGCTGTCACTTTCCAAACATCCATTTTAACTTCTCCCATGCGACACCAATTCGGGCTATCATTCAAGCTGTCTTGTTTTGTTTACTCCTCCATGCTTGCCAGTTCAAATGACAAACAAGTGATATGCCGGGAAAGGAACGCTCGGAAAAAAAAAAAAATCTCTGCTCTGGGAAAGCTGTCATCCGGAGTGCTGATGTGAAAGTAAAGCAGGACAGAGGGGATTGTTACATGCGACGATAAAAGATGCATTTACTCTCAAAATCAATGTTTAATGTGTCAGAACTACGGCCACTGCGACTCAACTTTGGATTTAATTATTAACAGAACACTGCTGCTGACAGCTCGGCTTCCTGACAGATGCAGGGAGGAACAGACAGACGCAGAATGAAAGGATTTTAAAGTCATAGCGTACGAGTCATCTGATCTGATGCAAAACGTGTGTGTGTGTGTGTGTGTGTGTGTGTGTGTGGAAGCGGACGCACACCAGAGTGTGTTTAGATGGGGTTGATGACTGTGCTTGATGTGCTGGCATCTCCACACCTGCGCTGCCATCTGTGCCCCTGCACCCCCTGTGACCGCTGTGCCTCCTGGCACACAACAAGTGTCGCACAGACACCTTGATGAACACATCTCACTCTCGTCTCCTCTGGAAGGCACGGACAAAGACTTTGGGTTTGCGTGCGTGCATTTAGATTCAAACAGAAGCAAAAACAACTTTAAGGAATAGATTTGACACTTTGGGAAACATGCTCGTCGGCTTTCTTGGCGGGGTTGAGCTGAGAAGGCAGATGCCGCTCTCATGTCTGCACGGTAAATATGGAGCTGCAGCCAGCGGACCTTAGCTTAGTTTAACTCAGCAGAAAGACGTAGGAGGGAAAAGGCTAGCCTGGCTCTGTCTAAAGGGAACAAAATTCACCTATGAACATCTTGAAACCTCCCTAAATAACACATACTTTGCTGGCTTAAAGTAATTTGTACAAGAACTGACAAAATGACAATTTGCTGTTTCTTTTTATGTGCAAGACTATTTCTTGGCCAGGAGCAGTTTCCAGGCAACCAGCAGAGACTCCAGGGAACTACAGGTCGTTTTTACACTTCGGTTTTTGTATGCATTAAAGAAATGAGGTATAAAGTATTAATTGCTGAGATTTACAGGTGCTGGTAGGCGGACTTTGTTAACAGAGCACGGCTAGCTGTTTGTTCCTGTTTTCAGTGGTATGCTAAGCTAAGCTAGCGGGCATATCTTTCAATGTAACTCAGAACAAAAACATTTGTATCTTAGATATAAAGCTTTATACAAGCTCAACAACACATACACCCATAAAAACACTTGCATGCATAAGATACACACTGCTGACCATTCATACAGATACATCTGCCGAAAGAAAAAAGTGATGAAGGAAAGGACAAGAAAGAGAAATAGGTTGAAGAGAAGCCATGAGACAAAAAAAGGAAGGAGGAAACAATGAGCAAAGGAAGAAAAGGAAAAGGAAAAAGACGTGTATTGTGCTGGATTGAGGATATTTTCTGTGGAAGTGCTAAAAGCCTCCTCAGGCCCACAGAAAGGAAGACGTGATTAATTAGACAAACACACAGCATTCCCACTCGCACACACGCCCGTGAATGTACGCAGCGACAATGCAAGCGTCTCAAACAGAGCCACCTTTGCTGTCTAACTCATCACTTCATCAGCGCGGCGTGGCGTCCCCCACGCGCGCCCTGAGGAACGTGGGGGGACGTGGCTGGAGCGTTTAGTGCGCGGCTCACATCTCCAATAGCAAAGAGAGCCACCAGAGAGGCCTGCCACCCCCCGAGGGGCACTGTGCACCTCCTAAGTGGATCACTCTGCATTGTCACAACGTTTTCACAAAGCTCAGTGGGACGGGGCTGCGTGCTCCTTTCATCACCAGCAAACCTAAATGAGCTTTGTCAGGCTCGCTAATGCACGCTGGTGGCTCTGCAACTTTCACTGAGCGTCTGCACACGTTTATGTATGTGTGTATAATTCCTTTACTCTGTGTGCACAGTCTATGAGGACTGGGGAGGGAGGGGGCGGGGGTCCTAAAACATTCACCTTGATCCAGTACTTACACATGAAGCTATCGTCGTTACCAACCGGTCCCCCCTCCCGCTGTTTGTTTGCAGTGTGGTCGGAGCTGGTCAAGGGCAGAGTTGGACGCTAACTCAGCAGGTCAGCGGCACTAATTGCTGCCGGTCATTGGTTAAATGTCCCCCCTGTTTCCCTCTCACGCCGAGAGGGGACATTATAATGATGCGGGGGAAAGACGGAGAGGGAGGAGACGGCGGAATCAGGGAGGTGAAAAAAAAAGCAAAGATGAAGCAGCGATGAGGTTAAAGTGAGGCAGAGGAGAAGTAGGAGGTTAATCACAGAGGCAGCGAGCGCTTGAAGACGGCATATCAGAGGGAAAACCGAAGCGACGATGAGTTAATCGTGAGAAGGATGATGATGGTTTACTAACCAGCGGGTCACAGGTTCATATGTCCTCCAAAATCACCTTTCTGCAAGGCTTTATATCCCCTCTTTCTGAATGCATCAGCTAAACATAAGATCACAAAGACTGATGGAGATGAGGAAGGACGTAAAAAGGTTCGCATGGTAACTGATGAAGGCTGATTATGAGGGATATGACAGGTTGACTGAAAATACTGAGGGTAATTATAATGATAGCTCTGATGCTTTCACTTTTAACCAGTCAGAATTGTCTGCTTTTTGAGGTTTCCTGAGGTTAACGCAAATCTCTCTGATTGAGTGCATTACTCTCTGGCAGGCTTTGCATTAAACCACCTTTTTTCCTCTTTCTAATCTGCAGCCTCATTACAATATGAATGTGTTAAAAGAAGCCCATGTGGATCTTAGCTGGGTGTGTCAGTTCCTCCAATGGAGGCTGACGCAGCAGAGGTGTGGGAAGAGAGAGGGAGCGAGGGAGGGGAGAAGTTACAACAACAACAACAACGCAGGGATAATAAGGGATGAAGACGTGTGGCTTTGATGTCTCGTACCTGTGCCTGAGATGGCCCATATAAAATCCCAACGCAGCATGTTTATGCATACTGTCTCCCTATTATGTGTAATTACATATGTAAATATAGCTGCAAGCGGCGAGTCCGGGTTCAAGCCCTTTTTCGTTCAACGGAAAGCAGCTCAGCAGCAGCTCAGTCGGACAAAATTGACACCACGAGCGGCGGCGTGTGTCTTTCAGGCTTCACAAAGTTGGGCAAAGTCACTTCAGCTCGTTTAATTCTGTTTAAAGACGGAGCGAGACCAATCACACACTTGTTTCATCATCACAAGGCCTGCAGCATTTCAATAATGATGCACTCAAAGCTCCCCTTCGTTGGATTTGAACAGCGCTTGCTGTGTCTGTTCGGGAGGTAGCGCGGCACGTCTCCAGCGAGCGTAATCAGGAACGCTCAAAGGCATCTTCAGTTCAGAGCAAATGTGTTACAGGCCACGTCCGCTTGCACCAATCGATATGGCACATCAGATTTTGGTTAATACTTGCTCAAACGCACAGTGAAAAGTCCGTCCACTTCGTTTTGAGATAGACATTTTTGGTGTTTGTGGCGCCCCCTATAGGTTGGGCTCAAAATGCTTTCGTAGGCTAAATCCCACTCATGGCCTGAAAAATGTGCCAAGATTTAAGATGACTGGACAAAATGTTAATGTTAATTGTTGCTGCCATGTTTTTTTTTTGACCTGTCTTACTCATTTATAATAGAAATGTGTGTCTCAGTCTCTCGGTGTGGTTTATCCAATCTGGTGCTGATACAGTCAAAATCCATCAAGTTCTGTACATGTTGCGTTTTTTTGTAGAGCACACTGTTCCGGACTTACGTGTCCAATTTCAAATTAATCGGATTTACAGTGTGAGGGGCGTGACCTTTCCAAAATTGAATTTTCGGACTTTAATTACAGCGCCACCATCAGGCCGATTGGGCTCATATGTCTGGGTAAGCGCTTGCACATCATTTCCAGTTACTGGGCCGATTTCATGTTTCTAGCTCATTCCAGCTCACAGCAAACCCTTGTGCCAGAAAAACAAAAATAAATAATAATAATAATAAATGGCACAAACACAATATGGTCCTGGCCTTTGTGGCTTGAGCCCTAACTGTGCAAAACACACGTTCATTTTGTCTTTTAACTGTGTTATTTTTTCACATACCCACCTCATCTCTCGCTCACCTTCCCTTCCTCACTCCCCCTCTGATATCCATCTCTGCAGACTCTCTCCTGGTAGGTGGTTCGGAGTTGTTCCCCCCCCGGAGTCTGGGTCTGATCGCACCCACCAAACAGCACCCTCGACCCTTTGGCGTAGACTTAAATCCTGCATGTGACCTTACACACATGCACACCCACTAGGAAAGTCACACACACAGCTCCTCCTTTCATCTGCCTTTTTGAACACATATTTCGCGCTCACTTTTCCGTCCCATCATCTAAATCCTCTCATTCCCATTGTGTCCCTCTCTCTGGCCTATTATGGTTTCTGTACCCCCGCTTTCCTACCTCTCATTTCTATGCCCAGATCTGACCTTAAAACCACAACTGAAATTACAATTTAAACCTTTAAATGTTAAAATTAAAATGTCTTGAATGTACTTATTAGAGATCTCTTTTCTCCGGAGTCAGTGACAGGATTATTTGTGCTGCATGCCCACACTTGGATTAATATAGAACAGGGTTAGTCCTGTAGCACAATGTGGATTTTATCTGCTTTATTAGATACAATTTATTTCCTGTCGTGATTCTCCTTTCTGTAAACTGTCCATTGCATTAAGACTGTGAAGCATCATCTTATTTCTTAATTGTGTCATTATTCTTTGATTATACGGTTCTGGATCATAAATCCCACATCTGGTGCAGCCCTAGCCAGTGTACTACTGTAACTGTAAAAACACTCTCCTGTGCAGTTCAACCATAGTTTTCAAC